>NC_039366.1:194741307-195060360 GCF_003573695.1 Papaver somniferum | reverse complement strand
GAACCAGCTGAGATAGTCTTCATCATGTGCAGCTCATATTCAGTGTTGCTAAGCCCTTAGACTAGTTGTGCTTTAATTAGACAATTAACACTTTGGTAATTATCTTAGTTGTGAGTAGAATATCCCTTAGGTTAATGGTGGATTCAACATCCTAGTGTTCTTTCACCACTCTTGTTTACTGTCTCCCTTCATTGCTGTTTTCTCAATAGTTCACTGTTAGTTCACTGTTATGTTTAGTTCCTCAAATGCTAAGTTTGTTCACTGTTAGTGGTGGAAGTTTAGGTTAGAATTCATGTAAATTGAGCTGATTGAGAAATGGAGGAATTTAGTGTCCACTGTTGCTTGTGATTGATTGTGCTGTTAAAAGACAGTCAATGCTAGGAGTAAACAGTTGGACAAGCTTCTTCTCCTTCCATTCCATTTATGTATGCCCTGGAACATAGGTAGGCTAGAACCTCCACCTAGCTCCATTAGGGACAAGGATTTAACCAAAAAAAAACAGCCACTGCCTATCATCTTTCCTGTTCTTCTTTGTTATCTATCTGTTTTTGTGGCTTCTTATCACTGTTTTTATAGCTGTTTTTATAGCTGTTTTTATAACTGTTTTGTGCCCTGTTCTTCCTTTGCCTTTGGCCCTTGGCCATTGCCTTTGATTTATCACTGCTATGCCATTGTAAATTTGCATCCTTTTGCCCTGTGTTGCTTCCATGTATATACCAATGTCACTTTTTCTTTGTACATGTCATTGTAAATGCCATCCTTGGCCCTGTGTGACTTAGTGCCCTGTCTGCCTAGAGCCTGCTTTACCTTGTCTGCTGCTGCTCCAAACAGTTAGCTTAAAACCAAAGGCTAAAAGCCCAGGTTCAAAGTCCAGTCACTAAAGGCCTAAGGCCCAGCCACAGTTCAGGTTAAGGCCTAAGGACCAGTTCAGTTCAGTTCATTTCAAAGACTACTGAAGCCCAGATTCATTACAAAGCCCAGTTCAGTCTTGGGTTAATCTAGAAGCCCATTGACACTCAAAGCCCAGTGCACTTCAAAGGCCAAGCCTAGTGCACTTCAAGACCAACTGAGCCCAAGCTCAGTTCACTTCATTGTCAAACAAGCCTATAATCCAAAGGTACCCTAAGCCCAAATCCCAAAAGGCTTCATAGTTAACCAACAACAATTTAGGATCCCAAAATAGCTAGAAAACTCCAAAACACTCCCATTCTCTGTGGATCGACCCGTACTTGCACGAGCTACAACTGACGACCGTGGACTTGCGGTATTACTGTAGGCCCGTTTTTATTGCGCTTAATTTTCACACATCTCCGGGCCCACCAAGAACTTGGTAGGCATTTAAAAATGTGAAAATAAGACAATAAATGGATGCCTACAGTGATACCTGCAAGTGCACAGGGTCAGTTGTAGCTTGTGTGCAAGAACAGGGTCATTCCACAGGGACTTGGGAGTGTGCAATGAAGTTACACTATGCTGATAATTGATGCAAAACTAAATGCAAGGTCACAAGGCTGCAGTGACAGTGAAACAGAGATGGTAAAACATCTAACCAAGGCTATGAGCCAAGGGCAGGGAAGGCAGTGCACTGATTTCAGTGCACAGCAAGATGTGAAGTGCAAAAGCTAAATAAAACAGCAAGGAAAACTCAACTGAGCAATAAGAATAACAGAATTGGAGTTGCAAGTGACTGTAAAAACAAATTGTGGGCTAAGCTACGGCTTTGAATCCACCCTTGTGACCGAGCCAAATAATGTAGTTCTAGGTTGAATCCCTAATGGAACTAAGTGACAGTTAAGGCCAACATAAGATCCTAAGCATACAAAAAGGGAATAGCAAGATAATCAGCTTGCTCAACTGATGTGCTCCTAGTATTGACTGTCTTTTGACAGTACAATCAATCACAAGCACTAGTGAGCACTGATTTCTCCCATTGCTCAATCAATTCAGTGAACTAAGGCTTCTAACCTAACATTCCACTACCTAACAGTCCACTAAAGCTTCATCTGAGCCTCAGCTAGTAAGACTTAGCTCATGACTAACATGCTAACACAAACATACATCATACAAGATAATTGAAACATGAATTCAAATATTGAACATAAACAGAGCATTGAACTACAACCCTTGAGACACTGGCTATTCCAGTGCTCTTGGGTGACACACTGGCTAGTCCAGGCATACCCCCTTTCACACACATCACAACTCTATTTATAGTTACACCCAATTCTCAAAAATACCTAATTTACAAAATTAGGGTTTATCCAAAAAAAAATCCCAAAACAGTGAATTTAGGGTTTCGATTTCACCTAATTTGATGGGTCAAATCTTACCCACAACGTCGACCCAATCTTCCTCTGACTTCACTGCTTCATTCCCACACCTCAATTTCTTCTTTAGCTTCACCTAATTCATCAATCTCTAACCTAGGGTTTCAGAGATAGGAAAGGTGCGAGATTGATGAAGTAGGCGGCTAGAAAGATGGGGGAAATGATGGGTTTCGCTTTTAGGGTGGAGTAGAGTGGTTTAGTGGTGTCAGGGAATGGTGGTGATGATGGAGAAGGTGGTGACAGTGGAGTAGTTGCAGAGGGAGTGGGAGGAAGAAGATGGGTTCGATGGAAATAAGGAGGGGAGTGTTTGGCGATGGGTATAGGTGTAGGTTGTTACAGTGTGAAGCGGGTGTAGCCAATTCGATGTCCAGCGAAGCTGAGCCGTGGGATGCGGAAATGATAGATAAATCTAACGGCTACAAGTGAAGAGGCTGGTATCGACCGTCGGATGCGTGATATAACGAAACTGACGGCTCAAGATGGAGTTAGGTGCTGTAGTGTTAGACAGGAGCTTCAGACTTTGATGTACTGGCGATGCTGCGACCATTGGATTCAGATGTGATCCAATCTGACGGCTAGAAAAGGAAACGGGTATGGATATATGAAATGGATTTGGGTGAGGGTTTTGGGACTTGGGTATGCCAAGCCCATATCTTCTTTAAGAACAATTCTTCCTCTTCAAGCCCACTTCTAGCCTTTTGGTCTTGTGCACAACATTCTTCGCGGCTTCCTTGTGTAATTCCTCCCGGCTTTTCACCGCTTTTCTGCTCTTTTCCGCTCCGCTATTCATCCAAACTTTATTTATTACCTAAAAATGCAAAATTAGTTAATAAAAATATTTATTCTTGAAAACAATGAAAATACAGAATATGGGTTAAAATGGAGAATTAATGCACAAAAGATGAGTTAAATGCCAAGAAAAATATATAAAAATATGCACTTTTCAGGACTCATCAAATACCCCCAAACCTGAATTTTACTTGTCCTCAAGTAAAACAAAACTAAGGAAATCCTACCTATACCACTGTCGCTGGTCTCTCGAATGCATTTAGCATATGCACTAAGCCTTTTAAACCACTAAGTGTCCCTAGTGGACGAGTGAAGTCTCGTGAAGGTTTGCTTAGAACGTACCTACAAAGTTCTAGGACAAAATATAAGCTCATATTCCATGAAATGTGACATGTGCAAGACAGTAGAAGCTCACAGCAAAATGGAGATGTCGATCTAGCTATCTAATGCACAATCCTAGCACTGATAACAAAAAAAGACATGTGATAAGAGTGTAAAGTGTATCTACACATGTTTCTAGAATGACCTGAAGTTATGACTACTAACCACCAAGAGATAGTTTTTAGGCTAAGAACCGAATTCTAAGCCAATCTAGCTGTCCGGCTTTACGAGAATTGTGAATGTTCACCCAATGAGTTGGTGATATTTCAGTTTACCCGCGTTATACATCGATGGCTGCACCCTCCTTGCTTATTACAAGACTATTTACAACAAAAATATGACTCTTTACATGACTCTTATTTACATTGATTACTCTCTTTTATTTTTGGAACAAGACAGAATATTGTCTTTAACATGACAAAACATGGAATAAATACTTGATTGAATTTTTTTTTTTATTTTTTTTATTTTTTTATTTTTTGTAAGAAATAACTTTGATCTTTACAACATAGTGACACTTTTGATACATGAACAAAAAGAAAAACATAATTACATGACTCTTAGCAAGAGGTGGCCCTTATCGAATGCATCCGGTCAAATTCTATGGTTGCTTTTCTTAACGTATTCTCCAACTTCTATCCCAGCCAACCAAATAACAAGCTAGTCAAGTCTCATTCAGTATTCTAAAGTGATTGGCAATCTAACTTCCTATCAAACACCTTGAAGATCGAGGCTATACATGTATTGGTAGATCGTGCGCGTGCAAGTTTCTTATCACTATGTGAATTGTGCTAGAATCAGGGTGCCTAAATATCTAGACTAAGACTCCTAATAACTACATATTTGCACAAGAGTCAACATTTCAAGGTAAATGAGCTCCATTTTTATGATTTTTTTTTTTTTTTTTTTAATTTTTTTGGAATTTTTAATTTTTTCAAAAAGAGGGAGTTCTGTTTTCAATTATAACATGTTATCGTGATATCTACTCTATACCCCCAAACCTAAACTAAACATTGTCCTCAATGTTTCAAAATATGAACAAAATTATAATACAACATATGAAGAGGATCATGTTGAGTAGAGAAAAAGGAAAG
The DNA here is from genome assembly GCF_003573695.1 of Papaver somniferum. NCBI lineage: Eukaryota > Viridiplantae > Streptophyta > Magnoliopsida > Ranunculales > Papaveraceae > Papaver > Papaver somniferum. Next base: position 195,055,769 of record NC_039366.1, on the reverse strand, counting down.
AGAATACCCGATTTCGGCGAAAGCAATATTAGAACTCCGTTATTCAAGGCAAGAATCCAACATATGTCAGCCGAGATCATATTGGATTAGCAAAATATATACAAAAGGAACAAAAGGGTTTTAAGAAATTTTATCTACTGGATTATGTACAAGAAAATTTGGTTTTTAATGGGATTGGACTTTTTGGGGAAAATTTGGTTTTGTCGGGAGACATTTGGTTTTGGCGGGAGACATTTGGAAACTTTTGGTTTTTTTTTTTTAAAGGGAGCAAAGAGCTTTGTGTTTCTTGGGAATTTTGGAAAAGAAATTTGGTTTTTTATGGGATGAGGAAAAATTTTGGTTTTTAAAGGGAGCAAAGCCTTTTGGTTTTTAATGGGTTAAAGAAAAAACTTTTGGTTTAAATGGGATAAAAGGCCAAGCCCACTGTTGGGTTTTGCGAAGCCCAGCTACGTTTTTTTTTTTTTTTAAAACAGGCCCACTGCTGGTGACTGGTGAGTAAAGCTCACTGTTGGTTTTTGGAATTTTGAAATGTTGGCCCACTTGAACTTTGGTTCAAGCCCACAGTTCAGAAACAAGCCCAGGTAACAATTTGAAATTTGGGCTCTTAAATAGCCAAAGGTCGAGGCCCAACTAGGCTTTGAAAACGTTTGCTGTCTTTGGGTCAAGCCCACAGTGTAAATGTTTAGTTTTCAAATGGATGTTAAGCCCACAGTCCCAGAAATTTAGTTGGGCTTTGGCTAGCTACTAACTAAAATATGAGGCCCAACTGGGCTTTCAAAAGTTCAGTTTTCTTTAATTCAAACAACAGGCCCAAATCAATCTAAAACCACAAGCCCACAAGAAATAAAACAAACAAGCCCACAAGAAATTAATTACAAACCCAACAGAAAAATGGAAAAAATTATTACAAGCCCACAAATTAAAAATGGAAGCCCACGGGTTGGGTTCTCTTAATGGGTTTAGGCTTACTTGCTTAAGCACAGCCCAGCTGCTCAGTTTGGTTGCAAAAGCCCAGTTGGGCTTTGGATCATCCTAAGTTTTGGCTTCAATACTCAAGGCCCAGTTGGGATTGGTTCAAATTAGTTCACTTCACAAGCCCAGTTGGGCTTTATCTTACACCAGCTGCAGCAGCTTCAGCAGGGACTCAGCAGCAGCAGCAGGGAGCAGCAACAGGAAGCAGCAGCAGCAGCACAGGCTCAGCACCAGCAGCAACAGGAGCACAACAGCAGCAACAACAACAATAGCAGCAGCACCAGGCAGCACAGGTAGGTTGCAACAACAGGAAGAGCACCAGAGGCTCAGCACCAGCAGCAGCAGGAGCACAGCAGCAACAACAACAACAATAGAAGCAGCACCAGGCAACACAGGTAGGCTGCAACAACAGGAAGAGCACCAGAGGCTCAGCACCAGCAGCAGCAAGCGCAGCAGAGCAGCACAGCAGTAGTTGGCAACAGCAGCAGCAACAGGCAGCAGCAGCAACACAGTTCAGCAGCACCAGAAGATGGTACCTGGTGAACTCAACAACATTCAAAACAGTAAGTCAAAGCAGTAAATCAAATATGAAGGAATGCAATATAAAAATGATGTAAATGCAATATGCAAGATATGCAAGTTACAACTAATGCTAACAACAGATGCAGTTGGGGATAAGATGCAAGAAAAACTTCAACAACACAGCACCAAGTCTCCGGCAGCGGCGCCAAAAACTTGGTGGGCCCGGAGATGTGTGAAAATTAAGCGCAATAAAAACGGGCCTACAGTAATACCGCAAGTGCACGGTCGTCAGTTGTAGCTCGTGCAAGTACGGGTCGATCCACAGAGACTGGGAGTGTTTTGGAGTTTTCTAGCTATTTTGGGCTCCTAAATTGTTGTTGGTTAACTATGAAGCCTTTTGGGCTTTGGGCTTAGGGTACCTTTGGATTATAGGCTTGTTTGACAATGAAGTGAACTGAGCTTGGGATCAGTTGGTCTTGAAGTGCACTAGGCTTGGCTTTTGAAGTGCACTGGGCTTTGAGTGTCAATGGGCTTCTAGATTAACCCAAGACTGAACTGGGCTTTGTAATGAATCTGGGCTTCAGTAGTCTTTGAAATGAACTGAACTGAACTGGGCCTTAGGCCTTAACCTGAACTGTGGCTGGGCCTTAGGCCTTTAGTGACTGGACTTTGAACCTGGGCTTTTAGCCTTTGGTTTTAAGCTAACTGTTTGGAGCAGCAGCAGACAAGGTAAAGCAGGCTCTAGGCAGACAGGGCACTAAGTCACACAGGGCCAAGGATGGCATTTACAATGACATGTACAAAGAAAAAGTGACAATGGTATATACATGGAAGCAACACAGGGCAAAAGGATGCAAATTTACAATGGCATAGCAGTGATAAATCAAAGGCAATGGCCAAGGGCCAAAGGCAAAGGAAGAACAGGGCACAAAACATCTATAAAAACAGTGATAAGAAGCCACAAAAACAGATAGATAACAAAGAAGAACAGGAAAGATGCTAGGCAGTGGCTGTTTTTTTGGTTAAATCCTTGTCCCTAATGGAGCTAGGTGGAGGTTCTAGCCTGCCTATGTTTCAGGGCATACATAAATGGAATGGAAGGAGAAGAAGCTTGTCCAACTGTTTTACTCCTAGCATTGATTGTCTTTTAACAGCACAATCAATCACAAGCAACAGTGGACACTAAATTCCTCCATTTCTCAATCAGCTCAATTTACATGAATTCTAACCTAAACTTCCACCACTAACAGTGAACAAACTTAGCATTTGAGGAACTAAACATTAAACACTAAACATAACAGTGAACTAACAGTGAACTATTGAGAAAACAGCAATGAAGGGAGACAGTAAACAAGAGTGGTGAAAGAACACTAGGATGTTGAATCCACCATTAACCTAAGGGATATTCTACTCACAGCTAAGATAATTACCAAAGTGCTAATTGTCTGATTAAAGCACAACTAGTCTAAGGGCTTAGCAACACTGAACATGAGCTGCACATGATGAAGACTATCTCAGCTGGTTCATAATTTCATCTAGTCCTAGCATTTGGGATTCATAACATACATAATAGAAACAGTACAGAACATGATACAAATATTACAGAAACATAACATAACAGGAGACATGAAACATAACATGGATAGCAACAGCACATTACATCAAATGGAGAAACTGATCAATACACAGAACATGGAAAAACATGGATAGCAAAACAGTGAAGAACAAAGGATAAAAACAGAGCATAAAATGGAATTTTTTACAGAACTCACAGTTCTGGACACACTGGCTAATCCAGGCATACCCAACAACACTTACATCAGTTCTATTTATACCCAAAAATCCCAATTTGGGTTCAGACCCTGTTTTCCCCAAATTCCCAAAATACACAGTGGACCTAGGGTTTCGACAAATTAGGGGAATGGTTTAATTACTTACCCTATTTCACTCACTCTCCTCCTCCCAATTCTCTCTCAACAGAATTAGGGTTCATATACAAAAAACCCCCAAATTGACAGTAGACTAGGGTTTTGATTTTCGAACTTACCAAACGTGATAAGACGAGTCCGTCTTCAACCCATGCTTCTTCTCCCTTCTCTGCTCCTTCCCATGCCTTCAATTTCTCTTTCTAGCTCGACATATTTCACTAATCTCTCCTCTAGGGTTTCTGAAAAGGAAGAGAGAATGGTGAAATAGGTAGGTAGAAGGGTAGGATAATGATGGGTTTCGATTGGTGAGAGCCATGATGGATTTTGGTGGTTGTGGCAGAGGTATGGTGGTGCTAATGGAACTGGCGAGGGAGAAGGTGTTTCTGCAGAGGAATGGGGGAGAAGAAGTCGATGGGAATGATGGAGGGTATGTTTGGTTAAGGTATAAGCATTAGGTACTAGAGTGTTGGTCGGGTGTAGCGGATTTTGATGATTTGTGAGGGGAATCCGTAGGATGATAGGATGAGGGAAAGATCCAATGACGTGATGTGAATGGATGTGGAGCAACCGTCGGATGCCTGATACAACAAAACTGACGGCTCAAGATGGAGTTAGGTGTTGTAGTGTTGGTCAGGAATTTCAGACTTTGATGTACTGGCGATGCTGCGAACGTAGGATGCTGAGATGATCCAATCTGACGGCTAGAAAGGGAAAACGGGTATGGATTTTGGGTGAGGGTTTTGGGCCTTGGGTATGCCAAGCCCATATCTTCTTTAAGAACAATTCTTCCTCTTCAAGCCCACTTCTAGCCTTTTGGTCTTGTGCACAACATTCTTCGCGGCTTCCTTGTGTAATTCCTCCCGGCTTTTCACTACTTTTCTGCTCTTTTCCGCTCCGCTATTCATCCAAACTTTATTTATTACCTAAAAATGCAAAATTAGTTAATAAAAATATTTATTCTTGAAAACAATGAAAATACAGAATATGGGTTAAAATGGAGAATTAATGCACAAAAGATGAGTTAAATGCCAAGAAAAATATATAAAAATATGCACTTTGTAGGACTCATCACTTACCAACACATATTTCGATAAATAGCTCGAAATAGCAAATGTGTATAAACGAAGTCTATATAGCAATACGACTTTTGTCTCAAAATAGGAGATAGAATAGATAGACTTTTGAGTGATAGATAAGTTCAAGTCTCCACATTCCTTTTGTTGATGAAGTTCCACAAGTTCCTTGAGTAGTTCTTCATCTTCATATGGTGAACGCCGTGGAGTCTAAGGCTCAACTACACTTACTATCCCAATCCGAGACTTAGCTATAAATAGACTAGAAATCAAGACTTATAGTTGGAAACTAAACTTGACAAACAAGCTTGAGATATCAACGCTTGCGAGTTCGACCGAGCAGTGCTCTAACAAATTTCTTAGGTTTTTATATGAATATCAAATAGTTGTTAGTTCTTTTGATAACTTGCCAAATGAACAGTCGTTATACACGGTTTCGTAACCAAACCTATGTGCATAGTCTTCTATTGTAATTTGTAAACCTAATTTGTTTGCTTGATTCTCAAGTTATCTTAGATTGAATTCTAATCTAACCTTGATATTTGAAAACCACAAAATAGAGCATCTATGTCAACTGGAAAATCAATCCCTGACACTTTGTGTCCTAGTTGACTCTAGATTCGCCTTTATTGACCTTTTAGGTCTACGACTAGAAATACTTTGTTTGGGGATTCGTGAAACTAGGTCCGACTATTTTTTCCTTGATAGTTCGTGTATCCTGATTTTGCTTTTCTGTTATCGAGGTTTTCGTAATCTTTTTCAGGCAATATAGATAGTAATCGCAAAGTTTTGTTTGTCTGAGACTTTGTGATTCTTCAAGATAGATATCTAAAGACTGATCTTAGTTTATCTTTCGAAAATTATTCTTGAGAGGTTGTTAAGAATCTAGGCTTCTCTTCGGGAGTCGTACATTCCAAATTTATAAGGTTTTCTAGCGTATATATTGCATACATATTTCCACACCTTCGTCTTTGATCTAAACGGATATCAAATAGGTATTTTGGTTAGAGGCAGATTGGTATGAAAAGTCTTCACTTAGGCTAAATCAACTCTTAGGCTGTAAAGGACGTCGGCTAAGGAAATCAAGTGCGTAGAACCTTGCGAGGTTCAAGAGACGTAAGGATCGCAACAATAAGTGAATCTCTTGGAGTGTGGATTCGGTCTCAACTATATTCAAGTATGAAGTCTGATAGCAGACTAGTGTTTGTAGTGGCTTAATACAATGTGGTGTTCAATCTGGACGAGGTCCCTAGGTTTTTATGCTATAGAGTTTCTTTGTTAACAAAATTTCTGGTGTCCTTATAAATAACATGCATTTTCTTTTCTAAGAAAGAAGTTTGTTTTATTTTTTTTAACTTTTTACCTTTTTAATTCTGAAATAGTTTCTTGTTAGACATAACATATGACACAATATTCTGTTTAGGAATAATGTATGACAACATTAAATAACACATTGGTAGCACTTTGCATCCACCTATTTCATTTCTCAATATCCCATAGAAGAAGGTGATTGGCAGTCAGAGACAAAACTATTGCAAGATAAATGGCTTTGTCTTTAGTTTGGCATTCAAAGATACAATGCACGAAAAATGAGGACATAAACCAAATTTAGTGACATCATGGTAGGAATTATAACAATGTCTTGAATATAAATTTTCATAATTTTTAGTCCATTTATGCTTTGAAATAACATGCGTTCTCTCTTCTAAGAAAGGACTTTTTTTTTTTTTTGACTTTTTCCACTTTCTTGTTAAGCATAACATATAACATAGTTTTCTGTTTAGGCATAATTTATAAAACAACATTAAAAAAACATTAGTAGCACTTTGGATCTACCTATTTTATTTCTAAATATCTCATAAAAGAAGACGATTGGAAGTGAAAGACAAAACTATTACGAGATAAGCGTTTATCTCCTATTTGGAATTCAAAGATAAAATGAATGAAAAATGAGGACATGAAAGAAATTTAGTGACACCTTGGTAGGAATTATGACAAATGTCATGAATATAAGTTTGGTTAGTTTGTAATCCATTTGTCCTTTTAAATAACATCCATTCTCTCATCTAAGAAAATGAGTTTTTTTTTTATTTCTTTGAATTTTTACAATTTTCATTTCTGAGATAGTTTTCTTGTTAGGCGTAACAGATGACAACATTAAATAACACATTAGTAGCACCTCGGATCTACCTATTTCGTTTCTCAATATCTCATAAAAACAGACGACTGGAAGTGGGAGGCAAAACTATGGCGAGATAAATGTTTTGTCTCCCATTTGAAATTCTAAGATAAAATGTATGAAAAATGAGGACATTAAACAAATTTAGTAACATCGTGGTAGGAGTTAAGAAAAATGTCATGAAAATAAATTTGGTTAGTTTGTAGTTCATTTATCCTTTGAAATAACATCCATTTCTCTTTTAAGAAAGGAAATTTCTTTTATTTTTTGACTTTTTTTACCTTTTTAGTTCTGAGATTGTTTTCTTGTTTGTTTTTTTTGATCAAAATTGTTTTCTTGTTAGGCATAACGTATAAAATCGTTTCCTGTTTAAGCATAACATATGAAAACATTAAAAATCACATTGTTATCACTTTGGATCTACCTATTTCATTTCTCAATATCTCATAAAACAAAACGATTGGCAGTGAAAGACAAAACTACGGCGAGATGAATAGCTTGTTTCCCATATGGAATTCAAAAATAAAATGCATGAAAAATGAGGACATGAAACAAATTTAGTGATACCATGGTAAGAATTATGACAAATGTCATAAATATAAGTTTGGTTAGTTTCTTATCAATTTTTCCTTCGAAATAATATCCATTCTCTCGTCTAAGAAAAGGAGTTTTGTTTTATTTTTTTGACCTTTTACTTTTTCAGTTCTGAGATAGTTTTCTTATTGGAAATAACATATGACAACATTATAGAACACACTGGTAGCACTTTGGATCTACTTATTTCATTTCTCAATATCTCATAAAAAAGACGACTGGCAGTGAGAGACAAAACTATGGCGAGATAAATGGCCTTGTCTCCTATTTGGAATCCAAAGATAAAATGCATGAAAAATGAGGACATAAAACAAATTTAGTAACACCGTGGTAGGAATTATGATAAATATCATGAATATAAGTTTTGTTTGTTTGTAATCCATTTGTCCTTTAAAATAACGTCCATTTTCTCTTCTAAGAAAATGAGTTTTGTTTTATTTTTTTGACTTTTTATCTTTTCAGTTTTGAGATAGTTTTCTTGTTAGGCATAATGTATAACATAATTTTCTATTTAGAAATAACATATGACAACATTAGAAAAAAGACGATTGGCAATGAAAGACAAAACTATGGAGTGATAAATGGCTTTGTCTACCATTTGGAATTCGAAGATAAAATGCATGAAAAATGAGGACTTTGGATCTACCTATATCATTTCTCAATATCTCATAAAAAAAAAAAACTTGGCAGTGAGAGACAAAACTATGGAGTGATAAATGGCTTTGTCGAAGATAAAATGCATGAAAAATGAGGACATAAAACAAATTTAGTGACAACGTGATAGGAGTTATGAAAAATGTCATGATTATAAATTTGGTTAGTTTGTAGTCCATTTGTCCTTTAAATAGCATCCACTCTCTCTTTTAAGAAAGAAATTTTTATTTTTATTTTTTGACTTTTTACCTTTTCAGTTCTGTGATTTTTTTCTTGTTAGGCGTAACATATAACATAGTTTTCTGCCTTGGCATAACTTATAAAATATCAAAGAATACCTTGGTTGCACTCCGCATCTACCTATTTCATTTCTCAATTTCTCGTAAAAGAAGTTGACATGAAATAACAAACAAAACTATTGTGAGACAAATGGTTGTCTCTCATTTGGCATCTAAAGATGCAATGCACGAAAAATAAGGACATAAAACTAATATAGTGACACTGTGGTAGGAATTATGACAAATGTCATGAATGTAAGTTTGGTTAGTTTGTAATTCATTTGTCCTTTGAAATAACATCTATTCTCTCTTCTAAGAAAAGAAGTTTTGTTTTATTTTTTAACTTTTTCAGTTCTGAGATAGTTTTCTTGTTATACATGGCGTATAATATAGTTTTCTGTTTAGACATAACGTATGACAACATTAAAGAACACATTGATAGCGCTTTGGATCTACTTATTTTATTTCTCAATATCTCATACAAAGAATAAGACCACTGGAAGTGAGAGACAAAGCTATGGCGAGATAAATGATTTAGTCTCCCGTTTGGAATTCAAAGATAAAATGCATGAAAAATGAGGACATAAAACAAATTTAGTGGCATCGTGGTAGGAGTTATGGCAAATGTCATAAATATAAGTTTGGTTAGTTTGTAGTCTATTTGTCCTTGGAAATAACATCCATTCTCTCTTCTAAGAATTTGAGTTTTGTTTTGTTTATTTTTTGACTTTTTACCTTTTCAGTTCTGAGATAGTTTTCTAGTTAGGCATAACGTTTAACATAGTTTTCTGTTTAGGCAGTGAGAGACAAAACTATGGCGAGGTAAATGACTTTGTATCCCATTTGAAATTCAAAGATAAAATACATGAAAAATGAGGAGATAAAACAAATTTAGTGACACCGTGGTAAGAGTTATGACAAATGTCATGGTTATAAATTTGGTTAGTTTGACGTCCATTTGTCCTTTAAATAGCTTTGTTTTATCTTTTAAGAATGAAATTTCTTTTATTTTTTTTGACTTTTTACCTTTTCAATTCTGAGATTGTTTTCTTGTTAGGCATAACGTATAACGACATTAAATAACACATTGGTTGTTATTTTGCATCTGCCTATTTTATTTCTCGAATCTCATAAAAGAAGATGACTGACAGTCGGAAAATTATTTCTTTAGATGTACCTAAACTCCCTCTAAGTTTCAAACTAAAAGTAAAAAAATTTGTGGATATTGAAGTTCATGTGCCTAACTAACCTCGAAAACGGCATGCAAGGTTAGCGGTGTCCAAGTCTTAAAAACCGATGGATCTTAAACTTCCCACACTATGTGGGATTAATAATCTCAACACGCCTCCTCACGTGTAGCCTCGTTGGGTCTAACATGTGGAAAGTAATTTGGATGGCGCTGAGTAAAGGTATGGTCAAACGATTTGTCACAAATTGTTTGCTCTGATACCAAGTTAAAATTTGTGGGCATTCAATTCAAAAGAAATTGGAAATGAGTAGAGTAGCCTACCTTATTATACTTAATTATTTATTAAGGATATTTTTAGTAATATGAGATTATTTTCCTTGAACTTGATATCAGAACTAGGCATGTATACAAGCAGGTCCCACATCCACCCATACGATGAAGGTCCACGTGTTAGAGACCCACAAAAAGTATACTACTTGTGTGAAAGATAATAATCCCACATTACTAACAATTTCCTTTAACAAACAATCTATATTATAAGGGACAATGGTGTTTTTCCCTATGGACGGAGATCTACAGTTTGGACACATAAAGGATGGCCCAGATTGAGATACATATTTAAGTTATTCAATTACATTTCTGGCATATAAAGAATGGTCCAGATTGAGCTAACTATTTAAGATTCTAGATCCACATTTTAGGCATATAAAGAAAGGTCCAGATTAATTCACATTTTAATTTTACATAAAACAATGAATTTAGATTTTTAATATCATTTATTTCGGAGTTACTCCTCCCATTTAATGTCAAACCGTTTCTTTTATTCTAAATAAACAACTCTATTCATCTTAGATCTTTAATGTCATTTATTTGGGAGATATTCCTCCCATTTAATGTCAAACCGTTTCTTTTATTCTAAATCAACAACTCTATTTATCCTCTGCACAACTCTATTCTCAAGTTATGTATGATTCTCTTTTGTTTTGGTTGATTGAGATAATTTTTGTTAGCTTTTCTCTTTAATTTTTGTTAATTTTTGTTAGCTTTTCATCATTTGCAAAACTCTATTTCCAAGGTATGATTCTCTGTTATTTTGCTTGATTGAGATAATTTTTGTTAGCTTTCCTCTTTAATTTTTTGTTTAACATCAACGGATTCATGGTGCCTCGCCCCTAATATTTGTGTCATTTATACAGTTTAATTTCTCAATATAATTTTTTTTAGCTTTTCTCCTTAACTTTTGTTAATTTTTTTTTTAGCTTTTCATCCTTTGCACAACTCTATTCTGAAGGTATGATTCTCTGTTGTTTTGCTTGATTGAGATAATTTTTGTTAGCTTTTCTCTTTAATTTTTTGTTTAACATCAATGGATTAGGGGTGCCTCGCGCCTAATATTTGTGTCATTTATGCAGTTTTATTTATCTTTGTTACTTTTCATTAATATTATATTTTGTTATCTCGATTTTTTTCTTCATTTGCAGTCAAAAGATACTGATCAGATATGATTGTTATCTATTCATTTTTATTCTTATGTTAGGTTATTTTTAATATCGTACCATTTGATTTCTATTGTTTTACACCAAATTTTTATTTTTCTCTGAACAGGAAATTGTCCAATTAGACTTTGACTTCTTCGGGCCAAAATCAGAGGATTTACATGGAGTGAAAATAAATGACGAAGAAAACGATGGTTCCGTTGTTATACACTTAACTTGGGTCGGTAAATAGCATTCTTTAACTGTATTGCTACTGCTGTTAGAGAGTTGATACTCTTTGTTGGATTAGAGTCATGTACATGTTCGTATCAAATGGATTAAAGTTTCTTGATTATATGTGTATGTTATTCTTCAAATTTTTTGTATCATGTGAAACTTGAAATTACATTTCTTCATATTTATAACCTTTTGATGGTTTACAAAGCGAGTATTTTTTTATCTTAAAGTCTTCATGCATAGTCAAATAATGGTTATATGTAGTTGACATATAAAATTAGGTATTCTCTTAAAATATCATCTTAAATTCTTTATACATAGTCGACCATCTTGCTAATACTGAAATTTAAGAAGCCTCAAAACAAGCAACGCGGAACTGGCTTATTGAAACTCACCTATAATCTTTCATTTTCTGATTACAATAGATTATTTTTAAGCAATGAAGAAAGCGGTTTAGGGAACAATACAATAATATAGTTTTTTTTCTTCTGTGAGATGCGTCACTATATCTATAAGTGTCGGGACTACACAAATTTTCATTGCATGCATTTTATCATTGATGCAAATGAAGAAGTTTTGGTATTCCAGAAAGGTACAAGTCTAATTTTTGCTAGAAGATGTGGTTCATATGCACATATGTGATTGCGATGACTAAATTGTCGAGTTTTTCTTAAAGATTATCTTGGTTTAAGAGAGCTTAGTCCATAGGAACTCATCTACATATTTCATCTAAAGATACCATGACTAATAATTGATCCATTACCTATCTTTTGCTATGTAGATATCATCTAATACTTGCTTCTTTTATTTCATTGAAGATACCAAGTAACCAAAGTCGGTACAAATATCTTACACCAATTGTATTGTCATGTTCATTTTATGCTAGAAAATTATAAAATTATGGATGTTTTAGGTCTCTTATGTACTCTTAGGATAAGGTGTAATATCAGTTTCATTTGCAAGTTTTCGTACAGAATGGGTCTTTTATTTACTTCTAGGTCTCAAACGCATATACTGATAAAGAGAAACTCTCTTATACATGTATCATATCAGAGGGGGAAATTTCTTTTGTTTGGATATGCAATTTTATTTAACGCGAGTCTTTTACTACTTAGTTTAGACAATTAGATTGTATTATTAATTCGCAAGGAAAAGCATATTGGAATATGATATATGCAATATCATCACGCGCGTCATTTTTCACCGCTAAGAAAGATTCAAGGATGCTTCATATCAATAATATCCAAGGGACTGTTGTTGGATTTAATGTTTTACATTTTATTCATTTTTATTTTTTTATGACGTCGTAAGCTGGGCATTTTTCATGAGTTAGTTTAAACCATAAATGTATAGTTATCATTCTTTATCAAGAGGTTTCATATTACAGTATAACGTCTCTCAAACCTAGAATATTGTAGGGAATAATGACGTTTAATGGCCGTAAAATGACTGGCCATAAATTATATTATCCCAACCGATTAATTTTCTTTACCATGAGTTCAAGTATTACTAATGTGTAACCATGCCAATCATACATTGATACAAGCACAAAGTCAATATTCGTATTTTAAAACTGTTAGCGCTTCCAAAAATTATTGTAGATATAACACTTTTTAAGGATATGTAATAAGGATATGAAAGAATGATTCCCAACTCAGATTCAACTTTTTGAATTTCGAAAAAAAAAATTACTAAACTTTTTTTTAGCAAAATGACAATCTATTTAAATGATGACTGAACTGTATTTGTAATTTGGAATGAATCGACAAGTTACTTTTATTCAAACCTGGAATTTCTACGTGTTCCCTCTTGGGACATTAGATTTTCAAGTTTGTTGGTATTATTTGCAACAACTATGAATGTATGGTTATCTCAATTAGCATAAATGAAAACTGGTAAAGATCCCAATGTACACTTACATTGGATATCTTAATCACCAAAAATATACTTTCTGCTATATATATGTCAGAGTACATCCATGTGGACATACTAATCGCCATTTAACAAGAAACCTATCCGGTTGGTGTTCATAGTATCGATTAAAACTTCGAATTCAGTTTGAGAAAGATTACAGTTCCCCCGGGATTCCGCTCAACTCTTAGTAGTCTCATAAGAAAAAAAATATCTAACAAACACAAAAACAACTCATATCCTCGTGCCGTTACGGCACGGGTCATATCCTAGTTAAGTATAATATCCAATGGCCATTTCATTCGTTGTCGATTAATTTTGAGTTGGATGCCGGCAAGTTTAGCTCAAAAAAAAAAAGAAAAAGTGCAATCCCGGGCAAAGAATAGAGGAAAAGAAGGTACAAGTTACAACAGCCTCACCAAACTGCACAGGGAAGTGAGTGAGTGCAGGAGGAAAGCCTCAGCTTTTCATAGTTCACTGCTGCCTGTTCTTACAATGAGGGCCCAATTATATCTGATTTGTGATCCCTCTGAGGAATGCATTCGTGGCTTTGAAACAAGCTTCTGGCTCCTACCTTGCACTTTTGACGATAAAACAAAATCTGACTCTCCAAATCTCCTAAACTCCTGACTTAGTCCCAAGCCGCCGATGGCTATACTCCACGCCCACTTGATTGATTGAATATATTTTCTCGGTTAGATGCATGAACTGCTAGATGTCCCAAAACTTGATTGTGACTTTTTAATATCACCAAGTGGAGATAAGTTGCTTGAAGTGCAATGACAAATCTCATTTTAGAGTCACTTGAAACTTAAAGTTCGACTTTATAGTAAAAGCTTTCTGTTTGAATTTCAGCTACACTTTCTGTTTGAATCTCAACTACATCATGTGTTGTTCTTAGTTCTCCCATGTATGTTTTTTTTTCTCTCAAAACGGCAAAAGCTTTCCTCCATATTTCAGCACCAAAAGCACAACCGTATTCAATAATGCCTAATAGTGATCCATTACGGTTAGCTTTACAATGGTTTCAAGCTCAGCAACAAGCTCCACTTTTCCTTCCAATCCTTGTTTCTATCATTATTTCTCTTTTCCTTTTCCGCTGGTTTACTGGTGGAGATAAGCGTAAACTACCACCATCTCCGCCGAAACTTCCAATCATCGGAAACTTTCATCAATTAGGAACACTTCCTCATAGAAATCTTCGAGATCTTTCAAACAAGTATGGTCCCTTGATGATTTTAAACTTAGGCAGCGCTAACACTCTAGTCGTTTCGTCTCCTGAAATGGCTAAAGAAGTCACCAAGACCCAGGACATTGTTTTTGCAAACAGACCGCCTACTAAAGGAGCTAAGAAACTTCTTTATAACTGTACTAATGTGGGTTTTGCACCTTATGGTGAGTATTGGAGAGAAGTAAGAAAAGTATGTGTTACTGAGCTCTTAAGTGCCAAAAGAGTCCAATCTTTCGATGTTGCAAGGAAAGAAGAAATCTGTTTTTTGATCGAGAAGATAAAGGTTTTGTCTTCTAAACCTGGCACAGTTGTTGATCTGACCGAATTGTTGTTGAATCTTGCTAATAATCTGATCCCAAGGGTTGCTTTCGGAAAGTCGTACGAGGAAAAAGACGGTACCAACCGGCTTGGGCATTTGACAAGAGACGTGCTAACGCTATTGGGAGCATTCAGCATTAGAGATTTGTATCCAGCTCTTGGTTGGATCGACGGACTCAGCGGCCTGACAAGAAAAATGAACAAGACGCACAGAGAAATGGATGCGTTCCTTGATCAAGTTATTGAAGATCATTTGAATAACAAATTAGGAAGTTCAAGTGATGGTCATGAAACCATCATAGACACTTTGCTTCGTGTTCAGAAAGACAAAACCCTGAGCATCACCCTCGTCCGAGACAATATCAAAGCTATCGTCATGGTAAGTACTATTTGTTCTATATATTTTTCATTCTAGGCCAATAATTTGTTCTTGTCTAATTGCATGGACATGCATGTGTTTTAGGACTTGTTCATAGCTGGAACAGATACCATTTCAATTGTTGTTGAGTGGGCAATGGTGCAACTCTTAATGAATCCAGAGATGATGAAGAGAGCTCAAGAGGAGGTTCGGCAAGTAGTTGGGAATAAATCCAGGGTACACGAAGACGATACTCATCACATGCATTACGTAAAATGTGTTGTCAAAGAGACTCTTAGACTACATCCACCAGTCCCACTATTAGTTCCGAGAGAATCCAGTGAAGACACTAACATTAATGGATTTCATATTCCGGCAAAAACAAGAGTATTTGTGAACTCCTGGGCAATTCAAAGAGACCCAAAGTCGTGGGAAAGCGCGGAAGAATTTATTCCGGAGAGATTCATTGACAATCCTGTTGATCATAAAGGATCGAATTTTGAATACCTGCCATTTGGTTCTGGAAGAAGGGGTTGCCCTGGGATTCAGTTTGGTTTAGTTGCGTCGGAATTACTTCTTGCCAATCTTTTGTTTTGGTTCGATTGGGAAGTGCCGCTAGATGGTTTAGGTAAACAAATTCTCGACATGGATGAACATTTTGGACTCATTGTCTACAAGAAGAACCCTACTTTAATCATTCCAAGCTTGCACCAAATATGACCAAGGTGGAATTCGAATGGAATAAATGAGTGATGATTCCCAAGTTTGGTTTTCAGTGTACTAGTTTTTGTTTAGCAAGTACGAGTGGATGTTCATTCCTTATTGTTATGCTTGTACCAACGGATTCGCATGCATTTTTATTTATTTCTATTTTGTTGTAAGATATATATGTGCTGTGCCTATAAACACAATCAACTGGTTCGAAAGATTGGTTAGCTGATACCTATGTTGTGGAAGGCGAGCTAGGCGCAGGGGGCGCCTAGCTAATAAAACGTCCAAGGCGAAAAATGTGAGCCATTTTTTTTCCGGGGCGCCTAGGAGCTAGGCGAAGCGGTCACACAACATAGGCTGATACCGATTAGATAAGTTAGATGTATTGTGCCGTCAGGGTGTGGGCTTCGAACACTCGATGAATTTATCATTTCTATGTCCTACTTTCCGGGAACTATAATTTTGGGCATACCAAAATCTTCCAAGGCATACTGAATGAAGACAAAAAAGGTTGTGAAATAGCAAAATCAGATAACCCCTTAGCCCAAAAATTTTTTAATGGCAAATCTGCCCTTTACGTATTAGTGTTAATAATCTTGATTAGTGATTAAATATTTTGTTTAGTGATTAAAATAATTTTCAGAATTATAAGAGTTGTTTAGATGAAAAATTTGAGGAAAAAAAAATCAAAGTTTTGGTTTGGTTAAGAAGGAGAGAAAGTGAAGGAGAAAGTGAGCAAATTCTAATTCTTGATTCAATGGAGGATGAGGAGGGTCATCATTCATCTAAAAAATCTAGGAAAATACATATCAACTACAACAATGATCCAGAAATGGCTGATTTCTTAGATTATGAGAATGATTTTACACCCACTCAAACTCAAACTCAAACACAAACTCAAGATGATGATTTTTATGAGCCAAATCCTGATGATGAAGACATTGATGAGGAACCCAATGCTTCTAATACACAGGTACACTTATATCTTATACTTAATCTCACTTCTATAGCTCTCAATTATTAAAAGTTAGGTTTTTTGAATCATGGTTCGGCGAAACAGGTTGAGGTTCGGCTCACATCTATGAGCCGAATCTACCAATTGATGAACAGTTCGGCTTACTGAATCTGTTTACTGCATGTGCCGAACTGTTTTCTAGACACTAGTTCGGCTTATATGAAAGTTTCATAGTAAGCCGAACAACATCCTGAATAGCTCGGAAAAAAAATAATTACCGGTTCGGCTTATATTTCGAAAATCGTATGAGCCGAACATCAATTTGTTATTTTTTGGGTTAAAATATTGTTATTGGTTCGACACATATTGAGAATATCGTAATAGCCGAACCTCGTTAATGTGCTAGGTTCGGCACATATTATGATTATCGAATACGCCGAACCCCTATGCATCTCTATCTGTGACTAGGTTCGGCTTGAAATTTCATGAAATTTCATGCCGAACTGTTCATATACACTTACAGGAAGCTTTTGTGAAGAACAGTTCGGCTAAAAACGCAACTCAATTTTGAGCCGAACCCAACACTGTAACCGTCATTTAATCGATGAAAAACAGCAAATAGGAGATTGGGTTTGTAAAACTTGCTTTCTTATCCTCATTTCCGGAGTTGGAGATGCAGTTGGTTCAATTTCTGGTTCAATTGGTGGTTGATTTTCAGTTTCTACACCTTTATCTTCAATTGGTTCTTCTTCTTCAATTGATGGATTAGAAGACGATTTGGTTTGCCTAGTCCCTGCTTTTCTTTGTACGAGTCATTATGTGGTTGAGTTTAATCGACGATCAAATTTTTACGAATCGACAATTAATCACGATGATGAATATTTTTTTTCGCAGGAGGGGGAAGAGTTCGGTTAGAGGAGGAGGTGGAAGAAGAGATGGTAAGGGAAACTGATTTTGATTTTTTAGAAAACTGATTTTAGATTTTTGTATTAAGGGTATATAGGTAATTGAACTACCCATATGGTACCCTTTATAAGGTCACCCAAGATGGGACTATTGTTTTGTATGCCTAGAAAGATTTTGGTATGCCCAAAATCAGGGTTCCTTTCCGGACTCCTAGTTAAGAGTCCGTGAACTCACTAAACTGAAATAATTGTTTTCTGCGTGGAAAACATTGCTGGGGCTCTCTTCTCCCTAGTAAGTAAGACTGGGTCTAGTGGTGCTTCTTAGCCACTTCCCAAACCCCTTTATACATCAGCCTGGAAAGGGCTTGGATCTTGCGGTTTTTCCCATAGATTTCCTGGAACGGCTAATCGTTAGCCGTTCTAACTCTAAAAAACGGACATTGATCAGCTGTTATACAAATAACGCTCACTAATCGATCGTTTTGAAGGAAACGGTTAATGGTTAACCGTTTTTCTTATCTTGACCGGTCAAAATCAATTGAACCGGCTAGCCATTAACCGTTCCACTATTTACCATAAAACATCCAGAGAACTCGACAGAGTTCTTCTTTTCTTTTTTTTCCAGCCACAGTTCTTCTTCTTCCCCCTCCGTAAAAATCACAAAAATTCGTTTTCTTCCATTCTTTTGTTTGGGTTTGTGGAACAAAGGGTGAATTCTAAGTTGGAATTGATTTGAAGGCGTTTTAACCACTTAATCCTTAAAAGTAAACTATTTTAAACCAAAACCCTAGTTTCCAATTTCCTTTTGAATTAAGATTAATTATGCAAAAATTGATAGGTTATTGACACTAATTGAATGCCACAACTATTAGTTACTTCTTTGTGTTTGTTTAAAATTTATTTAACATGACAAATTTTTGATACTTATTGATGAACATGGTTGAAACATTTGATTTTAGATAATCCGAATTATGTATCCTAATTATGTTGCATCGTCTTGTAATTTTGATAATACACAATTCATAGAAATGTTTTTTAGTATGAAATTAAGTTTTGAGTATGAAATTAAGATATTGTTTTTGAGTATGAAATTAAGTTTTGAGTATGCAATTTTGATAATACACAATTCCTAATTATGTATCCTAATTAGTATGATATGGTTTTGAGTATGAAATTAAGTTCTTCCTCTAAGAGGTTTACATTTGTTTGGTGATTTTCATACGTTAATATTTGTTTGTGTGGTGTATTTAGATAATGATATGGAGTACCCGACGGACCAAAAGTTGTCCTTAAAAGGTAGAGATGGCCATACATCCGGTTTAGATTCACCGAAGATGAAAATGAGGACTAGTTGGGGAAGTATTAAGGATTATTATGATATCGTTGTCTTAAATAATCCACGCGCACTTCAGGTATTAGATAATTGTGGCTTTTCCAAGATATTTTCGTTTAATTTTAAGAATCCAGATGTGCAACTCCAAAATGCTCTAGTAGCTAGATGGTGGCATACAACCAAGACTTTCCATTTCCGGGCTTTGAAATAGGATTGACACCTTTAGACTTTGTAATGTTAACTGGAATTCCTATAGGTAAGGGTGAGCCTATAAATTACTCTAAGAGATTAAACATGGAATATTATGAAATTTTAGATGATTTGTACCTTAGTGGTGTGATCGCCGACCTAAATAGTCCATTTGCAAATATGGAAGATGATGCTCAACCCCCTCCCTCCCCCCCCCCCCCCCCCCCCCCCCCCGACAAGCCAGGAATTCTAAAAAACCATGGGATAGTAAATCCTCAGTTGTATCTCCCTCTCACCTTTCATCTTATATAAACAATAGGAAAGACATTGACAACTCCGAGGTCTGGGAGGAATTGACTAGGATTTTTATTCTTTGGGTTATTGGTCAAGTATTCATCGGAACGACTTCCTCTAACGCTTCAAAAGCATGGTTGGTTGTTTTGGGAGATTCAGAAAGCTTGCAAAATTTTGGTAGGTTTGATTGGGGTTCATTTATTTATGGTAGACTGTTAAACAACATGGACAAGGTTTCTAGAGGTGTTGATAATAACATGGCAGCAATGTGGATGATATTAGAGTATTGGTACTATATTTACTTTCGTAATTGTCAACCATTACTAAAATTTGGATCATTCGACCCGGAACAAATTTACCCTGTGATTGATATGTTTCAATCAGCCCATACAGAGGGTATGAAACATTTAGACTCCGGGAAACATTCTGTTAACAATGCTAAAATACAGATGGATCTGAGACTGTCACCTGGAGCAGTTGTTTGGAAACCATGGGTATTGAATGCCCACTATGAAGATGAGGAAGTTGTTTTAGCAAGAGAGGTTAGTCGAAAGAGAATATATTTCAGGGGAGTAGTGGATACGAAAGATGAGGTCCTTTATCTTGGGGAGAGATGTTTGAGGCATGTGTTAGGTATAATTCCAATTCCTTGTACGCCTCCAGATTTTTCAGTCACTGGAAGTGAGGATATAATAGAAGGGGTTCATTACTTTATAGCAGATGAAACTGAATATGTACGTTGGTGGAAAACTGTCAGCATGGGTCCTTTGTTGCCAGATTTGAGTCGTGTTCAAAACCACGAAGAGTTGTTATTGGTAACATTGGAAGCTCTCGTTTTGTTCCTAATGTACCTGCTCCAAGTCAGTTTGCAGAAACATTTGTCTATACCCAACCGGAGACGCCATGTACATTTCCTACAGTAGAGTGGTCATTTTCGTATGTCAACTCGGAGGAAGTACGTGAAATACATCATCTTCCAAATATCACCCATCGTCGTGATTGGAGTAACATCCATGCCATCAAGGTTAGTTATTAATACACCTTATTTTTGTAAATTTATTAGTATAAATATAAATTTTTATTGTAGTATTTATTTACAAATGAATAATGTAACAGGATCAGTGGAAATGCTTGGCACAACAAAGTTTTGAAAAGACTGATGCACTCGAGAAACTATTGTATGACCGTTTTACGTATGGCCCTTCCGATGCTGGCGGTGCATCTTGTAGTGCTTTTAGCACTTAACAATCACAAGAAGAAGCTTCTCTGCACGGGACATTTCGTATGTTAGGCTTAGGTGGTTCTGGTGAGTGCAGTCGTAAGCGTCAAGCTACTTCTAGTTTGGATGATCATGGACCAGGGTATCACCCAGTTGTCAGGGACGCCGGTATTAGTCCTACCTACTCAATCCCAAGATTGAGTCAAGAAGAAAATCCTTACTTGAAAAGTAATGTGGATTTAAATACAGATATGGAGTTTTTTGTTGACACCCAGGTTGAGAACACACAAAAAAGGTCATTTGATTTATTCCCAGCAACATAGTTGTATGGATTTATTGTTGTTTTGATACGTATTAAACTCTTTTAATATGTATGAAACTGGGTTTAAATATGTATGAAACTTTATGTTTTTATTTGTTACAATAGATTTAAAATTTCATGGGAACTGACATTTCTTTTAAATTTTATAGTATCCATGAATAATAACTTCTGAAATTGTTTGTCTGTTGATGTGCAATGATATTTCTTTTCAAATCTACAGTATCCATGAATAATAACTTCTGACATTGTTTGTCTGTTGCATTAAAATTTATTTTCTTTTGCTTTAATAAATGGTTGGTTCATACTTATCCATATACAACTTTTCATCTCGTAGAATCCTTTAAAAGACTATGTAGTCTCTTAATAATTCACACCAAATAAAGAATTTTTTGTTCCATCGTCCTTCAACATACCACTCCCCTTAAAAAAAATTAAAAAATGGTTGCGTTTGATTCATCTGAAGATTTGGTCATCATGAAATCTTGGGTCAAAATTAGCTCCCGCCGTGAGGTAGTGTTTGGTTTCTTACCAACTGAAACTTTTTGGGAGATGGTGTGGCAGAATTATATGTTAGAGTTTGGAAATTCCCGACAGAGAACCATGGATAACTTAAAGGACAGATATGGAGTAATTCAGGAGGAAATGTAATTATATTATGCCTACCAGGCCGAAGCTGTCGTGAGTTGCCGCGATCCCCAATCCATAACAACTCAAATTATGGTAAATATAAACATTTTTGTAGAATTTTTTTTAATACATAAACATTGATATTAAAGGATTGTGTTTTTTTTTACAGGAAAGACTTGCAGATTTGAAGTACCGTCAAGTTAATGGCATTGAGTTTCCCCACCAGGAAGTTTTTATATTTCTAAAGGCCAAGTTCCCTGATTTCCTAACAGAGCTTAAAAGTTCTGGTGATTCATGAACTCATATGTAAACCCTGGTTACAATAGGTTTTGTGGGCACACCTCTCTGTAAACCCTCACGAGGTAGCACTCGTCCTTTAGGGTCACCTAAAGGTTTAAATCTTTAGTACTTAATGCTATAATTGTAACCGCGATGACTGGGAAATTGATCCACGGTTTAATAAAACTATATATTATGTTGTGTTATATTATTTTGTGCTACACTTTTTGTATTGTCATTCCATCAGTCCGGTTCATTTAGGCATAGACAAGACCATTCCATGAATTATTTTATTTACTTTTAAAATAAATTTTTTTGTCAGTAACTTACAAGTCACTTTATCTCTGCTAGGTCATTCAGTTATTTGAAAGACATGACGATCATTTAACAATATATGTAAACACTATAAATTCAGTTGTCCTTAAGGCAATCAACACGCACCAAAGAAAACATTTTCCTCTCCTACATTTTCCATCTATTCAACAAAATCATCCATAATGCCTTTGTATACCACAGAAGAAGACATATCCATCATAAATGCTTGGATAGATGTTGTTACTCTCTCGGAGGTTCGTCTCATTTGGTGCCGACAACTAGAGTTTGGAGACAGGTTTTCGATAACTATAGAGATGTTTTTATAAACGTTCATCGAAGAACTGAAGCAAGTATAAATAGTAGGGTTGGTGTAATAAAAAAAAAGGAGTGAGCCAATACATACGCATCCAAAAAGATATTTATGAATAGCATAATAGATCTCTTTTATTGACCGTTGAAAGACTTGTAAGTGTATCTTGTATATCTATCCACTTCATATCAATTTTTGTTTCTTTACTTACCTAAATTATTATGTGTATATAAGAAACTATGGCGACTGCTATGTACTCCACAAATACCAGGAGAGAGTTTAAGTATTACGAATGCTACGTCATATTGAAAAATGCATTTCTGGAATTGTGCGTGGTACAATCACCAAATAACCCTCCTCAAAATGGTGATGAAGATTAGTCGTTCAACAAGTATTGCATAGGTTTCGTAGGTACATCTCTGGAAAACCCTCCCGAGACTAAACTCGGCCGTTAGGGACACCGACCGGTTTAAAGGCTTGCTGCACGTGCTAAGTGCAGTCGCGGTGCCTGCGACAGTGAGTTAGGCTTTGTTTCTTGTATTTATGATGTACCGGACTATGTCGTAAAGATACTTAAATAAAATTATTTTATTTATGCGTGGTTGTTAGTTATCGGCAAAACCTCACCACATAAACATAACACAGTCAACAACGAATAGATTAGGTATATAGTGTAGTTATATGTCTCTGACATATGCAATTTTCCACAAATATGAATGACCGATGACATTGAGTTTTCAATACTGTCACAGTGAGTTGTCGACCAATAGCAGTGATACTTCAAATCACTTGCTCAGTAGTCGGTAGATGCTTTTGCTTTAATCACGTGGAGTGACATTGGAAACTTAATTTTTAGTTCATTTTAAATTTTGGATGCTTGGCTATAAATAACCATCAAATTAGAACACATCTAAAACCAATACTCTTCTTCTTTTATTTATTTATCTTTCATACCTTTTATTTTATTTTCAAACATGGTTAGGTTCTCTGCAGAGGAAGATGAGGCTCTTATAGGGCTTTATGTTCTGTATCAAATCGTCAAATTCAACAAAGAAACCAGCATGCTGAGTTGTTTGGGAGCTGGTGCTCCGAGAGTTTACCGACATAATAGAATATATTAATGGGCAGTCTAATAAAATTATTGCTTGTCGTGTCTCCATAATAAAAATGAGGTTCAGATATTCGTAGCACTGCAAATACCAATGTATCGTAACATTCCTGCTGGATGGAATGCAACGAGAATTGTAAGTTATACCGTTGTAAAACTATATATCGTATTTTAAAGAGGTACTTCAGTTAAAATAATATATGTTTATATGTGTGTATTATTGCAGGAGGGTCATGCGAGGGAGTTATACATGCAACAAAAGCGAACGGAATTTAAGTTCTATAATTGCTACCTTAGTTTGAGACAACAATTTACTCATATGAACCCACAACTGTTAGCACTTGAGAACCAATATGTCGGTGACGCCGTTGAAGACTAATTAAGACAATTAATGGGTTTTGTGGGCATACCTTTCTGAAAAACCCTCACGAGACTAAAACTCGTCCGTCCATTAAACGGTTTAAAGCCTTGCTGCACGTGCTAAGTGCAGTCGCTTTGCCTGCGACGGTGAGTTAGGTTTAAGTTTTTTTGTACTACCAATTTGTAATAAGTGTACTACATTGTTATGGGAATTAAAAAAAAATCATTTATGATGAGGACTGTTCATGCAGACCCCACTGACCAATTTTGAGTTTTCGAAACAGGGTGCTTTAAAGGACCTTGTCTCATATGTCATTGTCTAAGACAAGTGGATGGTAATAAATTACCATATGCAAGTGGATGGTTGTATACCTCACCTTTATTTTCTTATAAAAACCAAAACTGGTCGACAATGAGATTCACAATTGCTTCAGACCACCAATAGCCAAACTAAATAGGTTTTTTCTTTCCAAACATATTAATCATTCACAAATGGCCGACGCCGACCCCTGGGAAGGTTTTGACAAAGACGAGCTTGCAGCATTATTAGATAGTTACTCGGAGGTCACCCAACAAAGTTCAATGGAATTTTCAACAAACACACCAGTTGTGGCTAACATATCAAACCCATATGATAACCGCAATAAATCGGTTGTCATTGACCGCACCTCATGTCCAGTAGTAAAACAATCAGAGCGTTTAACCCATAACTTAGGTGGTGCCTCTAGTAGCCGAAAAATAATTCTAGGACCGGCCGGTGAGCTTCGAAATTTACAAGATCTCAGACATAGAAGGATAGTAACGGGAGAGGAAGATGTATCTACACAAGTCCTCCAACGATTAGTGAGGGATGAAACTGAAGGTGTTAACGATCTTCATTTCCAGACTAAAACTTGGTTTTTCGCACAACAATATTACGCAGAGGGGAGAACCACATTGGGATCTATTAAACCAAAGAATCGAAAGGTTGGTTGTACTGGTCGAGGAGCAAAGAAAGTATCTTGATGACTATGCTTTAAAAGTGAAGGTGATTTATCCACTTAGTAAATCAATTAAATTTCGTGATCAATTATTGAAACCCATTACTCATAGTTGGATTTTTTATAATATTTCAGGATCCCAGTGGTAAAATGCCAGCAGACGTCCATCGCAAAGTGGTTGAACATGCTGACTATGGAAAGCATATAAGGGTGGGAGCTGTATTAGTTTTGAAGAAAGTGGTAATATTTTCTCCAATGAAGAAATTTTTTTACATAAACATAACGCTCCCCAATATCGAGAAGGTTTGTTCCAAATATATGATCTAATGTGATTTCATAAACATTTTTGAATTAAAATCGCTAGCTTCATTTATGTTCTACAGGTGATCCCTTCGGATTCTACTGTTGTTGTGATGGGTCGTCGACAAGTTTGAGTTAACGTTGTTACCAACCAAATCCGTTTTAATTTCAAGAACTGTTTTTAAAGACATTACAATTGTACTACGTTGTTTAAGTATCTGAATAAAATGAACTTATTTAAGCATCAATGTTACTTATTTGTGTTGTTAATTGATATTAATGCGACATTACTAAACTGAAACATACAATCACTCTAAACATTACATTGTTTGAAATAAAACATACAACCACACGTACTAGTTGGATGACATCAAAGACATTGAATTATCAAGAGTACATAGACATCGTAAACAGAACATATAAATAAAACATAAACATTACATAATAAACTAAAATTGAACAAACTAAAACACAAAATTAAACATTACATCATAAACACATAATAGCTACCCAAAGAAATTATCGAGCAAAATAATTAAAACTACTCAGCCCATTCTACCAACTGACAACCGGAACATTTCCAAAAATGTTCATCGTAGGTGTTCTTAGCTTTAGAACGATTGAGTTTCATAACAAAATTACAATCAGGGATTGGGCATGAGGCAACCTTTTCATGTTCAACCTTAATTATCCCTTTGTCTTTGAAGTTTTTGCAGAGTTCATCTACCTTTATATCATCTTTTGCCTTGATTGCATCTTCCAACGACAATTATTGAATTGGCAACGCAGGTACCTACTCTGTCCTGGTTCCGTTTTGAGTAACATTTTGATGCATGTACAACCTCTTTGTAGGTACTTCGAATACATCCAAGGGCACTGCATTGCGAAATGGTCATCAATAAAACAGAGTGGACAAATTTGGTTTGCCTCGACACACACTATCTGTTTTCCTTTCCTGCTAGAATTCATTCGTGACTCGGTAAATTTCGAAAATTATATTAGGCTTCAAGGTAGGTGTTTCTTTGAATGGTTAATGAATTGTGTTTGTAAAAAATTTGATTGGGATTTATAAGAGAAATCACCGTTGTTGATAAAGGTAAAGTTATATCGATCTGGATAAGATATCAATTAGAGATAAGAATCCGATTAAAACAGTGCATTGATGATGATAAAATCCGAGGCTAACAGTACGTTGATGATGATAAGAATCCGAGGCTAACATTACGTCCGAGTATACCTTTGCACATGTACATCCAACACAACTGAAAGAAATATTACTCCAAAAAATCTCAAAACAAATACAGTGTAACCATTAATCGTAAAAGAAAACGTAAACTGTAAATGAGTGTACACGGAGTGTAAACGAAAAAAGGTCAAGGAACGGCTACCCATTAACCGTTCCAGGAAAGAGAAAACAGCCAATGGTTAGCCGTTCCACAAGAACGGTCAATGGTTCACCGTTATTTTTCACAAGAACGGTTAATGGATAACCGTTTTCTGCTTTTTGAGAACGGCTAACCATTAGCCGTTCCCGGAGTCTTCCCGCTGGGATTCCCTCACACTAGGGAACCTTTGCGGGAAGGACCCCTTTAGATCACGGTTTTTTGGGTTGGGAAGCCCTTGGGCATGCCCATAAGACCCAGTCTAACTAGTTTACTTTGTGGTTTACTTATCGATTGTCCGATGCATTTCCATAATTCAGTCGATAGAGACACAAAGACCTCCGATTAAAATGTACAACCGGTAACTGAATGACCGGATGAGTAAAAGAACAAAAAATGAATAAACATACATTCCGACACTAAATGTGTTGATGGACTCTCTATAGCTATCTCCACGTATTTGAGAGGGACCGTCTTGATTTCACAAACATGTGGATATTAAAATCATCTATAGTAACATTTTCTGGTCCATAAAATATGGATCATCACAAAGATATGGATGATTTTTAGTTCCATAAGAGCAACTCCTATGATATAGACCATCAGAAATTATTGAAACTAAAATCCACCGTGGGAAAAAGAAACAAAAAGTTAAATCATTCGGCCCTTTTGGAGTCCGGATTTACCAGAAAAAGAAAAATCACAAGAAATTTATCCCACTTCCTGACAGAAGAATTTTAATGTAATTTCAAATAACGAAATGAGCAACACCTATGGTTGTTGCTAATTCAGAAAGAGTCTGTTGCTCTAAGCTAAGAGTGTTTATAATTAAGTCATTCAAAAAAGTTAAACTCATGTCCGGTCATCAACTGGCCGGATCAACAAAATAAACTCATTAGATATGGTCACTAAGTGTCCGAATAAAAAAAACATCCGGACAGTTAGTGTCCAAGACGGGATATCCGATCAGTCAATGATCGGATGGACTATTCCATAGCGACCCCCTCAAATTTACGGGGTACCATATCGACTTCACAAACATGTGGATAATAACTTCACCCATAGAAAAGTACCACTGGACTAAAAAAACAATTCTACTGCAATTATACATGCACAATAGTTACCGAAAAACATGACGTAAGTTGTCTTCAATCTCTTGATTGTTCAGAAAATTTTCTCTAATGCAACCTCTAAATTCCCTTTTCAAAGTATGATCCAATCAAGCTCTTGTTCTTGTCTATCATTGGACTTATAATTTCTTTCACCAAGAAGGTTGTTAATCCTTGTACTTAGTCTACAACATTCACTACTTTTGAAGTTAACTAGAAAACGAAGAATAACATTTACCCCCAAAATCATCAAATAAGCACTTTTCAACATATCAACATTCCAGATTTCCAGTTCAAAAAATAACAAGTAAGCAAAAGAAAATAAAATCAGTTTCTTCAATGATTAGAAACCCTAGAATTTCATAGCCCACAACTACAAGAAACCACTACTAAACTTACATACCATAAACATCACACCACTCCTTACAGAAACACCATTACACATCAAAAACAAAAAACTAACAAAGTTCAAAAACATTCCGGCCGACTAGAGAAGAAGAAGAAGTTCAACATTACCAACATCATCACCAGCACCAGCACCAGCACCAGCACCAAGATAAAAAAGAAAACGAGCAAGTATCGAGAAAGCCAATTTGGAAAAAAACTTGTTAATCATCTTCAAACTCTTCTCTAAGTCTGAAAATTTGGCTGCATTCGATACCCAAAAGGGACTTCTAAAATTCCTCTTCATCGTAGCTCCAATTCTCCTCTTCTTCATACTGCGTACTATAATTACTGTCTGATGATGCAGGAGAAACATGACTATCATTGGATGACGAACTCTCATCACTATCTTCATCTTCGTCACTTTCATCCTCTAAGAGTTTTTCATCATCATCACTTGACTCTCTTTCACGCATGGTGTTAGAGCATAGCTCGGTCGACCTCGCATGCGTTGCTATATAAAGCATGTTTGTCAATGTTAGTGATCAAAACTATGAGTCTTGATTTCTAGTCTACATAGCAAAGTCTCGGACTAGGATAGAAAAGTGTAGTTGAGCTCAAGGACTTCATGGCGATTCATCATACAACGACGAAGATCTACTCAAGGAACCGTGGAACTTCATCAACAAAAAGGTATGTGGAGACTTGGACTTATCTATCATTCAAAAGTCTATCTATTCTATCTCCTACTTCTTGTGAGACAAAAGTTATATGCTATATAGACTGGAACATACACATTTGACATTTCGAGCTGAGTATTCACTACTTATCTTTTTCTCGAAATCGTGTGTTGGTAAAGCGTCTCGCTTTGATCAATTTTATCTTCACCTAGTGACGAAAGTCATGAAAAGTTTCAATTACTTTGAGAATTGCTCTGACGTGAAATGGTCTGTGAATAACGGCTATATAACGTCCTCTGAGAATGTCTCAATGATTGGAATGAGAGTTTAGATTACATAACCATATATTCCTTATAATCCGAAGTTTTCGATTTTTGTTGATTGAGAGAAACCGGAAGAATTGGCTTTGCCAAGTCCGCGAACCCAGTCCACGAACTGATGGAAGTTTTCTTACCGAGAATTTCTGCTGGGATTTTCCAAAAGCTCGTTTGCGTGTTTAGTCCGCGAACCTAGTCCGTGAACTGGTGGAAATCTCTTTGCCGAGATTTTCTGCTGAGTTTGGAAAACTCAGTCAGTTCCCTTAAGTCCGCGAACTTGTTTGTGAGCTTAAGTGGTTATAATCTAAAGATGTGCTCTGAACATGAAACTTAAATTACTAAGGAATGCTTTATGCAAACCGTGATATAAAGTTCATGAGCCGATTCATCGAATCAAATCATCTTTGTTTCAATTGTGTCTTGTGTAGTTACATAAGATCTCATAGCAATCGAACAACTCTCTAACTATTTCATTTGAGTCAATTGAACTAGTTATGGTGAAGAAGAACTAGGTTAATATGAAATGCTCATATAGTTAACCTTTTGGGTTACTATGTTGAACCAACATACATGTACACGATTGGGCACGGTTTTTACAAACCCAGTAAACGTCTACCCAAGTGTGTGTGACAAGCTAAGTTTTCGATCTAACGGTTGAGAAATATTAGCTTGAATCTAAATCAGGTTTTCATCTAACGGTGAATATGGACCGATACTACTTTTATCGTAGTTGTGTGATCTGATCTTGCTTCTTCTATCGTACGAGTACAATCTTTGATTTGCTTGAGATCATGAGAGTTCTCCGATAGGCAAGATAAAGAAGTCACAAACATCTTCGTCTCACTGTTTATGATTCCTCGACAAACCGCTTATGTAGTCAAGAAGGATTTTTGAGAGGTGATTGATTAATCTAGGATGTTCTTCGGGAATATAAGATCGGATTATCAATTGGTTCATGTTCACCTTGATTTTATATCTTAAGACGGAACAAAACCTAGGGTTTTTCTGTGGGAGACAGATTTATCCTTTGATAGACTTTTCTGTGTGAGACAGATTTGTTTATTATCAAGTCTGCGATTTTGGGTTGCAACAATTCTTAGTTGTGGGTGACATCATCTAAGGGAATCAAGTGTGAAGTATCCTGCTGGGATCATAGGCGTAGGAGTACAACTGTACCTTGAATTAGTGGGAGACTGATTGGGGTTCAACTATAGTCCAGTCCGAAGTTAGCTTGGAGTAGGCTAGTGTTTGTAGCGTCTTAATACAGTGTGTATTCAATCTGGACTAGGTCCCGGGCTTTTTCTGCATTTGCGGTTTCCTCGTTAACGAAACTTCTGGTGTCTGTGTTATTTCTTTTCCGCATTATATTTTTTATATAATTGAAATAGTACAGGTTGCGCGTTAAAGATCATCAATTGGAAATCCAACCTTTGGTTGTTGATTGAAATTGATTGATCCTTGGACATTGGTCTTTGGTACCGTCCAAGTTATCTCTCTTTGATAAAGACTTGCAGATTTCCATTTGCTTGAGTAAAGATCAAATCGAGAGATTGAGATATAAACTCTTTGATATATCTTTTTATTGATTGAGTCTAACTGTCTAGTTGATTCTCATAAAAAGTATATTGGAGTTTGTCCATACAGATTGTTAAGCGAAATATTGGGTGGTATTGTTAGACCCCCGCTTTTTCAATTGGTATCAGAGCATGCAAACACGTTTAAGCCCTAACAAGTCCGTGTTTGTAGCGATCTGACTCTATGGACAGAGGTGCTATCTCTATTAACGTACCACCAGTCTTCGATGGCTCCAATTACTTATGGTGGAAAATTTCTATGCGAGCTTTTCTTCAATCGTGTGATTTTCAATCATGGGTATATGTGGTTAATGGCTATGATGCTCCCGTTGTGGAAGTTGGTGATGTAAACGTTCCCAAACCTATTGGTGAATACACCGCTGTTGAGATAACTGTTGCAAAGTAAAATTCCGACGGTTTGAATGCAATCATACATGCCATTACCCCAAATCTTCAGTATCATGTGACAAACTGCACTAGATCTAAAGATGCTTGGGATATCTTAGAAACCGTAGTTGAAGGAAACTCCAGTGAAAAGGATGCTAGGCTTCAAAACCTTAATTCCGATTGGGAGAACCTTCGCATGGCAGATGAAGAAACATTTGATGAGTTTAATCATAAAGTGTCTGAAATTGTTAATGCATCTTTTGCATTGGGTAAGACTATTCCTGAAAAGGACATTGTGATGAAAATTCTCAGATCGCTGCCATCTAGATACGAGTCTAAGAAGCATGCCATCGTTGAGGGGAATAACCTCGATAATCTTTCCAGAAACACCTTGGTTGGAATGCTTAAGATCATTGACCATGAGCATACATCCAAATTCGGTAAGGATGTCGCCTTTAAAGAACAAAAGAACACTAAACTACTTGTCAAAGGTAAGAGTGTTCATGTCTCTGAGGATGATTTTTCGGATGAAGATCTTGACAAATCAGTCTCCTTGATCACAAGACAGTTTAAGGATCTTCTGTTGAAGAGAAGTAAATGGTTTTCAAGAGACAAACCTAAGTCATCAGACAAACCTCACGGTCACGTACCTCCTAAAAACAGGGATGCTGACGAGGCTGATGACGAGGACATGCCTCAGTGCTTTAAGTGTAAGGGTTTTGGCCATTTTGCTAACAAATGCCCAAACCGTAGAAAATACATTGGGAACAAAGGTCTAGTTGTAACAATTGATGAAATGTCTGTAACCTATGATTCCGATGAAGATAGTAAATCAAGTGTAGGGCTTCTTTGTGAAAACATCGATTTTGATACTTGTAGAAATACATATATCAACCTCAATGGGTTCGGAGAAAAGGGAAACTCAATCAAGCTGGAAGATTCACTGAATCCGATAACTGGAAACCCTATCAGTGATGTTTCAAGATCAACAGTATGTCTAGCTGTTAGAGCATAGCTCGGTCGACCACGCATGGCGTTGCTATATCAAGCATGTTTGTCAATGTTAGTGATCAAAACTATGAGTCTTGATTTCTAGTCTATTATAGCTAAGTCTCGGACTAGGATAGAAAAGTGTAGTTGATCTCAAGGACTTCATGGAGATTCATCATAAAACGACGAAGATCTACTCAAGGAACCGTGGACTTCATCAACAAAAAGGTATGTGGAGACTTGAACTTATATGTCACTCAAAAGTCTATCTATTCTATCTCCTACTTCTTATGAGACACACAATCGTATGCTATATAAACTGGATCATACACATTTGACATTTCGAGCTGAGTATTCACTACTTATCTTTTTCTCGAAATCGTGTGTTGGTAAAGCGTTTCGCTTTGATCAAGTTTATATTCACCTAGTGACGAAAGTCATGTAAAGTTTCAATTACTTTGAGAATTGCTCTGACGTGAAACGGGCTGTGAATAACGGTTATATAACGTCCTCTGAGAATGTCCCAATGATTGGAATGAGAGTTTAGATTACATAACCATGTATTCATTAATCCAAAGTTTTCGAACTTTGTTGATTGAGAGAAACCGGAGGAATTGGCTTTGCCAAGTCCGCGAACTCACTTTGCGAACTCAGTCCGCGAACTGACAGAAGTTCTCTTGCCGAGAATTTCTGTTGGGATTTTCCAAAAACTCGTTTGCGTATTTAGTCCGCGAACTGGCGGAAGTCCCTTTGCCGACATTTTCCGCTGAGTTTAGAAAACTCTACCGGTTTCCTTAAGTCCGCGAACTTGTTTGTGAGCTTAAGTGGTTATGATTTAAAGATGTGCTCTGAACATGAAACTTAAATTACTAAGGAATGCTTTATGCAAACCGTGGCTATAAAGTTCATGAGCCGATTCATCGAATCGAATCATCTTTGTTTCAATTGTGTCTTGTGTAGTTACATAAGATCTCATAGCAATTGAACAACTCTCTAAATAGTTCATTTGAGTCAATTGACCTAGTTATAGTGAAGAAGAACTAGGTTAATATGAATTACTCATATGGTTAACCTTTTGGGTTACTATGTTGAACCAACATACACGTACACGTTTGGGCACGATTTTCATAAATCCAGTAAACATATGTCTCAGGTGTGTGTGACAAGTTAAGTTTTCGATCTAACGGTTGAGAAATATTAGCTTGAATCTAAATCAAGTTTTCATCTAACGGTAAATATGAATTGCTTTGTAACTAAGGCAAAACCCTGATTTGAAAGCTATATAAAGAGACATCTAGCATTGTGCAAAACTAATCCCCACACGTCTGTGTGATACTAGTGCGCTCGCTAGAGTCGATTCTCCTTTAATCTTTGGTTTTCTTCTCTAAAACCAGGTTAACGACTTAAAGACTTCATTGGGATTGTGAATGAAAAAGCGGGGGTCTAGCAACACCACCCAATATTTCGATTAGCAATCTGTATGGACTAACTCCAAAATACTTTGCTAGAGAATCAACTAGACAGTCAGACTCAATCTAGATAAAAGTATCTCAAGGAGTTAATATCTCTCTCTTGATTTGATTTTTACTCAAGCTAAAAACAATAGCGAGTCTTTATCAAATACAAGGAATAACTTGGACGGTACCAAAGACCAATGTCCAAGGATCAATCAATAACCAAAGGTTGGATTTCCAATTGATGATCACGAACGCACAACCTGTATTATTTCAATTATGTAAAATATAATGTGGAAAAGAAATAACAAATACACCAGAAGTTTTGTTAACGAGGAAACCACAAATGCAGAAAAACCCCGGGACCTAGTCCATATTGAATACACACTGTATATAGCCGCTACAGACACTAGCCTACTCCAAGCTAACTTCAGACTGGACTATAGTTGAACCCCAATCAGTCTCCCACTAATTCAAGGAACAGTTGTACTCCTACGTCTCCGATCCCGGCAGGATACTGCGCACTTGATTCCCTTAGCTGATCTCACCCACAATTAGGAGTTGCTGCAACCCAAAATCGCAGACTTGATAATAAACAAATCTGTCTCACACAGAAAAGTCTACTAAAGGATAAATCTGTCTCCCACAGAAAAACCCTAGGTTTTGTTCCGTCTTAAGATATAAAATCAAGGTGAACAAGAACCAATTGATAATCCGGTCTTATATTCCTGAAGAACAGCCTAGATTAATCAATCACCTCTCAACAATCCTTCTTGACTACACAAGCGGTTTGTCGAGGAATCACAAACAGTGAGACGAAGATGTTTGTGACTTATTTATCTTGCCTATCGGAGAACTCTCACGATCTCAAGCCAATCAAAGATTGTACTCGTACGATAGAAGATGCAAGATCAGATCACACAACTACGATAAAGGTAGTATCGGTCTGGCTTCACAATCCCAATGAATTTTTTAAGTCGTTAACCTGGTTTTAGAGAAGAAAACCAAAGGTTAAAGGAGAATCGACTCTAGCGAGCGCACTAGTACCACACAGACGTGTGGGGATTAGTTTTGCACAATGCTAGATGTCTCCTTTATATAGCCTTCAAATCAGGGTTTTTCCTTAGGTACAAAGCAATCCTTATTCACCGTTAGATGAAAACCTGATTTAGATTCAAGCTAGTATTTCTCAACCGTTAGATCGAAAACTTAGCTTGTCACACACACCTGAGACATACGTTTACTGGGTTTGTGAAAACCGTGCCCAAACGTGTACGTGTATGTTGGTTCAACATAGTAACCCAAAAGGTTAACCATATGAGTATTTCATATTAACATTGTTCTTCTTCACCATAACTAGTTCAATTGACTCAAATCAACTAGCTAAAGAGTTGTTCAATTGCTATGAGATCTTATGTAACTACACAAGACACAATTGAAACAAACATGATTCGATTCGCTTGAATCGGATCATGAACATTATAGCCACGGTTTGCATAAAGCATTCCTTAGTAATTTAATGTTTCATGTTCAGAGTACATATTTAGATCATAACCTCTTAAGTTCACAAACAAGTTTGCGGACTTAAGTTAATCGGTTGAGTTTTCCAAACTCAACGAAAATTCTTGGAAAGAGAACTTCTGCCAGTTCGCGGACTTAGCACACAAACGAGTTTTGGAAAATCCAGCAGAAATTCTCGGTCGAGAACTTCCGACAGTTCGCGGACTGGGTTCCCGGCCTTGGCAAGCCAATTCCACAATCCTCCCAATTTCTCTTGATCAACAAAGTTCGAAAACTTCGGTTCAAGGAATACATGGTTATGTAATCTAAACTCTCATTTCAATCATTGAGACATTCTCAGAGGACGCCATGTAGCCGTTATTCACAGAACGATTCACGTCAGAGCAATTCTCAAAGTGATTGAAACTTTTCATGACTTTCGTCACTAGGTGAAGATAAACTTGATCAAAGTGAAACACTTTACCAACACACGATTTCGAGATAAAAGATAAGCAATGAATGCTCAACTCGAAATGTCAAATGTGTATGATCTAGTCTATATAGCATACGATTTTGTCTCATAAGAAGTAGGAGATAGAATAGATAGACTTTTGAGTGATAAATAAGTTCAAGTCTCCACATACCTTTTTGTTGATGAAGTTCCACGGTTCATTGTATAGATCTTCGTCGTCGTATGATGAATCTCCATGAAGTCCTTGAGCTCAACTACACTTTTCTATCCTAGTCCGAGACTTAGCTATGTAGGATAGAAATCAAGACTCATAGTTTTGATCACTAACATTTACAAACATGCTTGAGATAGAAACGCATGCGAGGTCGACCAAGCTATACTCTAACAATCTCCCCCTTTGTCAATTTTAGTGACAAAACTATTAATACATATGGAATAAAAAAAAGATAAACTTTAGTGGCTCCTATTCTATAGTCTAATCTTCAACGTTCCCTGAAATCTTCGTCCTTCCAAGTACTCAAATTATCCCAAAGGTTATAAGTTTAGCATCACCGTTGTTGAAGATCCGTAGTTATAACAATGAGAGAAATCGAAATTCTCGATCATTATTATACATTGTCATAGTATTATTATGTAATATCAAAGTCCAATTGTATCACGACTTTAACAATAATACTACGGTGATATGTATCACTCCCCCTTAGTCAATACTCCATCTCGATCATGGAAACCACTCCCCCTTACACAATGATCCGAAAACCATACGTATTTTTAGTGTGAACTACATTATTTCTCCCCCTTTTTGTCAATAAAATTGGCAAAGGTACAAGAACGGGATCATAATGAAATTTCCACAAGAGACATTTCATAGACTAAAAGAAAATTACATACCAACTTAATTTAGATGCAATCATAAAGTCAAAGATAAATGCATTCATCAAGGAGTTTTAAGATACAAGATAACCCCAACAAAATTCCACAGCCGTACACCCTGCAAGATATTACCATTAAGCACAAGTTCAAAAGAAATCTCCCCCATTTGATGTCATTCCTGAAAGAACAACAGGAACGACCTAATTTCGAAAGAAAAGAAGGATTTTTTAATTGGACACCAAAAACCCATGGAAATGATTTTTTATATCCAAAACTCAACCAAATTAATCACAAGAAAACCCATGATTAATTTAATTGGAATACACAACTAAATCAAACCACAAAAGTGATCAACTTAATTGAAAGTGCTCAACATAAGTAAACTTACGGAGCTACGACTAAGGTAATCATACGGAGATGACTAACTTAATTGTTCACATACTCAACATAAGGAAAACCTTACGGAATATACGACTATATTAACCAATAGAACATGATTAGTATAGCCGTTCATATACTCAACACAAGAATTTGTGGAATATATGAAATCTCAACTAGATTAATTACAAGAGAACCTATAATTAATCTAATTGGAATACAAACAACCCAACTAATCACCGAAGTAATGAATTTAATTATTTTGGGCTCAACATAAGAGAACTTATGGAACCCCGACTAAGTTCATCATAGAATATGACAACCTTAACCGTACATGTACTCGACATAAGTGGTGGGCCCGGAAGATGTGTATAAAATTAAGCGAAATGAAACGGGCCTACAGTAATACCGCAAGTGCACGGTCGTCAGTTGTATCTCGTGCAAGTACGGGTCGATCCACAGAGACTGGGTGTGTTTGGAGTTCTCTAGCTATTTTGGGTTCTAATTTGTTGTTGGGCTTTTGAGTGGTCAATGGGCTTTGAGTACCCTTTAGATCCTTTGGAAATGTACTGGGCTTAGTAAAGTGATCTGGGCTCAGTGGTCTTGAAATGAATTGAACTGGGCTTGATAATGAACTTGGGATTGTTATTGAACTGGACCTATAGCCAAGCAATGAACTGGGCTTGTGGTCAAGCACTGAACTGGGCTCTTGATCCTTGAGCAATTAATGGGCTCTTGGCCTTTTAAACTGGACTGGTCTTATGCTGTGAGCTGGTCCTTTGCAAAACAGAATGCAATTAAGAGACAATGGCCAAAGCAGGGCAGTAAGCTAACAAGCCAAGACAATGGCTCTAATGAGGCAAAGGAAGCTAGAGAAGACAATGCTATTTACAATGCAATGCTATTTACAGTGAAATGAAAACAGAAAAGAAAAAGCAGCCCAGTTGTAGCAGCAGCAGCAAGGAAAAGAAAGCAGCAGCAGTACTGCACAGCAGGGGAAAGAAAGCAGTGCACAGCAGCAGCACAAGCAATGCAAGTAGTAGCAGCAGCAGAACAAGGAGTAGTTGAAGTAGCAGGAGCAAAGACAATGCAATAAATAAAATGTAAAGAAGCAAAGACAATGAAGTAAAGAAGACTAACAAAATAGCAAAGAAAACAAAACAAAGAACATCAATGACAGTGGAGGAAAACAAAAGTAACAAGGAAACAATGGAGGAAATGGAACAAACCAAGGCTGTTTTAGCCAAGGGCAGTGGAGATGGTGAAGGTGAAATGGTGAAGGTGAGCCTAGGCATACTACTAGAGTGGGAAGAGAACTAGTTTGCTCACAGTCACTAGTGAGCACTAGTTTCTCCCCACTGCTCAATCAACACAATGCTTCAAAGGCTTTAGCCTAACATTCACACAAAACAGTTATAAAAACAGCTATAAAAACAGTGATAAGAAGCCACAAAAACAGATAGATAACAAAGAAGAGCAGGAAAAAATGCTAGGCAGTGGCTGTTTTTGGTTAAATCCTTGTCCCTAATGGATCTAGGTGGAGGTTCTAGCCTGCCTATGTTCCAGGGCATACATAAATGGAATAGAAGGAGAAGAAGCTTGCTAATGAGCACTAAATTCCTCCATTTCTCAATTATCTCAATTTACAAGAATTATAACCTAACATTCCACCTCTAACAGTGACTTAAGGCATGATTAAACACAAAACTAAGCCTAAACAGGCACTAAACATGACTCACAAAACAGGCACAATACTAACAAACATGAACTGAAACAGTGAACATTAAACAAAGCATTTGAACACAATTACTGAATTGAAACACTAAAAGTAAACTAACATAGATTAACAAATTAAATTAAACTATAAAATTTAATTTCGAATTGAAAATGCAAATTAAGCTAACTTAAACTAAAACTGAATTGAAACATGCAATGATATAAATTAAACAACACACATAAATTGAAAGTAAAATTGAAATTTAAAACTGAAATTAGAAACAAGAACCCTAAATTGATTTGGAATTTGAAATTAGAAATTAGAAGTGAACCTAACCCAAATTGGGTGGTTACTTGGCTAGTCCAAGAACACCTCTAACAGTGATACCCAACCCTCAATTTATACCCAGGACACCCAATTAGGGTTTACAAACCAAATCCCTAAATTTCCCCCAAAAACAGTAAAACTAGGGTTTTAAATTCATCTCACCAATCATGATGAAAGTTGTTTCTGACTTCGACCCACGTTGCTACATCTCCTTCTAGCCTTCCTGCACGCTTCGAATTCGTCTATAGACTCACTTATTTTACTGATTTCTCACCTAGGGTTTCAGAGAAAGGAATGGTGAGAAATCAGTGAAATAAGGGGCTAGAGAGAGGGGGAAAAGGGAGGGTAGGTGATGGTGGTAGATATGGCGACGTTTGGTGGTTGTGGCAGGTATGGAAGGTGGCTGGGCAGAGGGTGGCAGGGAGAGGTGGTTCTGTTGCAGAGAGGGGGGGGAAGAGAAGATGGAGTCGATGGAGAAGAGATTAGGTGCTGTTTGGTTTAGGGTATAGGGTTCGAGTATTAGTGTGTTAGGCGGGTGTATCAAGATGGGTGTACCGCGGTCTGAAGCCGCTGGATATGGAGATGGTAGGTGGATCGGACGGATAAGGAAGAAGCAGCTTGTAGCGACCGTAGGATGTAAAATACAACGAAGTTAACGGTGCAAGATTAGGTTAGGTGTTGTAGTGTTGATCGGAATCATCTGGATTTGATGCACAGGCCTAGAAGCGATCGTTGGATTCAACTACAAACTAATCTGAAGGCTTGGAATTTAGGCGCTGTGGTGTTTGGCAGAGACTTCAGATTTTGATGCTCTATGAATGAGCGACCGTAGGATGATGAGTTGGATCCAATCTGACGGCTGATAATGGAGGCGGTTTTGGTTATAGAAAATGGGTTTGGGTAAGGGTTTTGGGCCTTGGGTATGCCAAGCCCATATCTTCTTTAAGAACAATTCTTCCTTCTTGAGCCCATTTCTAGTCTTTTGGGCTTATGCGCACCATTCTTTGCGGCTTCCTTGCGTAATTTCTTCCGGTTTTTCACTACTCTTCAACTCTTTTCCGCTCCGCAAGTTATCCAGACTTTATTTATTACCTAAAAATGCAAAATTAAGTAAGAAAAATATTTATTCTTGAAAACAATGAAAATGCAGAATATGGGATAAAATGTAGAATTAATATGCAAAAAAAGAGTTAAATGCCAACAAAAAGGGATAAATATATACATTATTTGGCACTCATCAAATACCCCCAAACCTGAATTTTACTTGTCCTCA
This sequence comes from Papaver somniferum, assembly GCF_003573695.1. Lineage (NCBI taxonomy): Eukaryota > Viridiplantae > Streptophyta > Magnoliopsida > Ranunculales > Papaveraceae > Papaver > Papaver somniferum. The sequence continues at coordinate 195,015,826 of NC_039366.1, read as the reverse complement.
AGTAAAACAAAACTAAGGAAATCCTAACTATACCACTGTCGCTGGTCTCTCGAATGCATTTAGCGTATGCACTAAGCCTTTTAAACCACTAAGTGTCCCTAGTGGACGAGTTGAAGTCTCGTGAAGGTTTGCTTAGAACGTACCTACAAAGTTCTAGGTCAAAATATAGGCTCAGATTCCATCAAATGTGATATGTGCAAGTCAGTTAAGCTCACAGCAAAATGGAGATGTCAATCTAGCTATCGAAGGCACAATCCTAGCACTGATAACAAAAAAAGACATGTGATAAGAGTGTAAAGTGTATCTACACATGTGTAAAGAAAGATCTGAAGTTATGACTACTAATCACCAAGAGATAGTTTCTCAGGCTAAGAACTGAGGTCGAAATCTAGCTAGCTGTCCGGACTTTACGAGAATTGTGAATGAGTTGGAGGTATTTCACAATTACTCGCGTTGTACATCAATGGCATACACCCTTCCTTGCTTATTACAATAAAACACAAAAGATGACTCTTTACATGACTCTTATTTACATTGACTATTCTCTTTTTATTTTTGGAACAAGAGATGATGGAACTGATAAATACTTGATTTTTTTGTATTTTTCTGATTTTTTTTTTTTTTTCTGAATATATACATCGTTTTTTTTTTTTTTTTTTTTTTTTTAAGGAGACACTTTTGAAACATAAACAAAAGGAAACAAAAGATTACATGACACTTTGCAAGAGGTAGCCCTTTTTGATGCACCCAGTTAAATTCGATGGTTGTCTTTCTTAATGTAACCTCCACCTTCTATCCCAACCAACCAAAGAACAAGCTAGTCAAGTTTCGTTCAGTATTCTAAAGTGATTGGCAATCGTAACTTCCTATCAAACACCTTGAAGATCGAGGCCATACATGTATTGGTAGATCGTGCGCGTGCAAATTTCTTATCACTATGTGAATTGTGCTAGAATCAGGGTGCCTAAATATCTAGACTAAGACTCCTAATAATTACATATTTGCACAAGAGTCAACATTTCAAGGTAAATGAGCTCCATTTTTATGATTTTTTTTTTTTTTTTTTTTTTTTTTAATTTTTAATTTTTTTGATTTTGGAATTTTTCAATTTTTTCAAAAAGAGGGAGTTCTTGTTTTCAATTATGGCATATTATCATGGTATCTACTCTATACCCCCAAACCTAAACTAAACATTGTCCTCAATGTTTCAAAATATGAACAAAATTATAATACAACATGTGAAGAGGATCATGCTGAGTAGAGTAAAAGGAGAGAGAATACCCGATTTCGGCGAAAGCACAATTAAAACTCCGTTATCCAAGGCAAAACTCCAACATATTCGGAGTCACAATGGATGAGCACAAAATATATACAAAAGGAAATTTAACTAACACATTATCTACAAGAAAATTTGGTTTTTAATGGGATTGGACTTTTTGGGAAAAATTTGGTTTTGATGGGAAAAAGAAAAATTTTGGTTTTTAGGGAAACATTTGGAAAACCTTGGTTTTTATGGGAGAAAAACATTTGGTTTTGATGGGAAAAAGAAAAATTTTGGTTTTTAGGGAAACATTTGGAAAACTTTGGTTTTTATGGGAGAAATTTTTGGGTTTTTTTTCTTTTTTTTTTTTTTTTTTTTTAAAGAAAATAAAATTTGGTTTTTGAATGGGAGCAAGCCCACTGTTGGTTTTGTGTTTGCTTTGGCCCAGCTTGGTTGAAAACTTTTGGTGGAACTGAGTCCAAAATCTCGGCCTAGAATTTGGGTACTCGGCCCACTAACGAGTTCAACTAGCGTGATCGGTTACAAGCTCAGCTGGGTTTAAAAACCCAGAATACAAAATACAAGTCCAAATTAAACAAGCTCACAAAAATTAAATACACAAGCCCACAAATTAAACAAACAAGCCCACAAAAATTAATTACAAACCCAACAGAAAATAAGAGAAGCCCAAAAATTGGCTTTAATATTACAAGCCCACAATTAAAAAAAATTGGAAGCCCACAATTCGGGTTCTCTTAAATGGGTTACCTTTTAAGCACAGCCCAGCTGCTATGATATTGTTGCAAAAACCCAGTTGGGCTTTGGTTCTTTTCCTTGGTGGCGTCCCAGTAGAGGAAAAACAGGTTCAGAACAGCAGGTCCAACAGCGAATGAAGTGAAGCAGATGCAGATGCAAATGCTATGCAGTGAAATGCAAAATAGCTAATAAAACTACAAGAAAAACACAGCACCAATCCCCGGCAACGGTGCCAAAAACTTGGTGGGCCCGGAAGATGTGTATAAAATTAAGCGAAATGAAACGGGCCTACAGTAATACCGCAAGTGCACGGTCGTCAGTTGTAGCTCGTGCAAGTACGGGTCGATCCACAGAGACTGGGTGTGTTTGGAGTTCTCTAGCTATTTTGGGTTCTAATTTGTTGTTGGGCTTTTGAGTGGTCAATGGGCTTTGAGTACCCTTTAGATCCTTTGGAAATGTACTGGGCTTAGTAAAGTGATCTGGGCACAGTGGTCTTGAAATGAATTGAACTGGGCTTGATAATGAACTTGGGCTTGTTATTGAACTGGACCTATAGCCAAGCAATGAACTGGGCTTGTGGTCAAGCACTGAACTGGGCTCTTGATCCTTGAGCAATTAATGGGCTCTTGGCCTTTTAACCTGGACTGGGCTTATGCTGTGAGCTGGTCCTTTGCAAAACAGAATGCAATTAAGAGACAATGGCCAAAGCAGGGCAGTAAGCTAACAAGCCAAGACAATGGCTCTAATGAGGCAAAGGAAGCTAGAGAAGACAATGCTATTTACAATGCAATGCTATTTACAGTGAAATGAAAACAGAAAAGAAAAAGCAGCCCAGTTGCAGCAGCAGCAGCAAGGAAAAGAAAGCAGCAGCAGCAGCAGTACTGCACAGCAGGGGAAAGAAAGCAGTGCACAGCAGCAGCACAAGCAATGCAAGTAGTAGCAGCAGCAGAACAAGGAGTAGTTGAAGTAGCAGGAGCAAAGACAATGCAATAAATAAAATGTAAAGAAGCAAAGACAATGAAGTAAAGAAGACTAACAAAATAGCAAAGAAAACAAAACAAAGAACATCAATGACAGTGGAGGAAAACAAAAGTAACAAGGAAACAATGGAGGAAATGGAACAAACCAAGGCTGTTTTAGCCAAGGGCAGTGGAGATGGTGAAGGTGAAATGGTGAAGGTGAGCCTAGGCATACTACTAGAGTGGGAAGAGAACTAGTTTGCTCACAGTCACTAGTGAGCACTAGTTTCTCCCCACTGCTCAATCAACACAATGCTTCAAAGGCTTTAGCCTAACATTCACACAAAACAGTTATAAAAACAGCTATAAAAACAGTGATAAGAAGCCACAAAAACAGATAGATAACAAAGAAGAGCAGGAAAAAATGCTAGGCAGTGGCTGTTTTTGGTTAAATCCTTGTCCCTAATGGAGCTAGGTGGAGGTTCTAGCCTGCCTATGTTCCAGGGCATACATAAATGGAATAGAAGGAGAAGAAGCTTGCTAATGAGCACTAAATTCCTCCATTTCTCAATTAGCTCAATTTACAAGAATTATAACCTAACATTCCACCTCTAACAGTGACTTAAGGCATGATTAAACACAAAACTAAGCCTAAACAGGCACTAAACATGACTCACAAAACAGGCACAATACTAACAAACATGAACTGAAACAGTGAACATTAAACAAAGCATTTGAACACAATTACTGAATTGAAACACTAAAAGTAAACTAACATAGATTAACAAATTAAATTAAACTATAAAATTTAATTTCGAATTGAAAATGCAAATTAAGCTAACTTAAACTAAAACTGAATTGAAACATGCAATGATATAAATTAAACAACACACATAAATTGAAAGTAAAATTGAAATTTAAAACTGAAATTAGAAACAAGAACCCTAAATTGATTTGGAATTTGAAATTAGAAATTAGAAGTGAACCTAACCCAAATTGGGTGGTTACTTGGCTAGTCCAAGAACACCTCTAACAGTGATACCCAACCCTCAATTTATACCCAGGACACCCAATTAGGGTTTACAAACCAAATTCCTAAATTTCCCCCAAAAACAGTAAAACTAGGGTTTTAAATTCATCTCACCAATCATGATGAAAGTTGTTTCTGACTTCGACCCACGTTGCTACATCTCCTTCTAGCCTTCCTGCACGCTTCGAATTCGTCTATAGACTCACTTATTTTACTGATTTCTCACCTAGGGTTTCAGAGAAAGGAATGGTGAGAAATCAGTGAAATAAGGGGCTAGAGAGAGGGGGAAAAGGGAGGGTAGGTGATGGTGGTAGATATGGCGACGTTTGGTGGCTGTGGCAGGTATGGAAGGTGGCTGGGCAGAGGGTGGCAGGGAGAGGTGGTTCTGTTGCAGAGAGGGGGGGGAAGAGAAGATGGAGTCGATGGAGAAGAGATTAGGTGCTGTTTGGTTTAGGGTATAGGGTTCGAGTATTAGTGTGTTAGGCGGGTGTATCAAGATGGGTGTACCGCGGTCTGAAGCCGCTGGATATGGAGATGGTAAGTGGATCGGACGGATAAGGAAGAAGAAGCTTGTAGCGACCGTAGGATGTAAAATACAACGAAGTTAACGGTGCAAGATTAGGTTAGGTGTTGTAGTGTTGATCGGAATCATCGGGATTTGATGCACAGGCCTAGAAGCGATCGTTGGATTCAACTACAAACTAATCTGAAGGCTTGGAATTTAGGCGCTGTGGTGTTTGGCAGAGACTTCAGATTTTGATGCTCTATGAATGAGCGACCGTAGGATGATGAGTTGGATCCAATCTGACGGCTGATAATGGAGGCGGTTTTGGTTATAGAAAATGGGTTTGGGTAAGGGTTTTGGGCCTTGGGTATGCCAAGCCCATATCTTCTTTAAGAACAATTCTTCCTTCTTGAGCCCATTTCTAGTCTTTTGGGCTTATGCGCACCATTCTTTGCGGCTTCCTTGCGTAATTTCTTCCGGCTTTTCACTACTCTTCAACTCTTTTCCGCTCCGCAAGTTATCCAGACTTTATTTATTACCTAAAAATGCAAAATTAAGTAAGAAAAATATTTATTCTTGAAAACAATGAAAATGCAGAATATGGGATAAAATGTAGAATTAATATGCAAAAAAAGAGTTAAATGCCAACAAAAAGGGATAAATATATACATTATTTGGCACTCATCAATAAGAAAGAAAACTTATGGAGTACAAACTAAATAACCAAACTGGCTGATTAATTTAGTTCCTAATGCTCGACATATAGAATGTTATGGAACAACCAACAAGCCAATAAGAAAAATCGACTTAGTTGTGTCGTGCTCAACATAAGACACACAATGGATCCTTCACGGTAAAACATAGCAAGATGGATCAATGAAGATCAATATCGTGGATAACATACAAGGATCTATTATATTTTCCATCATAACGACATAATAGACTTTATCCTTGTCAAAAAAAAGATATCATCCTATTTTCCATCAAATACATGATTGCATAGGCATAACTTTTGTAATTGTCAAAAGTCCATTCGTCCTTTCATCAATACGAATACTAATTCATGAACGACTTTACTTTTGACCGCAATATGGGACCTTCAAGTTCACGGACGTAAACAGTACATATCCCATAAACAAATTGCAATATCACAAAATCATAAAGATCAATACTGCAATAACATCATCCTCCAAATATTTTTAGAATTTAATACCAATAAACCTAAAAAATAACACAAGAAGATGAAAACAAAAATAGCTATGTGTAATCACAATCATCGCTATTGAAAGCACTAGTTATTCTTCCAACTAATTCAAAAAGAAGATATACTAGGAAACAATTCTTTTGAGAAATTCTTTATCATACCCGAACTCCTTGTTATCGACAACCATCGGGACATAAGGTTCACGGAGATAAGTGTCAATACCCACGAACTGTCTTGGCTGAAGAGGTCGAATTAGGGTCCTCTGAATTTCCAAAGATTTAGAAACGAACGTCTTTATTTCATAAATCTCCCTTCTTATTTCCTTTAACTCATCAAGAACATCGGAAAACTTCTGAGAGTTAGAAGGAACAGCCCTGGGTTTTCTTGTATTCCTTCTTTTTCTTTTCAGGGACTTAGAGACAGGAGATTTTTCTTTTTCCTTGATTGAAGACTTAACAATCATGTTGACATCCTTTCCATCTGACGACATAGTGCTTTGATAACAGTTATAAACAACTGTATTTGTGTGATTGAATCACTTAACTCAACAAGCAATCTCATATAGGATGTCAAGAGGAAAAAGGAATGTAGGGTTCGGAACCTATTGACAGGTTCGTATACGCCCAACTCTAAAACCCTATAAAGAGTAGAATCGTCGATAATAACCCTTTCTTTTATTTGATAGACAAAATATAACAAAACTAAGAAAAGAAAGAAAAACTCTTCTGAAGCCTGGATCAGCACTCAATATTGTCTCTTTTCGAACAGGCACATGAGACAAGATTTTCCCAACAACACAATCAAGTTGTGTTGCGATGAACAATGATTTGTCCATCTTTTTCCTCATGGGAGGAATCCTCTGATCTTTGTCTATCAAAACGATTTGACCATATTTTCTTTTCAAATGGTCTTCTTCTATCCTTGGAAACCAACTTCTTAGACGAAGATAAGATCCTACATACCTCGGCGGTCTTATGAGCAAGTTTCAGCTTCCTTGCTAATCGATCTGCTCTTCGTTGAAGTTTGCTGGCGTGCCTTATTTGGTGCTTGTATTTGTAACACCTTGATAGTTCATGTCCCTTCATCGAACAAAACGAGCATGTCAAACTTGGATATTATTCAGGTATCTGAGATGTGCAAGCAGACAGACATATAGTTGATTCTGAAACATCACTGACAGGGTTTCCAGTTATAGATTCAAAGAATCTTCCAGCTTGATTGGGTTTCCATCTTCTCCGAACCCATTGAGGTTGATATATGTATTGCTACAAGTATCAAAATTGATGTTTTCACAAAGAATCCCTACACTTGATTTCCTATCTTCATCGGAATTATAGGTTTCAGACATTTCATCAAGTGTTACAGCTAGACCTTTGTTCTCAGTGTATTTTCTACGATTTGGGAGTTCGTTAGCAAAATGTCCAAAACCCTTACACTTAAAGCACTGAGGCATGTCCTCGTCATCAGCCTCGTCAGCATCCCTGTTTTTAGGAGGTACGCGACCGTGAGGTTTGTCTGATGACTTAGGTTTGTCTCTTGAAAACCGTTTACTTCTCTTCAACAGAAGATCCCTAAACTGTCATGTGATCAAGGAGACTGATTTGTCAAGATCTTTATCCGAAAAATCATCCTCAGACTGATCATCCTCAGAGACATGAACACTCTTACCTTTGACCAGTAATTTAGTGTTCTTCTGTGCTTTAAAGGAAACATCCTTACCGACTTTGGATGTATGCTCATGGTCAAAGATCTTAACCTTTCAAACTAAGGTGTTTCTGGAAAGATTATCGAGGTTATTCCCCTCAACGATGGCATGCTTCTTAGACTCGTATCTAGATGGCAACGATATGAGAATTTTCATCACAATGTCCTTTTCAGGAATAGTCTTACCCAATGCAAAATATGCATCAAAAATTTCAGACACTTTGTGATTAAACTCATCAAATGTTTCTTCATCTGCCATATGAAGGTTCTCCTAATCAGAATTAAGGTTTTGAAGCCTAGCATCCTTTTCACTGGAGTTGCCTTCAAATACGGTTTCTAAGATATCCCAAGCATCTTTAGATCTAGTGCAGTTTGTCACATGATGCTGAAGATTTGGGGTAATGGAATGTATGATAGCATTCAAACCGTCGGAATTTTGCTTTGCAGCAGTTATATCAACAACGGTGTATTTACTAATAGGTTTGGGAACGTTTACATCACCGACTACCAAAAGGGGAGCATCATAGCCATTAACCACATATACCCATGATTGAAAATCACGCGATTGAAGAAAAGCTCGCATAGGAATTTTCCACCATAAGTAATTGGAGCCATCGAAGACTGGTGGTACGTTAATAGAGATAGCACCTTTGTCCATAGAGTCAGACCGCTACAAACACAGACTTGTTAGGTCTTAAACGTGTTTGCCTGCTCTGATACCAATTGAAAAAGCGGGGGTCTAACAACACCACCCAATATTTCGATTAGAAATCTGTATGGACTAACTCCAAAATACTTTGCTAGAGAATCAACTAGACAGTCAGACTCAATCTAGATAAAAGTATCTCAAGGAGTTAATATCTCTCTCTTGATTTGATTTTTACTCAAGCTAAAAACAATAAGAAGTCTTTATCAAATACAAGGAATAACTTGGACGGTACCAAAGACCAATGTCCAAGGATCAATCAATATCAATCAACAACCAAAGGTTGGATTTCCAATTGATGATCACGAACGCACAACCTGTATTATTTCAATTATATAAAATATAATGCGGAAAATAAATAACACAGACACCAAAAACTTTGTTAACGAGGAAACCGCAAATGCAGAAAAACCACGGGACCTAGTCCAGATTGAATACACACTGTATTAAGCCGCTACAGACACTAGCCTACTCCAAGCTAACTTCGGACTGGACTATAGTTGAACGCCAATCAGTCTCACACCGATCCATTGTACAGTTGTACTCCTATGCCTCTAATTCCAGCAGGATACTACGCACTTGATTCCCTTAGCTGATCTCACCCACAACCAAGAGTTGCTGCAACCCAAAATCACAGACTTGATAATAAACAAATCTGTCTCACACAAAAAATTCTATCAAAGGATAAATTTGTCTCCCACGGATAAACCCTAGGTTTTGTTCCGTCTTAAGATATAAAATCAAGGTGAACAGGAACCAATTGATAATTCGGTGTTACATTCCCGAAGAACAACCTAGATTAATCAATCACCTCTCTACAATCCTTCCTGACTGCACAGGCGGTTTGTCGAGGAATCACAAACAGTGAGACGAAGATGTTTGTGACTTATTTATCTTTCCTATCGGAGAACTCTCACGATCTCAAGCCAATCATTCGATTGTACTCGTACGATAGAAGATGCAACATCAGATCACACAACTACGATAAAAGTAGTATCGGTCATGCTTCACAATCCCAATGAAGTCTTTAAGTCGTTAACCTGGTTTTAAAGAAGAAAACCAAAGGTTAAAGGAGAATCGACTCTAGCGAGCGCACTAGTATCACACAGACGTGTGGGGATTAGTTTTGCACAAGGCTAGATGTCTCCTTTATATAGCCTTCAAATCAGGGTTTTGCCTTAGGTACAAAGCAATCCTTATTCACCATTAGATGAAAACATGATTTAGATTCAAGGTAATATTTCTCAACCGTTAGATCGAAAACTTAGCTTGTCATACACACCTGAGACATACGTTTACTGGGTTTGTGAAAATCGTGCCCAAACGTGTACATGTATGTTGGTTCAACATAGTAACCCAAAAGGTTAACCATATGAGCATTTCATATTAACCTTGTTCTTCTTCACCATAACTAGTTGAATTGACTCAAATGAACTAGTTAAAGAGTTATTCAATTGCTATGCGATCTTATGTAACTACACAAGACACAATTGAAACAAAGATGATTCGATTCGATTGAATCGGCTCATGAACATTGTATCCACGGTTTTCATAAAGCATTCCTTAGTAATTTAATGTTTCATGTTCCAAGTACATCTTTAGATCATAACCTCTTAAGTTCGCAAACAAGTTCGCGGACTAAAGTTAATCGGTTGAGTTTCCCAAACTTAGCAGAAATTCTCGGAAAGAGAACTTCCGCCAGTTCGCAGACTGGATTCGCAGACTTAGCACACAAACGAGTTTTGGAAAATCCAGCAGAAATTCTCGGTCGACAACTTCCGACAGTTCGCGGACTGAGTCAGCGGACTGGGTTGGCGGACTTGGAAAGCCAATTCCACAATCCTCCCGATTTCTCTTGATCAACAAAGTTCGAAAACTTCGGTTCAAGGAATACATGGTTATGTAATCTAAACTCTCATTTCAATCATTGAGACATTCTCAGAGGACGCTATGTAGCCGTTATTCACCGACCGATTCACGTCAGAGCAATTTTCAAAGTGATTTGAAACTTTTCATGACTTTCGACACTAGGTGAAGATAAACTTGATCAAAGCGAAACGCTTTACAAGCACACGATTTCGAGATGAAATATAAGCAATGAATGCTCAGCTCGAAATGTCAAATGTGTATGAACTAGACTATATAGCATACAACTTTTGTCTCATAAGAAGTAGGAGATAAAATATATAGACTTTTGAGTGATAGATAAGTTTAAGTCTCCACATACCTTTTTGTTGATGAAGTTCCACGATTCCTTGTGTAGATCTTCGTCGTTGTATTATAAATCGCCATGAAGTCCTTGAGCTCAACTACACTTTTCTATCCTAGTCCGAGACTTAGCTATGTAGGCTAGAAATCAAGACTCATAGTTTTGATCACTAACATTGACAAACATGCTTGAGATAGAAACGCATGCGAGGTCGACCGAGCTATGCTCTAACAGTGAAGCCAGATCGATACTACTTTTATCGTAGTTGTGTGATCTGATCTTGAATCTTCTATCGTACGAGTACAATCTTTGATTGTCTTGAGATCGTGAGAGTTCTCTGATAGGAAAGATAAAGAAGTCACAAACATCTTCGTCTCACTGTTTATGATTCCTCGACAAACCGCTTGTGTAGTCAAGAAGGATTGTTGAGAGGTGATTGATTAATCTAGGTTGTTCTTCGGGAATATAAGATCTGATTATCAATTGGTTCCTGTTCACCTTGATTTTATATCTTAAGACGGAACAAAACCTAGGGTTTTTCTGTGGGAGACAAATTTATCCTTTGATAGACTTTTTTGTGTGATACAGATTTGTTTATTATCAAGTCTGTGATTTTGGGTTGCAGCAACTCTTAGTTGTGGGTGAGATCAGCTAAGGGAATCAAGTGCGTAGTATCTTGTCGGGATCAGAGGCGTAGGAGTACAACTGTACCTTGAACTAGTGGGAGACTGATTGGGGTTCAACTATAGTCCATTGCGAAGTCAGCTTGGAGTAGGCTAGTGTCTGTAGCGGCTTAATACAGTGTGTATTCAATCTGGACTAGGTCCCGGGGTTTTTCTGCATTTGCGGTTTCCTCGTTAACAAAACTTCTGGTGTCTGTGTTATTTCTTTTCCGCATTATATTTTATATAATTGAAATAATACAGGTTGTGCGTTCGTGATCATCAATTGGAAATCCAACCTTTGGTTGTTGATTGATATTGATTGATCCTTGGACATTGGTCTTTGGTACCGTCCAAGTTATTCCTTGTATTTGATAATGACTCGCTATTGTTTTTAGCTTGAGTAAAAATCAAATCAATAGAGACATATTAACTCCTTGAGATACTTTTATCAAGATTGAGTCTGACTGTCTAGTTGATTCTCTAGCAAAGTGTTTTGGAGTTAGTCCATACAGATAGATAATCTAAATATTAGGTGGTGTTGTTAGACCCCCGCTTTTTCAATTGGTATCAGAGCAGGCAAACACGTTTAAGACCTAACAAGTCTGTGTTTGTAGCGATCTGACTCTATGGACAGAGGTACTATCTCTATTAACGTACCACCAGTCTTCGATGGCTCCAATTAATTATGGTGGAAAATTGTTATGCGAGATTTTCTTCAATCGCGTGATTTTTAATCATGGGTATATGTGGTTAATGGGTATGATGCTCTCGTTTTGGCAGTCGGCGATGTAAACGTTCCCAAACCTATTGGTGAATATACTGTTGTTGAGATAACTGCTGCAAAGCAAAATTTCGTCGGTTTGAATGCTATCATACATGCCATTACCGCAAATCTTAAGCATCATGTGACAAACTGCACTAGATCTAAAGATGCTTGGGATATCTTAGAAACCGTATTTGAAGGAAACTCCAGTGAAAAGGATGTTAGGCTTTAAAACCTTAATTCCGATTGGGAAAACCTTCGTATGGCAGATGAAGAAACGTTTGATGAGTTTAATCACAAAGTGTCTGAAATTCTTAATGCATCTTTTGCATTGTGTAAGACTATTCCTGAAAAGGACATTGTGATGAAAATTCTCAGATTGATGCCATCTAGATACGAGTCTAAGAAGCATGCCATCGTTGAGGGGAATAACCTCGATAATCTTTCCAGAAACACCTTGGTTGGAAAGGTTAAGATCTTTGACCATGACCATACATCCAAAGTCGGTAAGGATGTTTCCTTTAAAGCACAAAAGAATACTAAATTACTTGTCAAAGGTAAGAGTGTTCATGTCTCTGAGGATGATCATTCTGAGGATGATTGTTCGCATGAAGATCTTGACAAATCAGTCTCCTTGATCACAAGACAGTTTAGGGATCTTCTGTTGAAGAGAAGTAAACGGTTTTCAAGACACAAACCTAAGTCATCAGACAAACCTCACGGTTGCGTACTTTCTAAAAACAGGGATGCTGACGAGGCTGCTGACGAGGACATGGTTCGGTGCTTTAAGTGTAAGGGTTTTGTCCATTTTGCTAACGAATGCCCAAATCGTAGAAAATACACTGGGAACAAAGGTCTAGTTGTAACACTTGATGAAATGTATGAAACCTATGATTGTGATGAAGATAGGAAATCAAGTTTAGGGCTTCTTTGTGAAAACATCGATTTTGATACTTGTAGCAATACATATATCAACCTCAATGGGTTCGGAGAAGAGGGAAACCCAATCAAGCTGGAAGATTCACTGAATCCGATAACTGGAAACCCTATCAGTGATGTTTCAGGATCAACTATATGTCTAGTTGCTTGCACATCTCAGATGCCTGAATACTATCCAAGATTGACGTGCTCGTTTTGTTCGATGAAGGGACACGGACTACCAAGGTGTTACAAACACAAGCACCAAATAAGGCACAACAGCAAACTTCAACGAAGAGCAGATCCATTAGCAAGGAAGCTGAAACTTGCTCAGAAGACCGCCGAGGTATGTAGGATCTTATCTTCGTCTAAGAAGTTGGTTTCCAAGGATAGAATAAGACCATTTGAAAAGAAAATATGGTCAAATCGTTTTGATAGACAGAGATCAAAGGATTCCTCCCATCAGGAAAAAGATAGACAAATCGTTGTTCATCGCAACACAACTTGATTGTGTTGTTGGGAAAATCTTGTCTCATGTGCCTGTTCGAAAAGAGACAAGATTGAGTGCTGATCCATGCTTCAGAAAAGTTTTTCCTTCTTTTCTTAGATTTGTTATTTGTTTTGTCTATCAAATAAAAGAAAGGGTTATTATCGACAATTCTACTCTTTATAGGCTTTGTAACTAAGGCAAAACCCTGATTTGAAGGCTATATAAAGGAGACATCTACCATTGGGAAAAAAGAATCCCCACACGTCTGTGTGATACTAGTGCGCTCGCTAGAGTCGATTATCCTTTAACCTTTGGTTTTCTTCTCTAAAACCAGGTTAACTACTTAAAGACTTCATTGGGATTGTGAAGCCATACCGATACTACTTTTATCGTAGTTGTGTGATCTGATCTTGCATCTTCTATCGTACAAGTACAATATTTTATTGGATTGAGATCGTGAGAGTTCTCCGATAGGCAAGATAAAGAAGTCACAAACATCTTCGTCTCACTGTTTGTGATTCCTCGACAAACCGCTTGTGTAGTCAAGAAGGATTATTGAGAGGTGATTGATTAATCTAGGTTGTTCTTCAGGAATATAAGACCGGATTATCAATTGGTTCCTGTTCACCTTGATTTTATATCTTAAGACGGAACAAAACCTAGGGTTTTTCGGTGGGAGACAGATTTATCCTTTGATAGACTTTTCTGTGTGAGACAGATTTGTTTACTATCAAGTCTGCGATTTTGGGTTGCAGCAACTCTTAGTTGTGGGTGAGATCAACTAATGGAATCAAGTGCGCAGTATCCTGCTGGGATCAGAGGCGTAGGAGTACAACTGTACCTTGAATTAGTGGGAGACTGATTGGGGTTCAACTATTGTCCAGTCTGAAGTTAGCTTGGAGTAGGCTAGTGTCTATAGCGGCTTAATACAGTGTATATTCAATCTGGACTAGGTCCCGGGGTTTTTCTGCATTTACGGTTTCCTCGTTAACAAAAATTCTGGTGTTTGTGTTATTTATTTTCCGCATTATATTTTTTATATAACTGAAATAATACAGGTTGTGCGTTAAAGATCATCAATTGGAAATCCAACCTTTGGTTGTTGATTGATATTGATTGATCCTTGGACATTGGTCTTTGGTACCATCCAAGTTATTTCTCTTTGATAAAGACTTCGCGGATTTCCATTTGCTTGAGTAAAGATCAAATCGAGAGATTGAGATATAAACTCTTTGATATATCTTTTTATTTACTGAGTCTAACTGTCTAGTTGATTCTCATAAAAAGTATATTGGAGTTTGTCCATACAGATTGCTAAGCGAAATATTGGGTGGTGTTGTTAGACCCCCGCTTTTTCACATGGTTCTTTCAAATATCCTCGGATTGGCTCTTTCATCTTCAAACCTTCTGCGAAGCTTACTCTCATGATACCTCTTCATCCTTTCCTTCTCATCTGCAGCATCCAAATCCTCTTCACTGGTATTAATCTCCTTAACTGGATACTCAAATTAAAATGCTGAAGAAATTAAAATGTTGTATTTCAAATGGGAGGAAAAAAGGCCCCAAGTCCTGATGGCTTTACTGGTCTTTCTTACCATAAATACTGGGATATTGTTGGTGAGGTTGTTATTGATATGACTCAGACCTGTTTTCGTATGGTACATATTTCTAAGGTGTTTAATCACACCAACATAGCTCTTATTCCGAAAATGCCTCTAGCTGAGTTGCTCTCTCAATATAGACCAATTGGCCTGTGTAATTTTAGTTACAAAATTTTATTCAAGACTCTAGCTAATAGACTCAAACCTTTTATGAATGATCTTATTTCTCAAAATCAAAGTGCTTTTGTTCCTTAAAGAAGTATTTCTGATAACATTTTACTTGCTAATGAGGCTATCTATGTTGTCAATCATCATAAAAAGTTAGAAGATATTGTTGATATTAAACTTGATATGTCCAAAGCTTATGAAAAGCGAGAATGGTCTTTCCTTGAAAAAGTTTTGAAGAAAATGGGTCTCTTTAATCATTGGGTTAATCTTATACGCCAGTGTCTGTCCATTGTTTCCTATTTTGTTCTGTTGAATGACAGTCCCTCTGATGTTTTTAAATCTGAGAGAGGTTTGAGACAAGGAGACCCCTTATATCCCTATCTGTATATAATCTATTATGAAGGTTTGTCTACTTACATTAATGCTCTTGCTAGTAGAGGTTTAGTTGAGGGAATTAAAGTTGGTAAGGATGTAATTCCTATGACACACCTTCTCTTTGCTTTTTTCTAAAGCTACTGTTAAAGATTTTCAAACTATTAAAGATTACCTGCATAAGCATTGCCTTTCTTCTAGCCAGGAGATAAATTTTGATAAATCTGGTATTCTATTCAGCAAAAAATCCCTAAATCCTTGAAGAATACTTTGGCTAGCATTCTTGGTATCTATAGTAGAGACCTAGGTGAGAAATATTTAGGAACTCCTGCTGCTTTTCAAACTTCTAAAATTCAAACTCATATGAGCATCCTTCAAGCAGTTGATGCTAGAATTTCATTTTGGTTCCATAAGTTGCTATCTACGGTTGCTACATCCACTTTAATCAAGCATGTTGGTCAGGTTATTCCTTTATATCAGATGGGTGCTTTTCTGGGGGGGGGGGGGGGGGGGGATGGGTGCTTTATATCCTTTGTTCCCCTAAAGCTGAAGGGGGTTTAGGTTTCAGGAAAGCTGAATTGAAATAATGTGGATATGTTAGCTAGGAATGTTTGGAAATTGGTAGAAAACCTTAATTGCTTGTTATCTCAGATTCTGAAAGCTAAGTATTTTCCTAAAACTGATTTTTTAAGGGCTTTCTACAAATCTATGCTTTTTATTTATGGTTTACAAAACTAAGCCTATTTTTTTATTTCTTACAAAACTAAGAAAGTTTTGACCAAAAATGATGGATGGCAAGTTAGCCCCGTTAACTGTACCTAAAAATACCTAATAGCCCTTTGAATCGGTAATTGTGACCCAACAAGACGTGTTGACTCTTTATACGTCACCACACACTGCACACGTGGCACTGCATACGTGGAACTGCTTACGTAGGACCATGATAGCCCAACACAACTTCTATTTTTTCTCCGCCAATCTAGCCATCACCATCACTGATGCAGCCGACTACTCCAACCGAGCCAAACACTTCCATGAAATACAGAATCCAACAACCTCACCACCACAAGAAACCTATTGCAGTCGCTTCCTCTAGCTAACAAACTCGTAAAAAATTAAGCCAATTCAGCCAACACACGAACCAAATCTGATCTTCATTCACATCTAAGCTGAAAAGGAGAGGGTACCCAAATATACCTCAAGCTAAAACTTTTCCTACCTATAAGTCCTTTTTCCAAAAGTGATTGTCTATGGACTGAGTCGAGACAATACAACCAATCGGTTCACACTTTGTGTGATTGTCTATGGATACGATATCGAGACAACACAGCAACGAAGTATGTTTACTCGATACAAAGGTTCGGACTTAACCAAACACAATAGGATTACTTATCAAGTAAATAGGAATTAACGTTTGTGTAATTTACTTTAATTATAATAAAACAATTATAATGCGGAAAATAAAAGTAAATGACACAGCAAGATTTTGTTAACGAGGAAACCGTAAATGCAGAAAAACCTCGGGACCTAGTCCAGAATTGAATACTCTCAGGATTAAGCCGCTACACAAAATTACACCTAACTTCGTATAGTTGAGACCAAGTAACTAACCCTATAGTTCACTTAGTTCCGATTGTATTCCCACGCCTCCGACCTATGAATAAGTCACGTACTTGGAACAATCCCTTTGGTTCGTATTCCAAACAGTAAAGGAACAAGAAATCTGTTTGGTATCAACTCTATTCAACCAAGTGATATGAGTCGGACAAAGGCTCTTCTGTTTATCTTAACATAAACTCCTTCTTCGGGTCTAGATCTATCTTATGTTGAATCACCTTAAGGTAATCGTTTAAGATTAAGCCAACAACACCTTTAATCCGAAGAACCGTGTTGATTCCGATCTCCTCAATTAATCAATCCAATCCACCACAAGGATAAACCGATTATTAATTGGATCCTCTTTTACCGAAACAAGTATTGTGCACACCAAAGATTATAAAACCCAAATCAGATCTTCAATATCTTCTTTGTCTTCAAATCTTCTTAAATCTTCAATAAAAACCTACACACAATCACTTGAATCTCTTGTGATCAATCATGCACAGAACGGAGTCTGTTAACAATGGATTATCACAAGATCATCTTTAGAACTAACAACAGTCTAAAGATCCCTGTCGAAAATCTGAACTAGTTTGAGTGAATCTTATATCAGAAGAGAAGATTCTCAAGAATAAACAAACTAGGTGCAATCAGATTTCAACCACCGTTAGTCAATCAAATCAATCGAAAACAAAGATAAACCGCAATTATCTAGTTTCCCACCAACGGGTCGCGCTAGAGATTTTCAATCCCAAAGAAGACTTTAAAACGAGCGGTCGTAAGAGATTTCACCTAATTAGATTACTCTCCTCTCCGATAGGCGGCTACACCAGTAACAAAGACAAAAGAGGAAGTCTGTTGTTGCGAAGGATTAGTTTGCTAGAAAGGCGAACTTCGTATATTTATAGACAAGGAAGTTTGGACACCAAGGAATTTCCAAAACCGAAAATATTCTCAAGATATTCATAAATGCACAGATTCGATTTTCATAATTCCTGGAAATGCTCTGTCCAAAAATAACAATCGAAATCTCTTGGAAAATATAATTAGTAAATGCACATTACTAATTCTGTAATTTCCATACAAATGAAATTAATAACCTTAATTAAAAGATTCTGAACTTATTTGTGTTTCGATCCTGGGATTCTCTTCCCTTAGCCGTTAAGGAATATCATTGAACAATTATAGAAATAAACATTCTCATCACGTGTTCAAAGTTTGTCGACATCTTAACTTTGTAAGTTCTCTTTCACACTTACAACCTTGAAACCGATTTGCCACACTTCCAAACAAGTTTAGAATTGGTTCATCTAACTTTTAAGAACTATGTGATTGATCAAACCAACATTTAATCACAATCATGGGTTTACGGTTCTACCAAAACAAGTTTCGGTTCTACCTCCATGTGAGTACTACGCATAGTCACACTAGCTTCCCAAAAGATTCGGTTGACTAGGTACTAGGATCGGTTCCCCACATATATATGGTATCTACTTATATGTGTTGCACATGTTCACAGGATCGATTCCCCTTTCTGTTGTAAACCTTGATGCACCCCATACAAGGATCGGTTTCCCTTAATGTATTGCACCCCTTACAAGGATCGGTTCCCCCTTTCCCATACTAGGATCGGTTCCCCTTTCCCTTACAAGGATCGGTTCCCTTTCCCCAAGGCAGACATAATCCGATCATACCAAGATTACTTAAGATTGGTTTTACTAATAAAATTTATATCAATACAAAAGTCAGGCCTTTGTGAATAGTTCTACCAAAAACACAACAAGTTGTGAGTGGTTCTACTTTATCACACATATTGGTTGTTCATAAGATATGCAATGAATAACAAAACCAATAACACATGGAAATTTCCTTTTCGGTTCGCAAAACAAGTTTATGAACTTACTTCCTTGGAACACATGTAAACATTGTTCCCTGAGATGAAATCATCACCTCATACCCATACATAATCACAATAGCATTCAAATGATTATGGCGATGTCTTATCTACAAAGTTTAATGGTTAAGCAATAAACCTCGTATTGTATTCCTTAATACTATGTCTATCTAGAGTTCAAATATGCTTCGCAGTTATGTTTTCAATATGCACGACTTGAAAGATACGTTAGGGAATGAAACAGTTCAAGTAAAATATCACTAACCTCAAGTGGAAGGATGATTGTTGTCATTGTAGCTCCTTTCTTCTTCACATCTTCAAGTCTTCCGCAATACTTGTAATATCTCATATCCTAATACTTTCAAGCTAACCTATATGAAGTTTAACTCTAGTACATAATCAAGCGACTCTTAACATGAGTTTTGGTTCACTAAAATATGACAACCAAACTTGACATACCAACGCTTGGTGGGTTCAACCGAGCCATGCTCTAACAATCTCCCCCTTTGTCAATTTTAGTGACAAAACTCTTACATCATATGGACAAACAAGTTACAATAATTCATTACAATCCGCTTGATTCCCGATTCAACAGCACAGTGAAACTGCTTACATTCAATCCTTGAAAATGTCGTTGTTGACATTATAATAACAAAGAAAATACTCCCCCTAAGGAAGATAGGTAGATATTCAATCCGCACGTCTTTGTTATACCAATCTATATGACATGTTACCCCCCCCCCCTAGTATGGGCTTTCGCTCTTTCGTTACATAAAACATTCAAGTACCAATGTTGTTTTCCTTAGTGATACCAATTAATATAAAATCAATGCCAGTATCACTTGTTTACTCCATAGATTTCTCCCCCTTTTTGTCACAAAAATGACAAAGAAACGAAAAAAATAAAGGACAACATGAAAAAAATCTTACAAATCTCAGAATAGACTTGCAAACCTGTAGAGTTAGGCACGAGGGTTCCACTCATCATGTTCTGATAACCAATATCAAAACCGAAACTAAAAGTAGTATTATTTTGATATGTTACCAAGGAAACAATTGCCCGAAACAATTTTTCCCATTCAGTTTAGCAAACCAAAGACGACTAATCACATTAGTTCCTTTGCTAAACCGATTGTTCAAAAACAATCGCTTAATTCGATAAGACCAAACTAAAGAATAAACTCCATTTTTCTCATCAGGTTCTAATTATCCATAATCTTAGACCTTTCAATTTTAAATAAACCAAATATTAGGTTAGTTAACTAGTATTTCTTTGTTTAGGCATTCGATTAGACTTGAATAACCGAAACCTCACTTTGATAAGACAAACTAAGATCAGAATTAACTTAGTTTCTTATCCGGAATCTAATTGGACTAAACAACTCATCCCGTACACATATTATTTCGTTAAGCCATAAATAATTCATACAAACATAAATAAATCAACTTGCATAATTATTCACCTCAACCGGAAGCAATTGAAACAATAATAGACATTATAAGCACCGCAATTGCACCGTAATTTTGTAAGCCTAAACGATTGATACCATACAAAAGAAAGAAAAAAATAGTTTTTCTTAACCGGAACCAATTGAATCACACACACATCAATTGTACCGAAATTTTGTAAGCCTAAACGATTGATATCACACAATAAAGCAAGATAACAATAGTTTTTCGTAACAGGAACCAATTGAAACACACATCCACACACACATCATGGAATAAATATCAATTGAACCTAAATTTCGTTAAGCAAAAGCAATAATACATATAATATAAACTCAGGCTTTTTTAGACATGAAAACAATTAACTAACAAGATTGTTACCTCAAATTTCGCATCCACTTCTTCAATATGATTGCATCTTCGTCCAGGGAGAATTGATATCGAAATATCACCACGTTGTCATCCTTATGCGTGAACAAAAGAACAACAACATACCTCAACCTTTACCAGAGAAAGGTTGAAAACCAGTTTTAACAATTGCAAGCAAAAGTTGAAAACCGTCGAAACACATATGCTTTTATGCTAAACCAAAACCGATTCAACATATTGTGACTTTTCACATACTGTTTCTATTAGAACCCCTCATAATCCTTTGATAAAGCCTGTCTACTAGGGATAGAACTTAATCCCTCTAAATCAAAAAGTCACCCAAACCATGAGGGTTCACAATATATGAGATCGAATATTAAGGTAGTAAAATCGAAATCAAACATCTCATAAATCACTTTGCAATACACCATAAATATTCAACATAAAATCAAGTATTTCAATTACCTCAATCTTGTAGGAAATTGAATTATCAAAACAACGCAAAAAGAATGAGGTCATTCTGAGTTCGGACGAAGAAGTTATGGGCAAAACAATTTTACACTTCTTCGTAAGGAGACCTCTCAATAGGATCGGTTCCCTCACCATGACATGGTACTAGGATCGGTTCCCTAGGGGGTACTAGGATCGGTTCCCATGAGTTACTTGACAGATCACAACAGTAAATTGTTTTCGACATAACTTTTGCATACGATGTCTGAATTCAGTGATTTTTGGCTCGTTTTAAGCGTAAAAACAAGAGCTACACAGATAAGATCAGTATATATCAACATCATAAACTCACAATTACTGATTCTATCAAAACCTCAAATAGAGATAGAGAGAGTATGAGTATAGAAGAAAAGAAATCTCCTAAAGATGTTAATTAGTCATATAATAACCGAGAGATCATGTGCTCAGTTTTTCATGTGCTTCCTCACATTTTAAAAAAAAAATTGATCTCTAATGGTGAGCATGCACATTCTAACACAACTAGGTTGTGTTATTTGATCCTTGTCTTGTTCGTCACGAGTGACTAAGACCGAATCATCATTCTTGACATCTTCCTTGGTTTGTAATCTTGTTCCATCTCTTGTTTTTCTTCTTTGACTTGTGATGAAGAGTGTCATTATCACAAACTTTACTAGTACAAGAGATATCATACATAAAGTCTTTCTTTATCCTTCAAGAAGACTCTTGTAATTATTTTCACCAACAATTAACAGCTGAGAATCATTCTTGTGACTAACTTTTGGTCCCTTCTTGGCTATGGAGGACTTAGGGATCCATTTAGAGTTGGGTTTCGCATGAGCAGCTTTCTCCTTTATAATACCATTAGGATCATTGTCCTTTTAAATACTTTGCGAAATAACCTTTCTCCAATTTGGAACATCAGATCTTGTTTTTGCATTTAAAAAGTCATCTCTCTTTCTATAATTGGGTCCTTTATGAAATGACCTTGTCGAGTGATATGCAAAATTTGAACTATCATTATAATAATTCTTTTGCCTAAACTTAAGACAATACCGATTTGATTTCTTATGAGGAGAAAACTTAGCCAATCCGTTTGACACAATAGAAAATGCATTTTGCATCTTACGAACTTTGCATCCCCATTGCAAGTGACCTTTATTACCACAATAAGAACAATGCTTAGTATAAATATACGAAGTATGAGTTTTAATGTTACACTTTTGTGGATCCTCTTGCATTGGAGCTCGACGAGTTTTCTTCTTCTTCTTCTCATCCTTGTTCAACGTTGTTGCTTTCTTGACATTAGCAGAAGTGCTCTCTTTGATTGCTGCTGGTTGAACACTATTATTAGGCTTGACAGAATTTTCTTCTTTACACGAAATATAAGCATCTTTGTCATCAATGGAAGCCTCTGGTTGAGAAGAATTAGTAGCTTTAACAAATTTTACCTCTTTGTTAATATTTGAAGCATCTATTCCCTTATAGCCCAATCCTCGTGTATCACGATGATTTCTACTTGCTTCTAACATTGAGGTTAAATTGTTTGAGCTAACATTGAACTTTTTAAGGTCCAAATTTTCTTCTTCCCACATCTTGACTTTATCAACAGTACTAGCTATATCAGCCTCAAGGCATTTTTCTCGTGAGAGATATACACCTTCTTTCTCTTCGAAACTCTTTTGTTGAGAGTTAATCCTTACATCAGATTCAGCAAGTTTTTCTTCAAGACCCTGTATTTTTTGAGAAGTATCCTCCCTAAAATTATTGTGATTTAGATTCACCCTTTCACTTTCAATTTTAAATGTTTTAAAAACATCCTGATTTTTCTCAAATACCTTCTTGTAAATAAGTAATTGTTTGCTCAATTCCTTTAGTTCAGATGTTTTTACACTTGATCCTTTATCAGAAATCTCCAGTATAGAACTCAAAGATATCTTGTTATCAAAAAGACATTTTTCAAAGTCTGAATCATTGATTTCGAATACAGGGCTTAACTTAGTCTCGTCTAGAGAACATTCAGACTTATTCTCAGAAGAGTAAGTAGAACTTGATGAAGAAACTCCTTTTAAGCATTTCTTAAATTCAAAACTTCCAACGTCTTACGATACGTTAAATGAGCCTTTCTTAAGTCTTCGCTCTCGCTTAACTTTGCCTTGTCCCATATCTTATAGGTTGGATCGCATCAAACACAGATTGTTAGATATTTTCGTGTTTGCCTGCTCTGATACCAATTGAAAAGGCGAGGGTACCCAAATATACCTCAAGCTAAAACTTTTCCTACTTATAATTCCGTTCTCCGAAAGTGATTGTCTATGGACTGAGTCGAGACAATACAACTAATCGGTTCACACTTCGTGTGATTGTCTATGGATACGAGATTGAGACAATACAACAACGAAGTATGTTTACTTGATACAAAGGTTCAGACTTAACCAAACACAATAGGATTGCTTATCAAATAAATAGGAATTAACGTATGTGAAATTTACTTTAATTATAATAAAACAATTATAACGCGGAAAATAAAAGTAAATGACACAGAAAGATTTTGTTAACGAGGAAACCCCAAATGCAGAAAAACCCCGGGACCTAGTCCAGAATTGAATACTCTCAGGATTAAGCCGCTACACAAAATTACACCGAACTTCGTATAGTTGAGACCAAGTAACTAACCCTATAGTTCACTTAGTTCCGTCTGTATTCCCACGCCTCCAACCTATGAATAAGTCACGTACTTGGAACAATCCCTTTGTTTCGTATTCCAAACAGTAAAGGAACAAGAAATATGTTTGATATCAACTCTATTCAACCAACTAATATGAGTCAGACAAAGGCTCTTCTGTTTATCTTAACATAAACTCCTTCGTCGGGTCTAGATCTATCTTATGTTCAATCACCCTAAGGTAATCATTTAAGATTAATCCAACAACACCTTTAATCCGAAGAACCGTGTTGATGCCGATATACTCAATTAATCAATCCAATCTACCACAAGGATAAACCGATTATTAATTGGGTCCTCTTTTACCGAAACAAGTATTGTGCACACCAAAGATTATAAAACCCAAGTCAGATCTTCAATATCTTCTTTGTCTTCAAATCTTCTTAAATCTTCAATAAAAACTTGTGATAGACGCATTTATGTGTCTAATTTGTCCTCAATGTTTCATATTGTTAGTACTCGATTTCGTACTTATTATGGTGTTTTGTGTGTTTATAGGTATTTTTTGGAAATAAACATTGTTGGAAAATTCGGCTCGAAAAGTTGCTCGGGACACCTCCGGAGAACATTTGCTATACGGATCCCAGATTTGGATAAGAGGCACCCATTGTTATGTGTATCCCAAATTCATCTTCAGCACCCAGGGCTATATGTTGCCCAAATTTGTCCACATCACCCATTTGTTATTGGCACCCAAGCAGCTGGTTAAGGGGCACCTTCATCCCCTTCGTTTGAACTGAATATTGGCGGGAAAATATTTTTATTCACTGTCAGATTTCAATCAAGGATTTGGAGGTGTTATAGGGAGACTAAATGGCTGAAAATTTATGGGATTGTTCCTGGGACATATACAAAGCTACTACAAGTGTTTTGGTCTATCAAATTTGGCTGAAAATCCGTGAGAAAATCAGGGCAGCACGTGCATGAGAGGGACAGTTCACGGGATTACATGAGTTTTGGAGAATTTAAACGTGTTCTTCTCATGTATGATGACTCTAGCAACACTTTGGACCTTGAAAAAGATAAATGAGGAGATTTTGCAGCTGTAGAAACGCGTGAGAAGCTAAAACAGGGAAGAAAATATTCCCAAAATATTTTCTTTACTGCCCGAGTTCAATGAAGAATATTGAGAATCATGGCATGATTAAATGATTCTAAGGAGTATAAATAGGTGGATGGGATCATAGAGAAGGGGTGTCGAGAGTCTGGGGGGCTGAGGAGAGCCAGAGAAGGAGAAATTCGAGTTTTCCCAAACTCGGTTTCTGTTGCTGCTGCTGATGATGATGAACATGAAGAACACGAAGAACGGACCATCCAAGACCGTCGTTTTCCAACAGTAACAACGACTCACAGTCGTGGGTCATAATCAGATGCAGACTTATTCGTCAGCGTTTGCGACACAGAGCCGTGGGTCTTAGAGCAACAATATCAGTGACACATACTGTGGGTCGTATTTCTCTGGTTTGTAACAAATATAATTGTTACAAACCCGGTTTTGAATTATTTCTCCATTTTCATCATTTGTAAACACCCTTTGAGAAATAATAATGATTTTTGAGCGTGTTTCCAACATGATGAGCGGATAATTCTCCCACAACCAAGGCAATGAGGAAGCTATTTACGCATGAATAATTGGTAACTATTTTAATTTCTCTAATATTTAATTATAATTCACTCAATCACTGCTTTTGTAGAGTTTTAAATTGTTTGCGTAATTTTCCTAATCAGTTGTGATTCAATTAGATAGGTTATGCTTTGTTTAGATAATCTATGCTTAAGGGATAAAATTGATGTTTGAGAATTTGTTTGATTATTGGTGAGTTAAGATATAAAGGACTTAAAAGATAATTAGAGTTTTGGATTATTTACCATCATTAATTCATGTGTAATAGTGGAATCAGTGTCTTGGTTATTTTCTCATACCTCGCGCCCACTTTGTTAATATTTTTGTATATAATTTTATTAAATCTTTAAATTTAATCTTCACAAGTCCGAGAGTTTGAACCTCATTACTACAACTTCATCTAAAACAATATTATCATTTTGGCGCCGCCGACGCGGATTTGTGCTTAGGTATAATTTTTAGGTTTTTTTTTATTTCATTTGTTCTTTTTACGTTTGTTTGGGTGTGTCTTTGTATTACAGGTTTGAAGTTGGATACCAAAGACTTGGAATCAAAGCTTAAAGACAAAAGAGAAGGAAAAAGACAAAGCAAAAAAAAAGAGCGAAAGAAAAATTAAAAAAAAAGAGAGAATTTTTTTTTTTAGAGACCTTCCATTTTTTTTGTAATTATTTTTTTTATTTCTTTTCTTTTGCACTTTATTTGGACTTTGGACTTGGAATTTTTTTTTTAAAAAACCCTAAGGAAGGGTACATTAAATATAAAACTGTTTGCAGGGAAGGACGACGATTACAATATCGTCTCGGCCCCTCGGGTTCGCACATGACATAGGAGTCGTGGCCCGAGTCGA
The DNA here is from genome assembly GCF_003573695.1 of Papaver somniferum. NCBI lineage: Eukaryota > Viridiplantae > Streptophyta > Magnoliopsida > Ranunculales > Papaveraceae > Papaver > Papaver somniferum. The sequence continues at coordinate 194,989,540 of NC_039366.1, read as the reverse complement.
CTTCAGCGGTTCTGCGCCCGTCTGGTACAGGAGGTAAGCTTTCGGAACACCCGCGAATCCCCTGTCAGCGGGTTTATTGTATGCCTTAAGGTGAATATATGCTGAGGATTTGAATACGATTGTTTTAATTTCCTAGTAAAGGGCAAGGCCTGGACAAATTGAGATAAGGACTCGGATTTCATCACCGTTTCCTTCTTGCCCGCCTTAGGAAAACGAAACCAAATGCGAACCTAAGCTTAAAATTTTGACTAGAACGAGACCTATAGGGTAACGAGCTTAATAGGAAAGTCGTTCGAAAAATATTGGTTACTCTTTTGAGCATACTTTGAAGTTCCTGATGGTTTCTGCGAGTTGAATGCGTGACTGCGCCGCCTTATAATACCGGTGAGACCTTGGGTATCAAAGCTCCTCGCAGATTCCCTCGTCTCAATTCAACTTACTTAAACTCGGATTGATTCCAGAGAGGTTTGCTCAGATTGTAACGAATTCCTTTTCGAAGATTAGAAGCTGGTCTAGAAACAATCTAAGTGGAACCATCATGCTTGTTGTTTGCTAGATTTTATAGGTTTTATTTGGTCGAGTCAGCCTTGTTTGTGATTGTGTAGAATTCCCTTGCGGTTAGGATGTCGAACTGGTATTATAATAGCCAATACAATGAGTATCCGACTGAGCAGCTTGGACATTATCCTTTTTATGACCATAGTGTGAATAGTGATTGGGAACGCGAAACTTTTGAAGGTTATGGTTGATACCATTGTGAGACCAATTACTATCCATATACCCACAGGTCATAGGAGCAAAACAATCCTTCTATATCTCTAGAAGAGTCTCTCAAGATTTTCAATGAGTCAACACGGAAGTTATTTATGAAAGAGACTTATAATATTCTTCTCCCAGAAGAGTCCGTAGAGCGGTCAACTAAGATATCTCTAGAAGAGACCCTCAAGCAATTTACTGAGAGTACAAATAGGATTGTCGAAAAACTTGCTCAGGATAGTCTATTTCCAGTGTAGTTTTCCCAATACCACCCTCGAAAATAAGGATAGTTTTTATTCACATAATCAAGATGACGAGGTTAGAATTGGTAACACTACTTGTTTTGATGAGGTTCGACCTTTTTCATATTATTATAATGAGGACTGTGATGAGGATAGTATTGATGAAGAATCTGAAATATATAGGCATAGTGATGAAGAATCTGTTACTCCCAATGAGCTCTTTAATGATAATATTATTTCTAGTTCAAATCGAAATAATTTTAATAATTATTCACCTATTCAAAAGGACGAGGATTTGACTAGAGATACCCCCGTTTTAGACGATGTAGTATTTCCTGTTTACAAAGACGATAATGATTTAGAGGAAATAGTTTACCTTGAGAATACTGTTTTGGAATCTAGCAATTTAGAAACACTAGTCTTAGAAGATGATAAACTCGTAGAGATGAGTGAGGATGAACCAGACTTAGAAGAAGCAATTGACCATTTTCAGGAATCTGATGACCTAGGAATTAGGGAAGTTGTGACTAGTCTTTCTAGAGACACAGAAAACTCTAAGTTTGGGGGTGATTATCATTCTGTGTGTGCTTTAACTCTTAGAAAGTACCCTCCTGTAGGAATTGACATTTGTGCCTCAACCATCTTACAAGATTATCTTCATACACGTTTTCCCGAACCTAATGATGTCCAGAAAGAAGCTCAGTTGTTAGAAACCCATCCTCTGGTTGATGTGGTTAACCCAGGATATGATACCAAGATTGACTTTTTTTTCCCACCAAAAACTTTTCTTCTAATTGTGGGAACTTTTGATTTTCAAATGTGTCGAATATTTAGTTGTGAGACTAAACCTAAATGCTTTAGGAAATTAGAATCAAAACATTTTCTTAAGAATGACTACTACCCTCACTGTGGTCAATTTTGTAAGTCAAACCTGATTGACTTAGAGGATCCTCAATTATTTAGGTTATTATTAAGTGCTTCTAAATTTTTATTTGAGTTTTTACAGACTCTAGGACCTAATAATTCGGATCTCACTTTTGAGGAGTTGCAGCCTAAAGAAATATATTTAGACCCTTTTATAGAACCTGAACCTGAACCATAATTAGATGTAGTTGTCTTAATCAGGAAACTAGGTAAGGGCATGCTAGTCTTGTTCATTTTCTTGGTTTACTGCAGTTTCCTTTGGTCAGCTCTATTTGATTTTGAAGACCCACAGTTATTCCGGCTACTGTTATACGGTTCGAGTTGACTAATCCTTTCCTAAGTCTGGGTGAAGACTTTAAACTTAGCACTTCTTGGGAGGTAACCCATGCTCATGCAACATGGTAATATCTTTCCTTAACTCTTTTTCTTTAGAACATCGAGGACAATGTTAGATTTAAGTTTGGGGTGGGGAAGAACTTTTTAGTTGCACTTTTGAAACTTCTAGCGTCACATGGTATCCGGTTAGCTAAGTTTACATATTGTTTCTCACCGAAAAGATAGAAATTGGAATGCTAGAGATAACAACCTTTTGAGACATTAGAGAAAAAGACATTGAGATCCTTGAAATTCAGGAGAGAACTTGTTCCTTTTAGAGGGTAACCGTGATGGACCTAACCATACATGATGGAAAGGCAAGTAGGTCAGGAAATCCCAGAAAGACAAAACAACCTCACAATGTAGTCTTAGTTATTGGATTGCGACTCTCTCTCAGTAGAAACTTATCATTATCAACAAGCGGAGCGACATCAAAATCTATGAAGAAAGTTGAAGACGTTTTAGGTTTAGAAGCAACAATAGAAAAGAATAATTCAAAAATCAAAGTTGAATACCAAGACATCACAAGTTGCGAAGATCCAAGTTTTGAAAGTCCTTCTCTCATGGCCATGTAAATTGTTGTCTTGTTATTTTTGTTTCCAAAAAAAGAAAATGAAAAAAATGAAAAAAAATATTTGAAAAAAAAAATCATCGTTACGTTTTGTTCAATAAGGCCAAAGGGAAGTAGAAATTTATAAGTTAAGGAAGAAATCGAAGAGAAGAGTTAATTGTCAAGGTTCTATGAGGTTCGATAGTTTATCATCAACAGTTGAAGACCGAAGAAGACGTTGTTTCTACTGAGCACTATGAGAGAGTCGAAGAAAGATACATTTGGTTGCTTTGTTAGTTCGCTTTCAATCTGGCACAAGATCTTTCTAGCACTGGTTTAACTCATCACAGGTAATTAGTCCAGCTTTTTAGCAGATGTCCCTCTCATCTTTATCTCTCTCCTAATCTTATCCAGATGTAAAGCAGCGGACGCATCTTACAATGTTTATCTAGCTGTGTAGCGGATATCTCTTTATCTAGCAATGTTTCGGATGTGTCTCCCCTTTTCTTTAGTCAGCTTTAGAGGTGGCACCTTTAATTTCTCTAGCATTCTAGTTACTTGGAGATAGGTTGAGAATATGTATGTCCTCATAGCTCTTTGGATACTTGTGAACAAGTAGAAGTCATGGTTTTGTGGGTACACCTCTGGTAAACCCTCCCGAGATTAACTCGGTTTTATTTTCTTATTATTAGTTTTGCTCGAGGACTAGCAAATAATAAGTTTGGGGGTATTTGATAGACGCATTTATGTGTCTAATTTGTCCTCAATGTTTCATATTGTTAGTACTCGATTTCGTACTTATTATGGTGTTTTGTGTGTTTATAGGTATTTTTTGGAAATAAACATTGTTGGAAAATTCGGCTCGAAAAGTTGCTCGGGACACCTCCGGAGAACATTTGCTATACGGATCCCAGATTTGGATAAGGGGCACCCATGGTTATGTGTAGCCCAAATTCATCTTCATCACCCAGGGCTATATGTAGCCCAAATTTGTCCACAAGACCAATTTTTTATTGCCACCCAAGCAGCTGGTTAAGGGGCACCTTCATCCCCTTCGTTTGAACTGAATATTGGCGGGAATTTTTATTCACTGTCAGATTTCAATCAAGGATTTGGAGGTGTTATAGGGAGACTAAATGGATGAAAATTTATGGAATTGTTCCTGGGACATATACAAAGCTACTACAAATGTTTTGGTCTATCAAATTTGGCTGAAAAATCCGTGAGAAGAAATCAGGGCAGCACGTGCATGAGAGGGACAGTTCACGGGATAACATGAGTTTTGGAGAATTTAAACGTGTTCTTCTCATGTATGATGACTCTAGCAACACTTTGGACCTTGAAAAAAATAAATGAGGAGATTTTGCAGCTGTAGAAACGCGTGAGAAGCTAAATCAGGGAAGAAAATATTCCCAAAATATTTTCTTTACTGCCCGAGTTCAATGAAGAATATTGAGAATCATGGCGTGATTAAATGAGTCTAAGGAGTATAAATAGGTGGATGGGATCATAGAGAAGGGGTGTCGAGAGTCTGGGGGGCTGATGAGAGCCAGAGAAGGAGAAATTCGAGTTTTCCCAAACTCGGTTTCTGCTGCTGCTGCTGTTGCTGCTGATGAACATGAAGAACACGAAGAACGGACCATCCAAGACCGTCGTTTTCCAATAGTAACAGCGGCTCATAGCCGTGGGTCGTACATCAGAGACAGACTTATTTGTCAGCGTTTACGAAACAGAGCCGTGGATCTTAGAGCAACAGTATCAGTGACACATACTGTGGGTCGTAGTTCTCTGGTTTGTAACAAATATAATTGTTACAAACCCGGTTTTGAATTATTTCTCCATTTTCATCATTTGTAAACACCCTTTGAGCAATAATAATGATTTTTGAGCGTGTTTCCAACATGATGAGCGGCTAATTCTCCCACAACTAAGGCAATGAGGAAGTTATTTACGCATGAATAATTGGTAACTATTTTATTTTCTCTAATATTTAATTATAATTCACTCAATCACTGCTTTTGCAGAGTTTTAAATTGTCTGCATAATTTTCCTAATCAGTTGTGATTCAATTAGATAGGTTATGCTTTGTTTAGATAATCTATGCTTAAGGGATACAATTGATGTTTGAGAATTTGCTTGATTATTAGTGAGTTAAGATATAAAGGACTTAAAAGATAATTAGAGTTTTGGATTATTTACCATCATTAATTCATGTGTAATAGAGGAATCAGTGTCTTGGTTATTTTCTCATACCTCGCGCCCACTTTGTTAATATTTTTGTATATAATTTTATTAAATCTTTAAATTTAATCTTCACAAGTCCGAGAGTTTGAACCTCATTACTACAACATCATCAAAAAAATATTATCAACCTGCACACAATCACTTGAATCTCTTGTGATCAATCACACACAGAACGAAGTCTGTTAACAATGGATTATCACAAGATTGTCTTTAGAACTAACAATAGTCTAAAGATCCCTGTCGAAACTCTGAACTAGTTTGAGTGAATCTTATATCAGAAGAGGAGATTCTCAAGAATAAACAAACAAGGTGCAATCAGATTTCAACCACCGTTAGTCAATCAAATCAATAGAAAACAAAGATAAACTGCAATTATCTAGTTTCCCACCAAAGGGTCGCGCTAAAGCTTCTCAATCCCAAAGAAGACTTTAAAACGAGCGGCCGTAAGAGATTTCACCTAATTAGATTACTCTCCTCTCCGATAGGCGGCTACACCTGTAATAAAGACAAAAGAGGAAGTCTGTTGTTACGAAGGATTAGTTTGCTAGAAAGGCAAACTTCGTGTATTTATAGACAAGGAAGTTTGGACACCAAGGAATTTCCAAAACCGAAAATATTCTCAAGATATTCATAAATGCACAGATTCGGTTTTCATAACTCCTTGGAATGCTCTGTCCAAAAATAACAATCGAAATCTCTTGGAAAATATAATTAGTAAATGCACATTATTAATTTTGTAATTTCCATACAAATGAAATTAATAACCTTAACTAAAAGATCTAGGTTATTTGTGTTTCGATCCTGGAATTCTCTTCCCTTAGCCGTTAAGGAATATCTTTGAACAATTATAGAAATAAACATTCTCAGCACGTGTTCAAAGTTTGTCGACATCTTAACTTTGTAAGTTCTCTTTCACACTTACAACCTTGAAACCGATTTGCCACACTTCCAAACAAGTTTAGAATTGGTCCATCTGACTTTCAAGAACTATGTGATTAATCAAACCAACATTCAACCACAATCATGGGTTTACGGTTCTACCAAAACAAGTTTCGGTTCTACCTCCATGTGAGTACTACGCATAGTCACACTAGCTTCCTAAAAGATTCGGTTGACTAGGTACTAGGATCGGTTCCCCACATATATATGGTATCTACTTATATGTGTTGCACATGTTCACAGGATCGGTTCCCCTTTCTGCTGTAAACCTTGTTGTACCCCATATAAGGATCGGTTACCCTTGATGTACTGCACCCCTTACAAGGATCGGTTCCCCCTTTCCCATACTAGGATCGGTTCCCCTTTCTTTTAAAAGAATCGGTTCCCTTTCCCTTACAAGAATCGGTTCCCTTTCCCTTACAAGGATCGGTTCCCTTTCCCCAAGGAAGACATAATCCGATCATACCAAGGTGATTACTTAAGATTGGTTTTACTAATAAAAGTTATACCAATACAAAAGTCAGGCCTTTATGAATAGTTCTACCAAAAACACAACAAGTTGTGAGCGGTTCTACTTTATCACACATATTGGTTGTTCATAAGATATGCAATGAATAAAAAAATCAATAACACCTGGCAATTTCATTTTCGGTTCACAAAACAAGTTTATGAACTTACTTCCTTAGAACACATGTAGACATTATTACCTAGGATGAAATCCTCACCTCATACCCATACAAAATAGCATTATTACCTAGGATGAAATCACAATAGCATTCAAATGATTATGGCGATGTCTTATCCACAAACAGAGAGTGTTCACAAACGTAATCTTTCAATAATACAACTAAAAATGAAATTCAACTTATACCCAAACCTAAAAATTAGGGATTTGAGTTTATAATTTTCAACTGAAATGGAAATTCGGGAAAACATATATACATGTTTCATTATATTTGGGTGGAGATCTTTATGGTGTTGTTGATGATGTTAGTGGCGGTTGCAGTGGTGGACGACTCACTGATTACAATTATGGTTCATTTGGTGTTAGTGTTGGTTCTTGTTGATCTGGTGGTAGAGATGTTGAATTGATTTGGTGGTGGTGATTGTGTCTCTGGAGATTGAAATCAAAATTAAACCGAGATTCCAATTGAAATCAGTTGAATTTGAGTTGGGTCGATGTAAATCGTCAGTGTTCGTCGGAGACGAAGAAGAGAGTGATGAAATTGGAATACCCATTTAATTCGAGCATCAAAATTTATCCAAACTCTTCAGATCAATCATAATCCTCCTTTAATTTCTTCTTATCCATCGTAAATCGAAATACCCATTTAATTCATAGAAACCCTAATTTTTTTCCTTCTGTAATTCACTTCTTCTTCTGAATTTGAATCAACTACGTGACGATGTTTACCACCTACAACCCTTCCTTGATCTAAATCCTCTTAGTTTGATACCAAAAAATATTCATTTCCCATTCTCAAATCAATGGCAGATGAAGAATAGGAAAAGATAGGAAGAATAAAACGAAAAAGAAAAACTTTTCTCTCTCAAATTCGTTTATTGAACTGGAATACTAATATCCAATTCATTTCTAACCCATCAACAATGTCTCTTCTCAGCAGCAAAACCCATCTCCAACTTCGCTACATAACTCAAATTCTAGATGGTTAGATTTTTGAAATCATAGTCGTTTAAAATCACCGAGATTTCCAGATCTTAAATGGACGCTGCAGAAGCCTACACGTGTAGAAAGGGCATAATTATAATCTCAATTATCTACAAGATATCACTTAACGAGATTTTGGCGAGATTTTGACAAGTCAACGAGAGATATTGACTGAGATCGAAATCCGTTCGATAGGCTTAGATTTGTAAGAAATAAAAAAAGAGGCTTAGATTTGAAAACAAGGGTCCAGAACAGACCTATAAGTGTATATATTCCATTTTTTAAATGCTAAGTGTCCTAGTACCAAGTCTTGGACTTGGAAGTGTCTGCATGCCATTAAGGAGATTATTGAGCCTTTTGTCTCCTGGATAGTGGGGGATGGTCAGTTTATTGATCCTTGGTGTGATAAATGAAACCCTAGTATAGGTTCTGCTACCCCAAATCCTCTTGTCCCACCTGAACCTAATATAAAACTCTCATACTTTATTAATTCTAGTAATAGAACTTGGGATATTAGTAGACTAAATACTCACTTTGATGATGCTTTTGTTGAGAAGATCATCATTATTCGCTTAAGCCAGTGGTGCATTCCTGATAGGAGGGCTTGGGATCTTTCAAAGAATGGAAAATTTACATTTAAATCTATCTACTTGGGATTTAGAGGAGTAATACCCTCTCCTTGTAGTAAACTTTGGAAGTGCATATGGAAAATTCGAATTTCACATAGAATTCAAACTTTTATTTGAAAAGATGTTAGGAATGCTATATCTGCTAAAATTGTTCTTCAAACTATAATGCCTATGAATGGAGTTGACTGTCCCAGGTGTCTTCATCCTAATGATCTTATTATGCATGCCTTGGAATTATGCACTTTTGCTAGTCGTGTTTGGTTCTTATCCTCTCTGTGTGTCAATACCAAGCTTTTAGTAATTACACCTTTTCCAATTGATTGATGTCCTGGTTAGTGGATCACAACTCTAAACTGTCTGATGAATCTTAGTGTTTATTCGTTACCATTCTTTTGTCTTTATGGAGTAGTAGAAATCTGTTAGTTTTCCAAAACACCAATGAAAACCATTTAGTTGTTCTTAACAAAGCTAGAGCTATGTTGTTGACCAGAAAACCTAGTACACCTATTACTCATTCCGCGAAGCTTCCTTTCTCATATGCAGTATCCGAATCCTCTTCACTGGTATCAATCTCCTCAATTGGATACTCAAAACCCATTCCCAGACTCCTCATATTCGCTTTCAGTCGCACTCTCATACCCTTTACATTTCTATGCTTTCTCTGATCTTTCCTCATCTTTCATGTCTACTCTTGCAAAATGCTTCATCTTCCATGCAGCATACAAAGCATCAACATCCTCCTCTTTTCTACGACGGTCCAATTCTTGTGCACGCATGTTTATCTCCTCTTGCAGTTCACCCCTCAACCTCTTTATCTCCTAATTTCTCAGTGAGAATGCTAGATTTTTAGCTTGATTGTACTCTGCTGAAAAAGGTGGATTTACAGGAAGATTATTATCAGGATTTGCCATTTATATCTCTTCTTTATCTAATCTTTTCCTTTCCTAGTAAAATTGAGAATGGTTATGATAATATCTCTACTAAACCCCCTTTTAAAGACCACATTATACCCATTAATAGCCATTTAAGTCATTCATTCAAGTATATTGTCATTTGGTTATCCACGTCTCTTCAAAGCCATGCGTATAATTTTCATTTTCAAGATCCCCATTACTCTACAAAGCCCTATTTTCAAACGCTAACTCTAGAAGCTCTAGTAGCAGTTACAATCTTTGGAATTGTCATTAAGAGGTTTATCGGTAGGCCACCAAATATTGATAATATTAAGTGGGACCTAATTAAAACTTTTGGTTTTATGCAAATTCAAGGAATGCAGCACTTGTCGAGAGGCACCATTGCTAATTGGGACCTACCATATAGGGAGGTTATAATCATCATCATAGGGGTTAGTTTGGCGTTGCATCACCATTTAACTTCTCAAAACCCTGAGTCAAAAAATTACCAGTCAAAATTTTTACTTTATCACCCTGTGCAACAAAACATAAGTTTTACCATACCACAGTCCCGTCCTATTACCTTAATTGCTTTTGGCATGTTATGCACCTACGTCAGCACCATAAAAAACAAAACTCTTCAATATTACCAAACTCCTCACTCCTCATGCTTACGTATCTTTTGTACGAAATACAAAAATATCTGGCTTGGAATATAGCACAACTCGTTGGGTTTTCTCTTTGCTATCAAACCCACGTGAACCTTAATCTTCAATCCCTCTTGTTAGAGCATTGCTCGGTCGAACTCGCATGCGTTGCTATCTCAAGCATGTTTGTCAATGTTAGTGATCAAAACTATAAGTCTTGATTTCTAGTCTACTATAGCTAAGATCTCGGACTAGGATATAAAGTGTAGTTGAGCTCAAGAACTCCATGGCAATCATCATAACAAGACGAAGGACTACTCAAGGAACCTATGGATCTTCATCGACTAAAAGGTATGTGGATACTTGAACTTATCTATCACTCAAAAGTCTATTTATCTCTCCTATATTGAGACAAAAGTCATCTTGCTATATAGACTTAGATTGTACACATTTGTTATTTCGAGCTGAGTTTAACTCGCCTATCTATTTCTCGAAATATGTGTTGGTAAGCTTTCGCTTTAGCCAAGTTCATCTTTACCTAGTGACAAAAGTCATGAAAAGTTTCAATCACTTTGAAAATTACTTACTTTCACGAAAAATAGTTTGTGAATAACAACTATAGAATATCAACGTCCTCTAAGAATGTTTCAATGATTGAAATGAGAGTTTAGATTATATAACCATTGGAGGATATAAGTATTGTTGTGGAAACACATATATGTATAAGTCCTTATTCCTTGAACCGAAGTTTGGGAACTTTGCTGATCAAGAGAACCGGAATGGTGGCGAGAGCCAAGTCCGCGAACTGGCGGAAGTTCTCGACCCGAGAAGTTCTGCTGGAGTTTGTGAACTCCGTCCGCGAACTTGAGTAGGTTATATCTAAAAACGATGCTTGTGAAATTATTATTATATAAACTAAGGAATGAAAATTGCAAACCGTGGATATATAGTTCATGAACCGATTCGAGTGAATCAAATCGTTTTTGCTTCGATTGTGTTTTGTGTACTTACATAAGATTTCCTTGCAGTTGAACAACTCTCTAACTAGTTCATTTGAGTCACTTGAACTAGTTATAGTGAAGAATATGGTTGATATGAAAGTGATTATATGGCTAACCATTTGGTTGACTATTTTTGAACCAATAAATGTACAAGTTTGGGTACGGTTACACAAGCCTATAAACGTGCATTTCATTTGTGTGTAACAAGCTAGTTTTCGATCTAACGGTTGAAAGATATTAGCTTAAATCTAATCAGGTTTTCATCTAACGTTGAATATTGAACGCTTTGTTAACAAGCTAACATTGATTGCAAACCCTGATTTAAAAGACTATATAAGGGAGAACTCTAGCAACTGGGAAACCTAATCCCCACACCTTCTGTGTGATAGTTGTGCTAAGCTAGAGTCGGTTCTACTTTAAACTTTGGTTTCTTCTTCTAAACCGGGTTAACGACTTAAAGACTTCATTGGGATTGTGAAGCCAGACCGATACTACTTTCTTGTAGTTGTGTGATCTAATATTGTTGTTTCTATCGTACGAGTACAATTGTAATAATTGGCTTGAGATTGATATATCCAATAGGCAAGATATAAAAGAAATCACAAACACTTCGTCTCGTCGGTTGTGATTCCGCAATATCCTTTTTCGCTGCGTCGATTAAGATTATTGTGAGGTGATTGATAATAGAAGCTGTTCTTCGGGAATATAATTCTGGTTTATCAATTGGTTCATGTTCACCTTGATTTATCAAAAGACGGAACAAAACTTGTAGGTATATTCGTGGGAGACGGATTTATCTGTTACCGTAGATTTTTCTGTGTGATACAGATTTGTTTATTAAAGTCTTCGACTTTGGGTCGTAGCAACTCTTAGTTGTGGGTGAGATCAACTAAGGGAATCAAGTATGTAGCATCCTGCTAGGATCAGAGACGTAGGAGCATAATTGTACCTTGGATCAGTGTGAGATTGATTGGGGTTCAACTACAGTCCAGACCGAAGTTAATTTGGAGTAGGCTAGTGTCTGTAGCGGCTTAATACAGTGTGTGTTCAATATGGACTAGGTCCCGGGGTTTTTCTGCATTTGCGGTTTCCTCGTTAACAAAATTCTGGTGTATGTGTTATTTATTTTCCGCATTATATTTTGTTATATAATTGAAATATCACAGGTTATGCGTTGTTCAATCAATTAGAATATCCGACCTTTTGGTTGTTGATTTAAATTGATTGACACTTGGATATTGATCTTTGGTACCATCCAAGTTATCTCTCTAGTATTTGATAAAGACTCGCAGATTTCTATTTGCTTGAGTATATATCAAATCGAGACATAGAGATATAAACTCTTTGATATACTTTTTATCTAGAATGAGTCTGACTGTCTAGTTGATTCTCTAGAAAGTATATTGGAGTTTGTCCATACAGATTGCTAAGCGAAATATTGGGTGTGGTTGTTGTACCCCCACTTTTTCAATTGGTATCAGAGCTGGCAAACACGTTTAAAAGACCTTATAAGTCTGTGTTTGTGGCAATCTGAGTCTGAGGACAGAATCTCTGACATGTACGCATACCAAGATGTCTTCTAAAACTTTTAACTATGTTAAATGTCTTGGGAATACCTCAAAGGATTACTCCTTAGCTGATTCTTATGAATCCCGAGGTAAGAAGATTGTTCCATCTTGTCTCAACAATTCTCTCTCCGTTGAGACATTGGGCACTATGGCAAAAGCTGAAACGGATCTCACCAGAATTTCAAAAAAATCTACTGAGATCATTGATTTTCAGGATCATGATCAGCTTATTGATGAATTTGAAAAGTCTCTTTATCGAGAACATGAACTCTATAACATTATTGAGTCCTTCTCTAAGAATATTGAAAAACTACTTCAAGAAACTACTCTACATCGTGAAAAGATTAGTGATTAGTTCTCTTGAGGATATAGTTAAGGAAGACTCAATTAGAGAGAAACGTTTGATCGAGACGCATTTATCAGAGCTTAACAGGCTTCGTGTCGAAAAAGAGAAACTAGAAGCATCCCTCACTCTAGCCGATGAACAGTGCAGATCCTTGGAAAAGGAAAACTTTGTCTTAAGGAAAAATTCTTCAGTACAAACTAATTCTCATGGATTGCAGTACATGAAGGATCTTTCAGAAGAAGGTTGTGTCAAGAAAGGTTTACATAACTTGCAATCTTCTCATATAGTTATGAAGTTAAAACAGGTGTCATTTATTGCTTCTCCTCCACGAACCTGTACATTCTGTGGGAAAAAGAATCACTATGCTATCCATTGTTTTTCCAGGAAGAAACAAATTTCTAAACTTCATAATTTGCTTCTCTCCACTGTCAATAGAACAAATAGTCAGTCGACCACTGCAGTGAATCGCATACCCACAGAAATCCAGAAACCTTATAAATATGATCTCTTTCCTAGAAATCATCACAGGGTTCCAATGCATTCGAGTGGGATAAATTCTTGTGTTGCTGATAAAAGCATTCCCTGTGTTTATAAGACTGTTTCTGGTAAATCTAAGTCTAGAAAATGGATCCCTCTCTATCTTGATCCTCTTGAACCAGTTGCAAGAGGTCCTAGATTTAGTCCTTGGAGAAAGCCTTCTGACGGATATGATAAACACACCGTTTCTTACTCTTCTGGGATGAATGTCTACCGAAGAAAGGCGAAGAACACGAAGATCAAACTGTCAGACGATAAATACAACTCCTTTCTCGATGATCACAGTGGGATTAATTTCCACTCTATCACCTGACTCCAGGTATTCTTTTCCTTGTTTCTAACTTGAGAGGTGCAAGGAAATTTAATGAGAAATTCTCAAGTATGTTCTGTATTATTTCAGTTTGCTTTTTGTGCGAGTTTTTGTGCTAACAAGTCCACAAACGTCCGCGTCCTCCTCTTGAGAGTTTTTAGGGTTTCCAAAAACAAGAGTTTCCTTATCCTTTTTGCATACACATATATATTACTCTATATTGTGTATTTTCATCCCTAATAAAAATTATATGGAGAACTCTGCAAAAAATCTCAAGAGATTATGCATCTTGATATGGAGGAAGACGCTCAAGGACGTGAGTTAATTCAAGAGTTGGTTCTAAAGAAGATGTTTGAAAGAAAGGATCACAACTCCTGGATTGATGATTCTGTCAAGGATTTAATTCGTGTTCAGAACACTCAAAGGTCGAGTTAATTTGCAAATCTTCAACTGCAAATAAACCAACTCTTGGATGGTCAGGCCAGAATCCTTGCTAATCAATTCTGATACGGAATCAAAAGAAGCTCATCATGGACTGTGCCAAGGCTAGAAAGCTTGATCGGGTTGTTGATCGCAAAGTTAGTGTTCTAACTCATGAACATGGTGTGTCTACAGTCAAGAGAATAAAGGAAATCAGTGATACCTTCTTTGATGGATTCATTGAAAGATATGAGGTTCTCAACGAACTTTGATTTTCTCCTTTATTTGCCTAGTAAATCTTCTTTTTTCTTGTTTTTGTTAGAAGAATAACTAGAGTTTGGAATAGCCATTATTGTGATTACACATAGCTATGTCCAACGTTTTCATCTTCATGTTTTTAGATTTATTGGTTTAAATTCTAAAATTGTTTGGAAGATGATTTTTGCAGTATTAATATTTATGGTTTTATATATTGCAATATTGTTATGGGATATGTGTGTTTACGTCTGTGAACTATGATTGTCCCATACCTTCTCAAAAGTAAAGTCTTTCATATGTCGATATGCATGTATTGATAAAAGAATGAATAGACTTTTGACAAATACAAAAGTTAAGCGTATTATGTCAATTATTGATGGAAGATAGGTTAAAATCTTTTGTTTGCAAGGATTATGTCTATTGAATGTTTTTATGCGAATAGTGATGGAAAATAGAATGAATCCTTGTGTATTCCGCAGTATTGATCTTCCCTGATCCATATATTATGTTTTACTGTGAGGCTCTGTAAAGTGTCTTATGTTGAGCACTAAACGACCAAGTTGATTATTTTTATGATTAACTTTGTTGTTGTTCCGTGAGGTACTTTATGTCGAGCATATTCAACTAAATTAATTATCTTGTTTGGTTATTTAGTTGTTGCTCCGTAAGTTTTCTTATGGCGAGCCTGACCAATTAAATTGATTACTTTTGTGATTAGTTTGGTTGTGTATTTCTATTAGATTATTTATTGGTTCTCTTGTGATTAATCTAATTGTATATTTTGAGTGTCCATAAGTTCACTTATGTTGAGCATTTTCGATTAAATTAATCATGGGTTCTCTTGTGGTTAATTTAATTGAGTATTTTGGATTCAAATTCATACTTGTATGTAATTTGTTATGGCCAAAGAAATCCTTCTTTTCTTTCAAAATTAAGGTCGCTCTTGTTGTTCCTTTGGGAATGACATTTTATGGGGGAGAGTTCTTAATTGAACTTGTGCTTAATTGCCAAATCTTTGTGGGGAGTGCGGCTGTGGAATATTATAGGGGTTATCTTGTATCTTTATAAACTCCTTTATGAATGCATTTAGCTTCGGCTTTATGATTGCATCTAAATAAGATGATATGTGTTTCTTTCTTTTGGTCATGAAATGTCTCTTTCGGAAATTTCATTAGGATCCCGTTCTTGTACCTTTGCCAATTTTATTGACAAAAATGGGGAGCATTAATATGTAGTTCACACTACACATACATATGGTTTTCGGATCATTATGTAAGGGGGAGTGGTTTCCATGTGAGATGAAGTATTGACTAAGGGGGGGTGATACATATCACCATAGTATTGTTGTTGAAGTTGTGATACAATTGAACTTTGGCGATGTGTAATGATATTATGATATTGTATAACAATGATTGAGAACTCTTGTTTTCTCGTTGTTATAGCTACGGATTTTCAACAACGATGATGCTGAACTTACAACCTTTGGGATCATTGGAGTACTTGAAAGTGATGAAGATTTTAAGTAATGTTGAAGATTAGCCATGTGGAATAGGAGCTACAAAAGTTAATTTATTTATTTTTTGTATTCCATATGTATTGATAGTTTTGTCACTAAAATTGGCAAAGGGGGAGATTGTTAGAGCATTGCTCGGTCGAACTCGCATGTGTTGTTATCTCAAGCATGTTTGTCAATGTTAGTGATCAAAACTATAAGTCTTGATTTCTAGTCTACTATATCTAAGGTATCGAACTAGGATAGAAAGTGTAGTTGAGCTCAAGAACTCCATGACAATCATCATACACGACGAAGGACTACTCAAGGAACCGGTGGATCTTCATCGACTAAAATGTATGTGGAGACTTGAACTTATCTATCACTCAAAAGTCTATTTATCTCCTATCTTCAGACAAAAGTCGTTTTGCTATATAGACTTAGATTATACACATTCGCTATTTCGAGCCGAGTTTATCTTGCCTATCTATTTCTCGAAATATGTGTTGGTAAGCTTTCGCTTTAGCCAAGTTCATCTTTACCTAGTGACGAAAGTCATGACAAGTTTCAATCACTTTGAAAATTTCTTACTTTGACGAAAAATAGTTTATGAATAATAACTATAGGATATCAACGTCCTCTAAGAATGTTTCAATGATTGAAATGAGAGTTTAGATTATATAACCATTCGAGGATATAAGTATTGTTGTGGAAACACATATATGTATAAGTCCTTATTCCTTGAACCGAAGTTTGGGAACTTTGTTGATCAAGAGAACCGGAATGGTGGCATGAGCCAAGTCCGCAAACTGGCGGAAGTTGTCGACCCGAGAAATTCTGCTAGAGTTTGTGAACTCCGTCCGGGAACTTAAGTCCGGGAACCCAGTCCGCGAACTTGAGTAGGTTATATCTAAAAACAATGTTTGTGAACTTATTCTTATATAAACTAAGGAATGCAAATTGCAAACCGTGTCTATATAGTTCATGAACCGATTCGAGTGAATCAAATATTTTTTGCTTCGATTGTGTCTTGTGTAGTTACATAAGATTTCCTTGCAATTGAACAACTCTCTAACTAGTTCATTTGAGTCACTTCAACTAGTTATGGTGAAGAAGAATATGGTTGATATGAAAGTGATCATATGGCTAACCATTTGGTTGACTATTGTTGAACCAACAAATGTACAAGTTTGGGTACGGTTACACAAGCCTAGAAACGTGCATTTCATTTGTGTGTAACAAGATAGTTTTCGATCTAACGGTTGAAAGATATTAGCTTGAATCTAATAAGGTTTTCATCTAACGGTGAATATTGAATGATTTGTTACCAAGCTAACATTGATTGCAAACCCTGATTTGAAAGACTATATAAGGGAGAACTCTAGCAACTGGGAAACCTAATACCCACACCTTCTGTGTGATACTAGTTGTGCTAAGCTAGAGTCGATTCTCCTTTAACCTTTGGTTTCTTCTTCTAAACCAGGTTAACGACTTAAAGACTTCATTGGGATTGTGAAGCCAGACCGATACTACTGTCTTGTAGTTGTGTGATCTGATCTTGTAGTTTCTATCGTACGAGTAAAATTGTAATAATTGGATTGAGATTGATATCTCCAATAGGCAAGATATAAAAGAAATCACAAACACTTCGTCTCATCGTTTGTGATTCCGCAATATCTTTTTTCGCTACGTCGATTAAGATTATTGTGAGGTGATTGATAATACTAGGCTGTTCTTCGGGAATATAAGTCTGGTTTATCAATTGTCTCTTGTTCACCTTGATTTATCAAAAGACAGAACAAAACTCGTAGGTATACTCGTGGGAGACGGATTTATCTATTATCGTAGACTTTTCTGTGCGATAAAGATTTGTTTATTAAAGTCTTCGACTTGGGGTAGTAGCAACTCTTAGTTGTGGGCGAGATCAGCTAAGGGAATCAAGTACGTAGCATCCTGCTGGGATCAGAGACGTAGGAGCATAACTGTACCTTGCATCAGTGTGAGATTGATTGGGGTTTAAAGAAGACATTAATTTGGAGTAGGCTAGTGTCTGAAGCGGCTTAATACAGTCCAGATCGAAATTAATTTGGAGTAGGCTAGTGTCTGAAGCGTCTTAATATAGTGTGTATTCAATCTAGACTAGGTCCCGGGGTTTTTATGCATTTGCGGTTTCCTCGTTAACAAAATTCTGGTATCTGTGTTATTTTTTTTCCGCATTATATTTTGTTATATAATTGAAATATCATAGGTTGTTTGTTGTTCAATCAATTAGAATATTCGACCTTTTGGTCGTTGATTTAAATTGATTGACACTTGGATATTGGTCTTTGGTACCATCCAAGTTATCTCTCTAGTATTTGATAAAGACTCGCAGATTTCTATTTGCTTGAGTATATATCAAATTTAGAGATAGAGATATAAACTCTTTGATATACTTTTTATCTAGATTGAGTCTGACTGTCTAGTTGATTCTCTAGAAAGTATATTGGAGTTTGTCCATACAGATTGCTAAGAGAAATATTGGGTGTGGTTGTTGTACCCCCACTTTTTCACCTCTGCGCATCTGAAAAGCTATAAGGTACCAAGAAAACAGACTATCAACCTACCCGCTTATCATAAGACAAATAATCCCTATAACATACTTTTACATTCTTTTGCTTTGACCAATACCAGAAACTTTTTTCAACCTGATGATGCTTTCCTTTTTAAGGTTTGGTCCTTGGTTATTGGTAAGATAAGCACATCTATGTGCATCATTGTGACGAGTCTAAATCATAAACCCATTATATCTCTCCATGTACAAATTCATATTTTAATCAATACCCATCAAATTTCTTTCTTTCTCTCTGTCTATCTTATAAGTTCTATGTATCCTTTAACATCTCAAGTCACACCCCAAATTTCTAATCAAAATATTCAAAATTTAACCTTGCAAATGGCAGAAAAACTCTCTTTACCGGCTTCTCTATTTAAACCAGTCTTCATTGAAAAACTGTTATTCTAGCTTAATCTGATAATAATTGGAAATGGTATATGGTTGGTTACGTGTGTTGTGAAACTCTTGTACCTACTTCATCCATTCGGCATTCCATCTGCACTCAACGTCCTCTAGCTCAAACTCCTATCGTGACGACATTCAGTGGGTTGAGGAACAAATCCCTTATAAGATTCTTGGATGAGAATGATTTTAATAGGGTTAACGATCAACTTCCCTGGTTTGCTTGTGGTTTTCTGATTGTTCTCTGAGCAGTTCCTCCAACAGGATGGCCAGCAAATCAACATATTAACTTCAATGAAGAGTTGATGTGGTTAATTTTATGTAATGTTCCAAAGGAGTGCACTGAGTTTGAAGATCTGCAGAAGTTAACTGTCAAACTAGGTGAGTTGATTGATGCTTCAACACCTTTTGGAAATCGTCCTCTAAAGAAGAATTGCAAAGTCTATGTCAGTATCCCATTGAAAAGGGCTTTACCTACCGGGATTCATATATTCACCAGTGGAAGAAATCAACCTTTTCTCATTGAACGCAGATATAATAAAGTTCCTAGAAATTTTTGTACTTCTTACCGTGTTTTTGATCATAAAGATGCTAACTGTCCATCTTGGAAAGCTAAACAGAAACCCATGCAAGAAGATGCTTCTTCAAGTGCTAGATATGTTCTACCTGCAATTTCAACTCATGATGCCTCCTAAAACAGTGGTCAATTCAACCTCCTCAACTGCTGGTCCTACTGCTGATACTATCATGACTCATATTGATATTTTCCATGAATCTCAGTTAGAATCTGTTGATGGCATCTGTAATGGTAAAGGAAAATCTAAATATATGCTTCAAAATGTCGACAACATTATCCAAAAAGGGATGTCAATCAATCTCCATATGGGTCAATTTGTTAACCGCTCTGCTGCTCTCAAGATCTTTGATGTTAGTCATATTCAACAGAAAACTATACAACAAAATAATGGTCTACCAGTTCTCTTCAAGCAAGTGAATACTCAAAACGTCATTGTAGATGTCTCTACTGTTTCTTATGAAAATTCTAATCCGGGCCCGATTCGAACCACTAATACAACTAGAAGATTTAAATCGGGTGTGACTCCAACTCAGAGTATTAATATCTCTAGAGAAGAAGTGGTAGCCCTTGGCGCGGAACATGACGTGCTTTCTAATCTCAAAAGGAAAATCAACCCTAGGTCGGATCTAAGGAAGCGTACTAGAGAAAGTACATATCAACTATCTAGTATTGTGGTTGTCCCTGAAGAAGAGGATCTTTCTGAACCTGATTTCACCAAACTTTGTCCTCCCATTAACAATTTGGGTGAACTACCAGCTGTTAACTTAACCAATTGTACCCTCAATACCCATTCGTTGGTTGACCCTTATGGTAGTTATAATGTCCCTACTGATTCTTCTCCAAGTAAAAATGGTGTCTGCAATAATTCCCGGCACGATACTTCTACTTTGAGTCTCAATTCGTCCCAAGATATTACTCAGAATGGCGGTTCTATGGATTCCCAGCTTGGTGGTGGGTCTACTCTTAACAATCAGGTAAATACCTCTCCTTCTCCCTCTCTAATGTCTTCTTTGAACACCCTCAATAACTCTAATTCGTTTCCTGTTAATAACGTCAATATGCTCTGTTGGAATGTTAGAAGTTTAGGAATGAAAACGACTAATAAGGAACTTAGCCTTCTCTGAAGAAACATCAACCGTAATATTGTTTTCTCGTTGGAAACCAAAATGAATAAAGACTTGGCTTATAGAAAAATGAAGAATATGGGTTTTCCTTGCACTTTCAATGTTCCTAGTATTGGGAGAAGTGGTGGATTGGTGCTTGCTTGGAAAAAGGAAATTGATCTTGCTATTTTATGTTCTATCTCGAGGGGTATCTATGTTACTACTGGTGACATCATTCATTCCAAAACTTGTCATATCCATTGTATACATGGTAAACCAAATAGAAATCTAAGACAAGCCTTCTGCGAATCTCAATATCAACTACCACATCCTCCCCTATATGAACCAATTTTCTTTGTAGGTGATTTTAATTTCTTGTTAGGAACTGGGGATAAGAATGGTGATCTAGAAATAGATGGCTCTGATTTTAGTAATCTTCGTAACTTTTGTGATGTGTTTCAACTTCATGACCCTGGTTTTTATGGCCCGAGATTTACTTGGTCTCATATGCAACAAGGTCATGATCTCATTCTAGGAAGGTTAGATAGATATCTTATAAATGAAATTGCTAAACAATTGTTTATTAGGTTATGTGTTAATAAATTTCCTAGAGACTCTTCTGACCATTTCCCTATACACATTGGTTTTAATTATGATGACATGTGCATGCCTAGGACTTTCCATTTCATGTCCATGTTGATTGAAGATCCTACTTGTAGAGACATTATTGTTGATTCTTGGTCTGTTAATGTGGTTGGCTCTCCAGCTTATAAACTGAGCACAAAGCTTCTTAACACTAAAAAAAGGTTTGTGTGATTGGAATAAAACCTATTTTGGTAATATTCTAACCAAAATCCAAACTACTAGAAGCGAATTGGATAAAAGGCAAACTTCCAATCCAACTGATTCTTTATCCATTTCTAGACTTAGATCCAGATTGGAATATTTGTACAATTTAGAGGTATTGTACAGGAAGGATAAATCTAGAGAAGTTTGACTTATGGAAGGAGACAGAAACTCTCCATATTTCCTTAGAGTAACTATTTCTGGAAGAAACGAAATTCCATAAGCTGGATTAAAAATTCTAGTGGTACTATTCTTACTGACAGGGAAAGTATTGAAACTTCTTTTGTAGATTATTTTAAAAACTTGTACTCTTCCCATCCTCAGCAATTTCAGGATGAAATCCTTCAAGGACTTCCTTTGAAGTTCAATGATGAAGATAATTTTCTTCTTGATTCCCCCCTTTCTGCTGAAGAAATTAAAAATGCTCGAAAAGCGGGGGTCTAACAACCACACCCAATATTTCGCTTAGCAATCTGCATGGACTAACTCTAATATACTTTCAAGAGAATCAACTAGACAGTCAGACTCAATCTTAAGAAAAGTATACTAAAGAGTTATATCTCAATTTATCAAATCAATCTGCAATCAAACAAATAGGAATTTGCGAGCCCGATTGAATATAAGAAATAACTTGGACGTATCAAAAACCAATATCCAAGTATCAACCAATTTAATCAATAACCAAAGGTGGGATTCACAATTGATTAAACTTACGCACAACCTGTGATATTTCAATTATATAAACAAATATAATGTGGAAAAAAAATAACACAGACACCAGAAATTTTGTTAACAAAGAAACCGCAAATGCAGAAAAACCCCGGGACCTAGTCCAGATTTAAACGCCACAATGTATTAAGCCGCTACAAACACTTGCCTAATTCAAGTTTAACTTCGGACTGGAATGTAGTTGATCCCTAACCAATCTCACACTGATCAAGGTACAGTTGCGCTCCTTACGTCTCTGAATCCCAGCAGGACTCTACGCATTTGATTCCCATAGATGATCTCACCCACAACTAAGAGTTGTTATGACCCAAAGTCGAAGACTTGATAAACCAATCTGTCTCACACAGAAAAGTATATTGAATAGATAAATCTATCTCCCATTGATATACCTATGAGTTTTGTTCTGTCTTTTGATAAATTAGGGTGAACAGGAACCAATTGATATACCAGACTTATATTACCGAAGAAAAGACTAGAAATATCAATCACCTCACAATAATCCTAATCGTTTGGTAACGAAACAAGATATTGTGGAATCACTAACGATGAAACGAAGATGTTTGTGACTACTTTTTATCTTTCCTATCGGAGATTAAATCTCGAGCCAATCTTAGAGAAGATAGTACTCAATCACGATAGAAAATAGCAAGATCAGAACACGCAACAACAGAAAAAATAGTTGGATTTGGCTTCACATTCCCAATGAAGTCTTCAATTCGTTAACCTACAAGGTTTTGGAAAAACCTAAGATTAAAGGAGAATAGACTCTAGTCGCAACTAGTACCACACAGGAGGTGTGGGGATTAGGTTTCCTAGTTGCTAGAGTTCTCCCTTATATAGTCTTGAAATCAGGGTTCGCAATCAATGTTACCTTGGTAACAAAGCATTCAATATTCACCGTTAGATAAAAACCTTATTAGACTCAAGATAATATCTTTCAACCGTTAGATGGAACTTAGCTTGTTACACACAAATGAAAAGTGACTTCATTTAGATATGAGTAACCGTACCAAAACGTGTACATCTTTATTGGCTCAACAATAGTTAACCGAAGTTTGCCATATGAACACTTTCATATCAACCTTATTCATCTTAACCATAATTAGTTCTAATGACTCAAATAAAACTAGTTCTAGAGTTTTTCAATTGTTTATATTCTCATAGAAGTATACAAGACACAATTGAAGCAAAATCGATTTTGATTCACTCGAATCAATTCATGACCATTATAGCCACGGTTTGCAAAAGATTGCATTCCTTATTATATAAATGTATTAGTTCATAAAAAAACCGATTTTAGAACATAACCTACTCAAGTATGCAAACGGGTACGCATACCTAAGCAGCCGGACTTGGACTGTGTTCTCCGGTATGCAAACGGGTACGAATGTTGTCGTTCACATCAGAACTCAGTTGAATATAGTGCGCGTACGGGTACGCATACTAAAGTTCTCGGACTTCAACTGACTTCTCCAGTGCGCATACGGGTATCCATACTATAGCTCCCGGACTTCACTTGACCAACCAGTACACATACGGGTATGCATACTAGTTTGTCGGTCTTGGACTACACATATACAAGTACGCATACTGTATTTATATCCAATCGTGGTTAATCATTATAAACTCCCATTTCAATCATTGAAACATTCTTAGAAGATGACAATAGCTGTCTCACACAAACTATTATCTTCGAAGCAATTTTCAAGTGATCGAATGATCAATACGAAACATTTCGAGTCTACATCAAATGACTGTCTCACACAAATCATGTAAGATGTTACAAGGAGATTTTCACATGATCATATTTTGACTTTCGTCAATAATATAAGATGAACTTGTATAAAGCGAAAGCTTACCAATACATATTTGAGAAATATGTAAGCGAGTTGACTCAGCTCGAAATATCAAATGTGTATAATCGAATTCTACATAGCTATATGACTTTTATCTCAAACCGGAGATAGAGTAGATAGACTTTTGAGTGATAGATGAGTTTAAGTCTCCACATACCTTTTGTTGATGAAGTTCCACAAGCTCCCCTTAGTAGTTCTTCGTCTTCAATCGATGAACGCCGTGAAGTCTAATGCTCAACTACACTTTCTATCCTAATCCGAGACTTAGCAAAAAGTAGACTAGAAATCAAGACTTATAGTTTTGACAACTAAACTTGACAAACAAGATTGAGATAGCAATGCTTGCGAGTTCGACCGAGCAGTGCTCTAGTAATCTCCCCCTTTATCAATTTTAGTGACAATACTATCAATACATATAGATTACAAATAAATAAACTTTGTAGCTGCTCATCCAAATGCTTGATTTCCTTGGTTCTTCAAAATTACTCGAAATCTTCGTCACTTCAAAGTACTCCAATGATTCTGAACGTGTTCAACTCAGCATCATAGTTGTTGAAGATTCGTAGCTATAATAATGAGAAAACAGTTGCTCTCAATCATTGTTATACAGAGCCATAATATTATTACACAACATCAAAGTCTAATTGTATCACAACTTTGACAACAATACTATGGTAATATGTATGACTCCCCCTTAGTCAATACTTCATCTCACATGAAAACCACTCCCCCTTACATAATGATCCGTAAACCATATGTGTTTGTAGTGTGACCTACACATTAATTCTCCCCCTTTTTGTCAATATAAATTGGCAAAGGTACGAAAACTAGTGGGATCCTAATGAATTCTCATAGAGATACTTCGTGACCAAAAGAAAGCATATCAACTTTGTTTAGATGCAATCATATAGTCGAAACTAAATGCATTCATCAAGGAGTTAATAAAGATACAAGAAAACTCCTACAATAATCCACATACGCACTCCACACAAAGATGGTAATTAAGAACTCTCCCCCATAAAATGTCATTCCCGAAAGAACAACAAGAGCAACCTTACTTTCAAAAGAAAATAAGGATTTCTTTGAACATTAACAAATCACATGAAACATGAATTTGTATCCAAAATACTCAATTAAATTAACCGCAAGAGAACCCATGATTAATTTAATCGGAAATGCTCAACATAAGAGAACTTATGGAGCCACATAGTACTTTCACATAGAAGTGGATCAGGGAAAGACCAATACTGCGGAATATACAAAGATTCATTCTATTTTTTATCAATATTTGCATAAAGACATATAATAGACTTAATCTTTGCAGACAAAAGTTCATCCTATCTTCATCAATATTTGTATAATGACATAATAGGCTTAGCTTTTGTTGTCAAAAGTTCATTCTATGTTTTATCAATAAAGACATATGATAGACTTAACTTTTGAGCAAAATATGGGACAATCACAGTTCCCGGATGCAAACACACATATCTCATAACAAGTTGCAATATATGAAACCATAATGATTAATACTGCAAAATCATCTTCCAAATTTTTAGAGCATAGCTCGGTTGAACCCACCAAGCGTTGGTATGTCAAGTTTGATTGTCATATTTTAGTGAATCAAAACTCATTTAAAGAGTCGCTTGATTATTTAATAGAGTCAACTTCGTATAGGTTAGCTAGAAATTTACTAGGATATGAGACTTACAAGTATTACATGAAGACTTGAAGAATGTGAAGAAGTAAAGAGATACAACGACGACATCATCCTTCCGCTTGAGGTTAGTAATATTTGACTTGAACTATTTCATTCCTAACGTATCTTTCAAGTCGTGCATATTGAAAACATAAATGTGAAGCTGTGAATGATTATACTCTAGTGAGACATAGTATTAAGGAATTACAATACGAAGTATAACGTCTATCTTTTGAACTACGTATATAAGACATCGACATAATCGTATGAATGTTATTGTGATTATGTGTATGGGTATGGGTGGAGATTTTTTCCTAGGAAACAATGTTTTACATTCGTTTAAAGGAAGTACAATTCATAAAAATGTTTTATGAATCGAAAGGGAAATTGCTAGGCTTATTGGTATTGTTATTCATTACAAATATTTGGATTACCAATATGAGTGTTTAGTATAACAAATCATAACTTGTTTATGTATCTTGGTAAAACTATTCACAAGGCTTGACTTTTGTATTGGTATGACTTTTATTGGTGAAACCGATCTTAAGTAATCACCTGAGATGGTATGATCGATATTTGTAATTGGTGTGACCATTCCTAGTCATTGGGTGACCGATCCTAGAACTTGGTTGGACTAATCACAAGATTTGTAATAGATCCTTGTAGTAGGTTAACAAGTTTTAGTAATTGGTGGGACCGATCCTATAACTTGTGCAACCGAATACAAGTTTATACCATATATATGTGGTAACCGATCCTAGTACCTAGTCAACCAACTTTTGGTAACTAGTGTGACCGATCCTAGTACCCACATGGAGGTAGAACCGAAACTTGTTTTGGTAGAACCGTTAAACCCATGAATGATGATTGAATGTTTTTGATCCATCACATAGTTCTTGGAAATCAGATGAACCAATTCTAAACTCGTTTGGAAGTGTGGAAAATCGGTTCCAAGATTGTAAATATAAAAAGGATTTATAAAGTAAAGATGTCGACATACTTTGAACATGTGCAGTAACTCTTATCTTTTATTGTTCAAAGATATTCCTTAATAGCTAAAGGAGAATCCCGGATCGAAATAAATTGAGAATCTTTTAATTAAGGTTTTTAGTTTTTATATGCTTTTAATTTCCAGCAATTAAAGTGCATATCTTTAGAAAATAAAAATTAGTAATGTGCATTTACTAGTTGGAGATTTTCTACTGAGATTTCGGTCAAATATTTGGACAGAGCATTTCCAGGAATTATGAAAACCGAATTTGGAAATATATTGCATATCTTGAGAATATATTCGGTTTTGGAAATTCCTTGGTGCCCAAACTTCCTTGTCTATAAATATTGAAGTTTGCATTTCGAGCAAACTAATCCTCAGAGCCAGCAAAACTACCTAGTTGTGTTGTTACTGGTGGATCCATCTATTCGGAGAGGAAAGTACCCTAAGTAGGAGAAATATCTTACGACCGCTCGTTTTAAAGAATTCTTTGGGATTGGGAAGCTCTACGAGTACCGTTGGTGGGAAACTAGATAATTGCAGTTTATTATTAGTTTTCGATTGATTTTATTGACTAACGGTGGTTGAAATTTATTGCACCTAGTTTGTTTATGCTTGAGAATCCTCTCTTCTGATATAAGATTCACTCAAACTAGATCGAAGTTTCGACGGGGATCTTTAGACTACTTGTAGATCTAAATACGTCTTGTGATAATCCATTGTTAACAGACTCTGTTCTGTGTGTGATTGATCACAAGAGATTCAAGTTGATTGTGTGCAGGTGTTTATTGAAGATCTAAGAAGATTTGAAGACAAAGAAGATTGCTTGTTTGAGTTCATAATCTTTGGCGTGCATAAAACTTGATCGGCTGGGGATCCAACTATAATTGGTTTATCTTTGTGATAATCTTGGTTGATTATTAGTTGAGTAAATCGGCATCAATATATTGTCTTTGTGACTAAGAGTATTGAATGCAAATCTAGACAGTTACTTTGGTAGTTTTATTGAGATAGATCTAAGAACCTGACTGATAGGTGTCTAAAACACCTTGATATTTATCTATTGTTTATGCTTTCTTTGCGAGTTTTCTTGTGAATTATGTATCTTATGTGTGAATTTGAGTTTTATAGGTATTTTGGAGTCATTGGAGAAAAAGAAAGTATAACTCGTTTAAATCCTGGATTTCATCTCATCATCTTGGAGGGAGCGAAAAGACGAAGCCAGTGGCGAAAGAATGAGGCTGTTCCGACGTCGCATGAGAAAGTTATGAGCAAAATCATTGATTAAGCTTGTCAGTCCCTAGAAATGACAATACATGTAAAGAAATGTCATTTCAGGTGGCCCTTATCCATTGTGGGTGTCAATGACCATCACATGTTATTACAGGCAGTCAAGCCCTAAAGATGCTGAAACAAATGATTTCTCAATCATTTTCCCATCTGGGATTCAGAGAAGAGAGAAAAGAGAGGCGCAATGTTGAGACTTTTGCCAGGAATTGACGAAGGGTTGAATCTGAGCATAGGGAATCGATGGAAGATTTGATGGGGATTCGCTGGAAATGATCAAGGTAGAGTTACAGAGACGGGTTGTGAACAAAAATTGGTTTGAGGACTGAGAACAATCACTAGAGTTAGGGTTCTGCTATGAAAGAGAAGAATTAGAAGATGGGTTCGAATTTGTGGGTTGTAAGTGGCTAATTTGAGGAATCTGAGATCGTCTAAATGGGTTTGATTTTGATTTCACGGGGTTAGGAAATGGGTCTCTGCTGAAATAAACTGTGTAGAGATGATGAAGAGTGAAGTAAGAGTTTCGATGGAAGTCTTTGTTCGAGATGAGGATAGTAATGTTTCGAAACAGAAACAAAAGAACAAGACAGAGGGGATGAGACTGGTGGAATATGAAAAGCTGCTGCAACAAATTAGATGAATGTTTAGGACAGGTTTGAGCTAATGGGTTCTGGTGGTGTTTAGAAGGATTTGTATTGAATTTGCAAGTTGCAGTGATGAACACGGATTCAAGGCTACTGTTGGATGAAGAAAATAAAGATGGTGTTGAGTTTATAGTGATAAGACATATTGCAGTAGCAGGTTGGAGATGGATTACAGGGCATATTGGTACTGGTGTTGCAGTTGTGTGGTTGGTGCTTTTAAGGAGATTGGCAATGGAGTTGCAATTGGTTTGCAGTGGAGCAAGAAGCTGCAAGAATGGGTTATAAACTGGTGGTGGCATTGAGATGTTGTTGATAAGAGAATGGGAGCTGAGCAGGGATGATATAATTGGTGATGCTAGGCTTGTGAAGATTGCGAGGCTTAAGGAAGAATGGGTTGGTTCAGTTGGATGAAATAGATGTAAAACAACCTTTTTGCAGTTCAATGAGTTGCAGGAAAGAATGATGTTGTTGCAAATGAGCTAAAGGGTTTGAGATGGAAGTAATGTGGCAATAGAGATGGGTGCTTGCTGGTGATGCTAGAACTGACAGGGTGCAAAGATGGGTTGCTGCTGAGCTGAGCCGAAGTTGATTAATGGCAGTTGCGGGTAGCCTGATTGAGGATGACATTGTTGCTGGTGCATATTAAGACAATGAGCATAAGGAGATGCAGTTAATGTTGCAGCTGCAATTCAGTCAAACTATAGGTGCTGGCGAAGCATGGAAGAGCTGATGAGATGGCTGTGACAAAACTGCAGTGCAGGGAAATGGAACGTTGATGCTATTGAGTTATGACGCAAGAAATCGATGATGAATTGAAGCTGTGAACTAAAGAATTGAGCTGCAGTAGATGAGATGGATGTGCGATGGATACTATGATGTTGTTGTTACTGTTGCAGACAACAAGAATAAATTGCAGGTGATGGGTGCTAAGGAATGAATGGAACTGTTACAAGAATGGAGCTGAGTTGTGCCTGCTGCCATGGTTTGTATGCATGAAATTAAGCTTAGGCCTGAATGAATAAATGAATGAGTGGTGATTGTATGGGATTCAGATGAACATGACTACGCAGGGAAAGAGCAGAAGTGTAAAAGGCCTGTAGTTGGCTTGGATCGGTCAGAAACAGAGGAAACTCTTCCGGAATCGGAGTACGGCGAGTTGACTCACCGATCCAGGACTGACTATGATGGACTTGGACTGTCTAACTGGGGTTGACTCATGGGTTGTTTCAGCTAATGGTTTTTGGTAGATGAGTGCGACAAAATTTAGAGCTTGGCAGGAGGTATATAACGGAGAGGAGACCTAATTATCTAGTACCTCTCCATGAGGGAGAATCTTATCTCTTCTTCTATTTTTGTTTTAGGGTTTTAGAAACATGAAACTTCTCTTTATTCTTGTTATGAACTCCATGAACATGAGCTAGATTATTATTTTTGGTTAAGGAATAAGTTGGAGTTCCAACCATGATATTTATGCAATGAATTAGTTTTGTCTCCGTCCTTTATTTCTTATGAATAACCATTGATATTTTCTTATGATTTAAATACTTGTTTGATCGAGTCGCGAATCGGTTGAGTTTGTGTTCATCTTCATTGCTAGATTAGGATTTATTATATGCGAAAGTGATAGATTCCTGATTACAAGTAGCATAATTGTGATTATTGCTTGTAGTGATACATCCTAGTAGTCACATGTGAGTCATAACCTTTGCTAAATAAAATTAGTGCTTTTACACGTTCGATTTCTTTGATTGGCCTGATTTCATAGAACTTAATGCATCTAGGGAATTAAACTTGATTAGTGCTTTTACACGTTAGGTTGTTCTTTAAGATAGAATTCATATTCGCATCTTTTAATGTGTTTGTTGATGACAAGAGGAAATTAGCGGGATATTCTTGCGATCAAGGTATCCTAGGACTTTTAATAAATTGAGATTAAATATCAATTCTAGTTATTGTTGAAAAGCATGTTTGTGGATGAAAACGATATTCTTGACCAATCCTTTACATATTTGAATTGTGTGCTTTATTTATTTGTTTTGCTTTTATTTTATTTTAGTATATAAAAATCAGAAAACCCCCAAATTGTTATTATAGGAAACCGAAACATATTGACAACCCAAGACCTCTCTGTGGGAACGATCCTTTCTTACCCTTACTATATTATATATTTTGAGTAGTGAGAAAGTGTAATTATTTTTGATGCCTACGACAGCGATCAAATTTTGGCGCCGCTGCCGGGGAGGTAGCGGTTGTCACTTGTTTTTGGTTTCTTATTTTCTTGTTTTTAGTTTTGTTTTATTTTCTGGTTTTTAACCTTGTTTTGTAAGGCTTAAGGAAGAATGGGTTGGTTTAGTTGGATGAAATAGATGTAAAACAACCTTGTTGCAGTTCAATGAGTTGCAGGAAAGAATGATGTTGTTGCAAATGAGCTAAAGGGTTTGAGCTGGAAGTAATGTGGCAATAGAGATGGGTGCTTGCTGGTGATGCTAGAACTGACAGGGTGCAAAGATGGGTTGCTGCTGAGATGAGCCGAAGTTGATTAATGGCAGTTGCGGGTAGCCTGATTGAGGATGATATTGTTGCTGGTGCAGATTAAGACAATGAGCATAAGGAGATGCAGTTAATGTTGCAACTGCAATTCAGTCAAACTATAGGTGCTGGCGAAGCATGGAAGAGCTGATGAGATGGTTGTGACAAAACTGCAGTGCAGGGAAATGGAACGTTGATGCTATTGAGTTATGACGCAAGAAATCGATGATGAATTGAAGCTGTGAACTGAAGAATTGAGCTGCAGTAGATGAGATGGATGTGCGATGGATACTATGATGTTGTTGTTGCTATTGCAGACAACAAGAAGAAATTGCAGGTGATGGGTGCTACAGAATGAATGGAACTGTGACAAGAATGGAGCTGAGTTGGTGCCTGCTGCCATGGTTTGTATGCATGAAATTAAGCTTAGGCCTGAATGAATAAATGAATGAGTGGTGATTGTATGGGATTCAGATGAATATGACTGTGCAGGGAAAGATCAGAAGTGTAAAAGGCATGTAGTTGGCTTGGATCGGTCAGAAACAGAGAAAACTCTGCCGGAATCGGAGTACGGCGAGTTGACTCACCGATCCAGGACTGACTATGATGGACTTGGACTGTCTAACTGGTCTTGACTCATGGGTTGTTTCAGCTAATGGTTTTTGGTAGATGAGTGCGCCAAAATTTAGAGCTTTGCAGGAGGTATATAACGGAGAGGATACCTAATTATCTAGTACCTCTCCATGAGGGAGAATCTTATCTCTTCTTCTACTTTTGTTCTAGGGTTTTAGAAACATGAAACTTCTCTTTATTCTTGTTATGAACTCCATGAACATGAGCTAGATTATTATTTTTGGTTAAGGAATAAGTTGGAGTTCCAACCATGATATTTATGCAATGAATTAGTTTTGTCTCCATCCTTTATTGCTTATGAATCACTATTGATATTTTCTTATGATTTGAATACTTGTTTGATCGAGTCGCGAATCAGTTGAATTTGTGTTCATCTCCATTGCTAGATTAGGATTTATTATACGCAAAAGTGATAGATTCCTGATTACAAGTAGCATAATTGTGATTATTGCTTGTAGTGATACATCCTAATAGTCACATGTGAGTCATAACCTTTGCTAAATCAGATTAGTGCTTTTACACGTTCGATTTCTTTGATTGGCCTGATTTCATAGAACTTAATGCATCTAGGGAATTAAACTTGATTAGTGCTTTTACACGTTAGGTTGTTCTTTAAGATAGAATTCATATTCGCATCTTTTAATGTGTTTGTTGATGACAAGAGGAAATTAGCGGGATATTCTTGCGATCAAGGTATCCTAGGACTTTTAATAAATTGAGATTAAATATCAATTCTAGTTATTGTTGAAAAGCATGTTTGTGGATGAAAACGATATCCTTGACCAATCCTTTCACATATTTGAATTGTGTGCTTTATTTATTTGTTTTGCTTTTATTTTATTTTAGTATATAAAAATCAGAAAACCCCCCAATTGTTATTATAGGAAACCGAAACATATTGACAACCCAAGACCTCTCGGTGGGAACGATCCTTTCTTATCCTTGCTATATTATATATTTTGAGTAGTGAGAAAGTGTAATTATTTTTGATGCCTACGACAGCGATCAAATTTTGGCGCCGCTGCCGCGGAGGCAGCGGTTGTCACTTGTTTTTGGTTTCTTATTTTCTTGTTTTTAGTTTTGTTTTATTTTCTGGTTTTTATCCTTGTTTTGAGAATCGTGTTTCAGGTACTTATTTCTCATGGATGGAGCATATTGGAACAATGGATACGCTTTCCAACAATCTTAACAACATGACAACTTCCAACAATTCCAGGTGTATAATGAAAACCAATTCATTGGCTATGACCAATATTCCATGGATCCTTATGGTTTTCCTCAACAACCTTATGGCGGGTATGTATATGAACAACCACAAGGATGGGAGGATTCTTATGCTCGTGAAGTGGGATGACCTTGTTTTGGAGGCATGTCCAACTATTCGGTTATGTTTGTCAAGGGAGATCACTCATGATTTTTCGAGTGAAACCTCTGCAAAGGTGTTGTGGGATAAGTTAGAAAATATTTACTTGCAAAAGGATTTTACTTCGGAGCTTTACTTGAAGCGCAGGCTTCATGACTTTCGGATGGCTTCAGGTAAGCCTCTTGTTGATCATATTAACGAGTTTAATAAGATATGTTCTGATTTATCTAACATCAGTGTGACTATTTCTGATACTGAAAAATCTATGATATTATTATGTTCTTTGCCTCCATCGTATGATGCTTTCGTTGACTACTTGCTGAGAAAACCGAAGGAGACAATAAGTTGGTTTTCGATAATGTGGTCGCTGATTTACAAGCTAAGGCATTAAGGAAACAATAGTTAAGCGATGAAGCACAAGCCGAGGTTTTGTTTGTTGATAGAGGAAAGAATAGTAATAAGAAGCAGAAGTCGAAGAATCGTTTCAAGAAGAACGATATTGAGTGTTATTATTGTCGTAAAACTGGTCATATTAGGGCTGATTGTCTCAAGCTTAAGGCAAGAGATGAGAAACGTGAGAAATCAGATTCGAAGAATGTTGTTGCTTCGGTTGCGGAAGGAAGTGAAGTTTTAGAAGACCCAATGTGTGGTTTTGATGAGGAATTGTTAACCGTTACATCAAAGACTTATCTCAATGATGGTTGGATGCTTGATTCCGGTGCTTCGTATCATATGTGTCCTTCAAAGGATTGCTTCACTACTTATAGAGAGGTGAATGGTGGTATTGTTATGATGGGCAATTCTAACGCCTGCAAAACAGTTGGTACGGTACAGGTTCGTTCGCATGGTGTTATCACAACACTTTCAGAGGTTAGACATGTTCCAGATTTGAGGAAGAGTTTGATTTCGTTAGGAGTACTTGAATCACTTGGATACAAGTATGTTGCTGAATATGGATTCTTAAAGGTATACTACGACAGTAGTTTGAAGATGACCGGTGAAAGACATGGTAATTTATATTTCTTACAAGGAGATATAGTTTGTGGTGGAGCTATGGTTTCTCAATCAATTGATGAGAAACAGGTGGAGGCAACACGTTTGTGGCATACGCGTCTTGGGCATATGAGTGAGAAAGGTATGTCCGTATTGAGTAGTAAAGGCTTGCTTGGAGGTGAAAAGACTTGCAAGCTTGATTTCTGTGAGCATTGTATCTTCGGGAAGCAATGTAGGAGCAGTTTTGGTACCGCTGTACATCAAACGCAGGGTATGTTAGATTACATCCATTCGGATGTTTGGGGTCCCTCTCGTACAGTTTCTAAGGGGGGTGCTAGGTGGTTTGTTACCTTTATTGATGACTTTTCGAGGAGAGTTTGGCTTTACACCATGAAGCATAAGAATGAAGTCACCGAGGTGTTTAAGAAGTGGAAGACCATGGCAGAGAAACAACTTGGTCGTGTGATTAAGAAGATACGTTCCGATAATGGCGGTGAATACATCGAAGACCCATTGAAAGAGTTTTGTGAGGAACAAGGTATCGTTAGGCACTTCACAGTCAAGGGTACACCACATCAAAATGGAGTAGCGGAAAGAATGAATCGAACGTTACTTGAGAGAGCACGGTGCATGTTGTCAAACGCAAGTTTAGACAAGATTTGGTGGGCTGAAGCAGTTAATACGACGTGCTATTTAGTGAATCGATCACCATCAACAACTATTAAGTGTAAGTCACCTATGGAGGTATGGACCGGTAATCCCGTCAATTATTCTAATTTGAAGGTGTTTGGTTGTCCAGCATATTTTCATAGTTGTGGTTTATTCTATGTAATTCGTTCTATAATAAGAGTTGATCGTAGTCGTTTGTGGACATATGCATATTGCCGAACCACGTTAAATCTTGTGTCTTTCTTTGTTTCGTTTAGTGCATCTTATTTCTGTTTTCTTTAGTTCTACGTTGATCCAAAGAACTATTAGTGTCTTGTGAGGTTAATCCTAAGGCATTAATCCTAACAAGTGGTGCGGTGAGCGTGGAGAGGATCATAGTTGGAAGTGAAGATGTCTAGTTCTACATCAAGTGGAAGTTTTTTGAAGGTGCATGGATTTGATATTATCAAATTCAACGGGAAGAAAAAATTTACATCATGGCAAACTGATGTTAAAGATATTCTTGTTAGTATGAAACAAATCAAAGCGATCAAGGACAAACCAGCAGCGTTACCAAAGAAATGGAGCGATGAGAAGTGGGATGACCTTGTTTTGGAGGCGTGTTCAACTATTCGGTTATGTTTGTCAAGGGAGATCACTCATAATTTTTCGAGTGAAACCTCTGCAAAGGTGTTGTGGAATAATTTAGAGAAGCTCTACTTGCAAAAGGATTTGACTTCGGAGCTTTACTTGAAGTGCATGCTACATGCCTTTTGGATGGCTTCAGGTAAGCCTATGGTTGATCATATTAACGAGTTTAATAAGATTTGTTCAGATTTATCTAACATCAGTGTGACTATTTCTGATACGGACAAATCTATGATATTATTATGTTCTTTGCCTCCATCGTATGATGCTTTCATTGACTACTTGCTGAGTGTGAAAACCGAAGGAGACAATAAGTTGGTTTTCGATGATGTGGTCGCTGCTATACAAGCTAAGGCATTAAGGAAACAAGAGTTAAGCGATGAAGACAAGCCGAGGGTTTGTTTGTTGATAGAGGAAATAATAGTAATAAGAAGCAGAAGTCGAAGAATCGTTTCAAGAAGAACGATATTGAGTGTCGAAGAATCGTTTCAAGAAGAACGATATTGAGTGTTATTATTGTCGTAAAACTGGCCATATTAGGGCTGATAGTCTCAAGCTTAAGGAAAGAGATGAGAAACGTGAGAAATCAAATTCGAAGAATGTTATTGCTTTGGTTGCGGAAGGCAGTGAAGTTTTAGAAGACCCAATGTGTGGTTTTGATGAGGAAGTGTTAACCTTTACATCAAAGACTTATCTCAATGATGGTTGGATGCTTGATTCCGGTGCTTCGTATCATATGTGTCCTTCAAAGGATTGTTTCACTACTTATAGAGAGGTGAATGGTGGTACTGTTATGATGGGAAATTCTAATGCCTGCAAAACAGTTGGAGTTGGTACGGTACAGGTTCGTTCGCATGGTGTTATCACAACACTTTCAGAGGTTAGACATGTTCCAGATTTGAGGAAGAGTTTGATTTCGTTAGGAGTACTTGAATCACTTGGATACAAGTATGTTGCTGAATATGGATTCTTAAAGGTATACT
Source organism: Papaver somniferum (assembly GCF_003573695.1). Taxonomy (NCBI): domain Eukaryota; kingdom Viridiplantae; phylum Streptophyta; class Magnoliopsida; order Ranunculales; family Papaveraceae; genus Papaver; species Papaver somniferum. Next base: position 194,953,216 of record NC_039366.1, on the reverse strand, counting down.
ACGACAGTAGTTTGAAGATGACCGGTGAAAGACATGGTAATTTATATTTCTTACAAGGAGATATAGTTTGTGGTGGAGCTATGGTTTCTCAATCAATTGATGAGAAACAGGTGGAGTCAACACGTTTGTGGCATACGCGTCTTGGGCATATGAGTGAGAAAGGTATGTCCGTATTGAGTAGTAAAGGCTTGCTTGGAGGTGAAAAGACTTGCAAGCTTGATTTCTGTGAGCATTGTATCTTCGGGAAGCAATGTAGGAGCAGTTTTGGTACCGTTGTACATCAAACGCAGGGTATGTTAGATTACATCCATTCGGATGTTTGGGGTCCTTCTCGTACAGTTTCTAAGGGAGGTGCTAGGTGGTTTGTTACCTTTATTGATGACTTTTCGAGGAGAGTTTGGTTTTACACCATGAAGCATAATAATGAAGTCACCGAGGTGTTTAATAAGTGGAAGACCATGGTAGAGAAACAACTTGGTCGTGCGATTAAAAAGATGCGTCTGATAATGGCGGTGAATACATCGAAGACCCATTGAAGGAGTTTTGTGAGGAACAAGGTATCGTTAGGCACTTCACAGTCAAGGGTACACCACAACAAAATGGAGTAGCGGAAAGAATGAATCCAACGTTACTTTAGAGAGCACGGTGCATGTTTTCAAACGCAAGTTTGGACAAGATTTGGTGGGATGAAGCAGTTAATACGGCATGCTATTAGTGAATCGATCAGCATCAACATCTATTAAGTGTAAGTCACCTATGGAGGTATGGACCGGTAATCCCGTCAATTATTCTAATTTGAAGGTGTTTGGTTGTCCAGCCTATTTTCATGTGAAAGAAGATTAGTTGGGTGTTAGGGATAAGAAAGCAATTTTCTTAGGTTATCAATTAGGTGTTAAGGGGTATCGGCTATGGTGCCTAGAATTGAATAAGTTTATTATCAGTCGTGATGTGACCTTTAATGAAAAAGCGATGCTTGATTCAAAGAAGTTCACTGATTGGGACTCTCAAATTGAAAGTGAGAGTAGTAGCGGTGTTGAAGATGATTCGATGCAGGTGGAGCAAAGGGTTCCTAGTTCATACACTATAGAAGAAGAAAAAGAAACTCTTGTAGAAGATGAAGTTGAGTTTGAGGTTCCTAGTGAGGAATCTATACAGAAACAAGTTGAGAATATTTTGTCATTGACGTCTCAACGTGAGAGACGTGCACCATTCCGTTATGGTTTTGATGAGTTTGCATCTTATGCTTTCTCTGTTTTTGAGGATGAGTCGTTTACCTTTGAGGAGGCAATGAGTAATACTCATGCCGTTGAGTGGAAAACAACCACGGATGATGAGATGAAGTCTCTTCACAAGAATCGCACTTGGGAGCTTATTAAGTTGCCTAAGGATCGAAAGAAGATTGGGTGCAAGTGGGTCTATACGGTAAAGGATGGAATTCCAGATTCCAAGGGTGTCGTTAGTGGTGTACGATATAAAGCAAGGTTAGTAGCTAAGGGATATGCACAAAGGGAAGGTGTGGATTATAATGAATTTTTCTATCCGGTTGTTAAACACACTTCTATCCGAGTCCTTTTAGCATTTGTGGCGCAGTTTGACTTAGAGATCGAGCAATTAGATGTCAAAACAACATTCTTGCATGGAAATTTGGAGGAAGACATTTATATGTCACAGCCCATTGGTTATGAAGTTGCTGGTAAGGAAGATTATGTGTGTCGACTTGAGAAATCATTGTATGGTTTGAAACAATCGCCAAGACAATGGTACAAGAGGTTTGATACGTTTATGTTGCAGCAAAAGTATACTCGTAGAAAGTATGATCAGTGTGTGTACTTTAAGAAGTTTCCAAATTGAGGTATTGTTTATCTTTTACTCTATGTGGATGACATGCTCATAGCTACAAAGAGAAAGTCATAAATTGATGTTTTAAAGAAACAATTGAGTTTAGAGTTTCAGATGAAGGATTTGGGTCCAGCTAAGAAGATTTTGGGTATGGAGATTACTCGAGATAGATCTAAGGGGAAGTTATGTCTTACTCAGAAATCCTATCTTGAGAGAGTTCTTTGCCGCTTTGGAATGCATAACTCCAAAGGTATTAGTGTTCCAATACCGCCTACAGTTAAGTTATCAAAATAGTTGTGTCCTACTACAACTGAGGATAAGGAGTTTATGTCAAAGGTTCCCTATGCTAATGCGGTAGGTTCTTTGATGTATGTTATGGTTTGTACTCGTCCGGATATTTCACAAGCAGTTGGTTTAGTTAGTCGTTATATGGCTAATCCTAGGAGAGCACATTGGTACGCGGTGAAGGGAATTTTGAGATATCTTCAAGGGACCTTGGATATTGGTTTAGTGTTTGAGAAGGAGAAGAATTTGAAGGTCTGTGGATATGTTGATTTTGATTATGCGGGTTATAGGGATAAGTGTTGTTCTACTTCAGGGTATTGTTTTACACTAAGTGGAGGACCTATCGATTGGAGGTCTATGTTACAACCAATTGTAGTTTTGTCTACTACGGAGGCAGAGTATATTGCTGTGACAGAGGCTGTTAAGGAAGCATTATGGCTTCGTGGTTTAGTTAAAGACTTGGGGATTATACAACGGAGTGTTGTTGTAAACTGTGATAGTCAGAGTGATATTCATTTAGCTAAGAACCAAGTTTATCATGCACGCACCAAGCATATTGATGTTCGTTATCATAAGGTACGAGAAGTTGTTGATAACGGATTAGTAAAACTATTGAAGGTTGATACTGAAGATAATCCAGCAGACATGTTGACGAAAGTCATTCCGAAGGTCAAGTTTGAGAGGTGTCTCAGCTTGATCAATACTGCTCGTTGTTGAGGCCCTAGAGGCATTTGAGGCTACGGTTAACTTGAGAAGATCAAACTCAGTTTGGTGGAAACATCGGCAAGGTGGAGAATTGTTATGTTGTCGATGTTTTAGGAAGATTCTAGAGTATTCTAGAATCGTCTAGGTGTTTCCTTAATTTAGTATAGCTAGAGGTTTCCTAATTTAGTTAAACTCAAGGTTTCCTTTTGTAGCTATGTTTAGGTTTCCTAGTATAACTCATATACTTGGACGACAAGTTTGTAACCTATATAAATAGTTGTACAAGTCTTAAGGGAAAACACACATCACAATTCAGAGAAGAGTTCTCATAACTAGAGAATTTTAGGGTTTAGAATGTTTGGTTCATAGAGAATTTTTTAGGGTTTGTGAACAGCATCCTGCTGGTCATAGTTGTGGTTTATTCTCTGTAATTCGTTCTATAATAAGAGTTGATCGTAGACGTTTGTGTACGTAGGCATATGGCCGAACCACGTTAAATCTTGTGTCTTTCTTTGTTTCGTTTAGTGCATCTTATTTCTGTTTTCTTTAGTTCTACGTTGATCCAAAGAACTATCAGTGTTTTGTGAGGTTAATCCTAAGGAATTAATCCTAACAAAAGTCTCTGACTTTCTAGACAAAGTTTCCAACTTTTTACAAGAAGAGTTTCAAAAAGCTAAAGAGACTACAGACGAGCAACTCCAAGAACTTCGTGAAGGTATTGCCAACTTACAAAGAGATATTGATCAATACAAAGAAGAAAGGTATGAAGAAGAACTTTGTTTTCAAAAAAATAACTATTCTAATGTGCTTGTGGTTTGTGATGAATATTTGATTGATGCTAATGTTGAAAAAGGCCAACCTTTGGGGTCTTTCATTGATAATTGTGTAGTTAACTCAACTCTTGATCTTAATAATGATCATTCACCTATTCAAAAGGATGAGTTTGAGACTAGCAACACTAAATTCAGTGAGAACCAATATTATTTTAACTATGAAAGTGAAGATGATTATGAAGATACATCGGTTGAAGCAATTCATGGTGACATTTCCCAAAGGTGTACATCGGAATATTTTTGGGATCAAGATGAAGACAAAGAGGAATATGTTGACACTTGTGTAGATTACTCAAGCATTGATCTTAATAATGATCAAGAGCCTATTCAAAGGGGGGAGCTTGAGGATGATGCATTTTTGAGTCTTCTAAAAAAGTTCCTTGTAGCGAAATTTGGAGCCGCAAAAGAGTATGTGCCTTACAACAAAGAGGAGTGTGTTGAGAATGAAACCGATATGACAAATATTTTGGAACACCCAATTGAGATTACAAATGATTGTAATGATGATGTTTATGTCGAGACTTCGGTTAAGGCAGAAACAGACGAAGAATGGTTGCAAGGTTTGATAGAGGACCATGATATTAAAGAGGTGAGTAATTCACTTTAGTTTTTCAAGGATGAAGAGGATTCCGTGCTACAAAAGATTGTGCAAGGTTTGTCTAACCCTTTGCATATTATTTCTTCTCCTTTATCTCTTATTGGATTGAATGTCTGTGCTTCAAGAGTATTGTTGAATGATTTTATTTCTCGATACCCACCATTAGAGATACTTGATTCTCAAACTATGCAGGTTATGGAACAAAAAACCCTGGAAGTACCCAACTTCTATATTCTTTATACACTTTCAAGTGTGGAAAATAATAAGTGTGGGGGAAGCTTTTATCGGTTAATATCTTCGTTTCTGTTTTATATTACTAATATTTGTGTGAAGCTAGTGTTTCAAAAACAAGTTACATGGAAGGATCCCCAACTTTTCAGATTATTGGTGTATGGGGAATTCGTCTTGCAAGTCGGGCTGACGACTTTAAACCAAGCGCTAAATGGGAGGCAACCCATAGGATGAGTATTTCTTGTCTTGTTTTTATCTTTTTCTTGTCTCGTATTTACTTTTTCTGATTTCTTGTCACATATCATTATGAGAAATTTCCCACCTTGACTTTCTTTGGATGATTCAATTTACATTGAGGACAATGTAAAGTTTAAGTGTGGGGGAGTGGTTAAGCATTTGCATTGTAAATTTTTCATTTTTTTTTTCAACTTTTTTGTAAATTAGTGAATAAAAAAAAACTCCAACTTGTAGTTAGTTTAGAGTCACATAGTATACATGTCGCTAAGATTACGTCGAGATTCTCATAAAAGTGACTGAACTTAGAGATGACAGAGAACATGATCGGGTTTCTTACTTGTATGAGAGCTAAAGTTGGATTTAACCATGCCAGTGGCAAATAAGGTGCAGACTGCATTCGGTGTTAGATTTGTGATCCCCTATAGTGGAGACTACCCATGTTACATCATGAGAGGCACCAACCTTCAATTCTTTGTACCTGTCTAAATTTGTGCTTTTAGAGTGTGTGTCACCGTACGTAAACTCCGGGTAGAATGGTGAGCTACCAAACCTCTCACCAATAGAAGCACTATTTTGATCTCTTGAGTGCTATTTTATCAATCATGAATGGTGACATCGAATTGCTAACTTACATACCACTTGTAATCTTGTTCGCAGTTAGCACCATCCACTTTATCTCTCTCTACACCAACAGGTCCATAGAAAAACTATCATCATCAACAAGAGAAGCATCACAAATCGAAGGAAAGTTGAAGACGTTCAAGGTTTACAAGCGACAATACAAAAATGAGCAGATTTCAGATTCAAGTAAAGCAACGAGACAAGGAGCGGAGTTTTTACAAGTTGAAGACTTTATGTACAAGAACGAAGATTATCAAGATAAGAGTTCAAGAAGTTTATGATATCGAGACATACAAGTTGTGAAGAATCAAACGGTAAGGTACTTACACCATGGCCTTTGTACTTGCATTTTTTATTTTATCATATTTGTATATTATTTTCTCTTGTTCCAAAAAAAAAAAAAAAAAAAAAAAAAAAAAAAAAGAAGAAAGAAAAAGAAAAAAAGAGACAAGAAAAATCTTTTGTATCATATTTTGGGTTTGTATCGTTTTGGTTTGTTTTTAGTTTTTTTCTTTCAATAAATCCAATGGAAGAAGAAATATCCATAATGAGGTTTCAAGCAACAAGGGATTAGAGGAAAGAGTTACATTGTCAAGATTCTATGAAGTTCAAGATTTCATCATCAAGAGTTGAAGACCGAAGACGAAGATGAAGACAAGGATTGAAGACCGAAGACGTTTCTATGGATGCTGTGAGAGTGGTGCTAACTACACGCCGAACGGATAACGAGGTAAGTAAGCATATTCCCACCTTCGTTAAGTGGTTGATTTTCTTTCTTAGAGATCGTCAGAAAAAGGGTTTTCAAAATGAATAAAAAATGTGGGTTTTCAAAACAATTCGGAGGGTTTGGCCTTCCTACTATTCAACGTGTCACAAGATTCTCTCTTCATTCCTACCTGGACACATGTGTGACCCATAAAAAGCTATTTATTATTGAGAGCAACTTCATAAAACCCTTTCTTGTGAGGCAGAGTCGAGACTTTTGATCACTCCGAACCCGTATTTCTTTCGATAAGGGATGGTTATTTCTCTCTCAACTTTTAAGGATGAGATTGCGTTCATTTATTTGTCTAACTTATTATGACTAGTGTGAAGAATTCTATGTCTTCTTAGCGCGTTGGATGCTACCATTACGGAGAACTAATAAGTTGGAAAAGTAGGTTTAGTGGGTATATCTCTAGTAAACCCTCACGAGACTATAACTCGTCCACTAGGGACACCTAGGGGTTTAAAGGATTGTTATACATGCTAAGTGTGACCGTAGCCTCGACGACACGGAGTTGTATGTATGTGTTAATTGTTTTGTTTGATTTGCTCGAGTACTAGCAAAGTCTAAGTGTGGGGGAATTCGATAGGTGTCTAAAACACCTTGATATTTATCTATTGTTTATGCTTTCTTTGCGAGTTTTCTTGTGAATTATGTATCTTATGTGTGAATTTGAGTTTTATATGTATTTTGGAGTCATTGGAGAAAAAGGAAGTGTAACTCGTTTAAATCCTGGTTTTCATCTCATCATCTTGAAGGGAGCGAAAAGACGAAGCCAGTGGCGAAAGAATGAGGTTGTTCCGACGTCGCATGAGAAAGTTATGAGCAAAATCATTGATTAAGCTTGTCAGTTCCCTAGAATTGACAATACATTTTAAGGGATGTCATTTCAGGTAGCCCTTATCCACTGTGGGTGTCAATGACCATCACATGTTATTACAGGCAGTCAAGCCCTAAAGATGCTGAAACAAATGATTTCTCAATCATTTTCCCATCTGGGATTCAGAGAAGAGAGAAAAGAGAGGCGCAATGTTGAGACTTTTGCCAGGAATTGGTGAAGGGTTGAATCTGAGCATAGGGAATCGATGGAAGATTTGATGGGGATTCGCTGGAAATGATCAAGGTAAAGTTACAGAGACGGGTTGTGAACAGAAATTTGTTTGAGGACTGAGAACAATCATTAGAGTTAGGGTTCTGCTGTGAAAGAGAAGAATTAGAATATGGGTTCGAATTTGTGGGTTGTAAGTGGCTAATTTGAGGAATCTGAGATCAATTAAATGGGTTTGATTTTGATTTCACAGGGTTAGGAAATGGGTATTTGCTGAAATAAACTGTGTGGAGATGATGAAGAGTGAAGTAAGGGTTTCGATGGAAGTCTTTGTTCGAGATGAGGATAGTAATGTTTCGAAACAAAACCAAAAGAACAAGACAGAGGGGATGAGACTGGTGGAATATGAGAAGCTGCTACAACAAATTAGATTAATGTTTAGGACAGGTTTGAGCTAATGGGTTCTGGTGGTGTTTAGAAGGATTTGCATTGAATCTGCAAGTTGCAGTGATGAACACGGATTCAAGGCTACTGTTGGATGAAAAAAATAAAGATGGTGTTGAGTTTATAGTGATAAGACCGATTGCAGTAACAGGTTGGAGATGGATTACAGGGCATATTGGTACTGGTGTTGCAGTTGTGTGGTTGGTGCTTTTAAGGAGATTGGAAATGGAGTTGCATTTGGTTTGCAATGGAGCAAGAAGCTACAGGAATGGGTTGTAAACTGGTGGTGGCATTGAGATGCTGCTGATAAGAGAATGGGAGCTGAGCAGGGATGACAGAATTGGTGATGCTAGGCTTGTGAAGATTGCAAGGCTTAAGGAAGAATGGGTTGGTTAAGTTGGCTGAAATAGATGTAAAACAACCTTGTTGCAGTGCAATGAGTTGAAGGAAAGAATGATGTTGCAAATAAGCTAAAGGGTTTGAGCTGGAAGTAATGTGGCAATAGAGATGGGTCTTGTTGGTGATGCTAGAACTGACATGGTGCAAAGATGGGTTGCTGCTGAGCTGAGCCGAAGTTGATTAATGGCAGTTGCGGGTAGCCTGATTGAGGATGACATTGTTGCTGGTGCAGATTAAGACAATGAGCATAAGGAGATGCAGTTAATGTTGCAGCTGCAATTCAGGGAAATGGAACGTTGATGCTATTGAGTTATGACGCAAGAAATCGATGATGAATTGAAGCTGTGAACTGAAGAATTGAGCTGCAGTAGATGAGATGGCTGTGTGATGGATACTATGATGTTGTTGTTGCAGACAACAAGAAGAAATTGCAGGTGATGGGTGCTACGGAATGAATGGAACTGTTACAAGAATGGAGCTGATTTGGTGCCTGCTGCCATGGTTTGTATGCATGAAATTAAGCTTAGGCCTGAATGAATAAATGAATGAGTGGTGATTGTATGGGATTCAGATGAATATGACTATGCAGGGAAAGTGCAGAAGTGTAAAAGGCCTATAGTTGGCTTGGATCGGTCAGAAACAAAGGAAACTCTGCCGGAATCGGAGTACAGCGAGTTGACTCACCGATCCAGGACTGACTCTGATGGACTTGGACTGTCTAACTGGGCTTGACTCATGGGCTGTTTCAGCTAATGGTTTTTGGTAGATGAGTGCGACAAAATTTAGAGCTTGGCAGGAGGTATATAACGAAGAGGAGACCTAATTATCTAGTACTTCTCCATGAGGGAGAATCTTATCTCTTCTTCTACTTTTGTTCTAGGGTTTTAGAAACATGAAACTTCTCTTTATTCTTGTTATGAACTCCATGAACATGAGCTAGATTATTATTTTTGGTTAAGGAATAAGTTGGAGTTCCAACCATGATATTTATGGAATGAATTAGTTTTGTCTCCATACTTTATTGCTTATGATTCACTATTGATATTTTCTTATGATTTGAATACTTCTTGATCGAGTCGCAAATTGGTTGAGTTTGTGTTCATCTCCATTGCTATATTAGGATTTATTATACGCAAAAGTTATAGTTTCCTGATTACAAGTAGCATAATTGTGATTATTGCTTGTAGTGATACATCCTAGTAGTCACATGTGAGTCATAACCTTTGCTAAATCGGATTAGTGCTTTTACACGTTCGACTGCTTTGATTGACCTGATTTCATAGAACTTAATGCATCTAGGGAATTAAACTTTATTAGTGCTTTTACACGTTAGGTTGTTCTTTAAGATAGAATTCATATTCGCATCTTTTAATGTCTTTGTTGATGACAAGAGGAAATTAGCGGGATATTCTTGCAATCAAGGTATCCTAGGACTTTTAATAAATTGAGATTAAATATCAATTCTAGTTATTGTTGAAAAGCATGTTTGTGGATGAAAGCGATATCCTTGACCAATCCTTTCACATATTTGAATTGTGTGCTTTATTTCTTTGTTTTTCTTTATTTTATTTTAGTATATAAAAATCAGAAAACCCCCCAATTGTTATTATAGGAAACCGAAACATGTTGACAACCCAAGACCTCTCTGCGAGAACGATCCTTTCTTACCCTTGCTATATTATATATTTTGAGTAGTGAGAAAGTGTAATTATTTTTGACGCCTACGACAGCGATCACTGACAAAGGAGTTTATTGGGATAAACGGAAGAGCCTTTTGTCAAACTCATATCACTTGTTTGAAAAGAGTTGTTACCGAACAAAATTTTTGTTCCTTTACTGTTTGGAATACGAACAAAAGGAATTGTTCCAAGTGCGTGACTTATTACAAGTTGGAGGCGCAGGGATACAGCCGGAACTAGGTGAACTATAGGTTTAGTTGCTTTGTTTCAACTATACGAAGTTGGTTTAGATTTTGTATATCGGCTTAATCCTGAGAGTATTCAATTCTGGACAAGGTCCCTGGGTTTTTCTACATTTGCGGTTTCCTCGTTAACAAAATCTTGTTGTGCCATTTACTTTTAATTTCCGCATTATAATTGTTTTATTATAATTAAAGTAAATTGCACTTTGTACGTTAACAGGGCACTTGATATTGTTCTCATTGGTTTCGGTTATTTTCGCACCTTTTATCAAGTGATCACTTTGTTGTTATATTGTCTAGGTTTCATATCCATAGACTATCACACAAACTGTATTGAATTTATCCACTTGACTTTGATATTTATTCACGAATTAGGCGAGTCCGGACTAACCCTATTTCAAGTGCACACTGTGTTGAAATATTCCTTTAGTGTTTATACACAATGGGTTTATGCACAATGGGTCTTGTATAGGTTGTGATCAAAATAAAAGATTATGGTATATTTGGGTATCCTCGTCTTTTCACAAATAAACTTTAGAATTTAAATAAATAAATATAATAATATTGCAAGATGAAAAACGTTGGCAATATCTATGTGTACTCACAATAATTGTTATTCCAAACCTTAGTTATCCTTCTTAAAACACAAGAATAAATTCTCATAAGAAGTTTCCTAGACATCGTAGAGCTTTCTCAGGGCATCTACTGAGAATTCCTTCTCATTATTAAAAAACCATTGATTATGGGATCATTCAATTCCTCTAAATCTTCAGAGATATCAGTTAACTCACTAAGTTCTCTTTTTAGCTCACCCAAGGTGTTCCTTGTTAGAGACAACATATGTTCATAGTGAGCTATCTTTTCCAAAGAGGAAATGATTTGAGGTTTTAAATCATTTCTTTTGTTGATGAAATCCTTCACCATACCTCTAAAATTATTATCAAAATGACAAACAAACAAGAGGCAGTTAAAGAAAGAACCTTCTTCATCATTTGTGGATTTCTCCTTCTTCTTCCTTGAGGACTTGATTCCTTCACAGAGATACACATTAACAGCTTCAACTGCATCTCTTTTTGTGGTACCTCTAGTTACATGAGCCATGAACTGTATCTTTCAAGATAAAAGAAGTGAAGGGAATTTTGATCACAAATGAATATAAATAGACCAATGGACATCCAAATTTTAGAAGAGCTTTGAAAAAGTATTTTACGATTCATGATCCATTATCTATTTTAACTAAGAAGATATATTCTTAGTATAAAAATAAGAAATTAACAATTATACAAAACTGGAGCAACCTTGATGCAATCCTTATTTTCTCAAGTTAAAGATGAGGATGCAGACGTCACTAGTATTAGATAGTGAAGGAATGATCCGAATGCTCACATCTTTTATCACATAGTCACTTATCAAGGTTTTTTGTATAAACATACTTCTTACCTTGTCTGAATCTGGTTCTTTTAGATTTCTTCTCGTCTTCAAGAGTACCATGTTGATTAACCAAGGCCAGATTCATTCTTTGCATGTCATTTTGAAGTTTGACAATCCTTTTGTTGTTCCTCTTGAATTTCCAACACTTATTTTGGACATGATTTGCATTTCCGAAAAACGAACAAATCAAGGAAGATTTATTGTCTTGCTTACTTGCCTCATGTTTATCATAACTTTCAACATCAATTATTCCAAAACCGGATGGAACAAAGAGTTGTTTGTGCTCATAGTTTTTCTTTTGAACCCTAAACCATTTGTGTTTCCAAAAGACTTCTGACCAAATAACATTATTGAGATTTTGTCAGAACTTCCAGACAATCTTTGAAGGTCACACTTAAGAGTATTAATCTCTTTTTCCTTCAAAGATAGGGTCCTGGTGAAGTGATGATTCAAGTTTTTCCAACGAAGCCTTTAATTGGAGATTTTATTGGTGAATTTCTTCACACTTATCCAAGAATTCAAAAATCTCAGTGTCAGACTCAAACTCGGAATCAGAATTTGAGTAGGAAGAAGTTTCTACTGGGAGAGCTGAAAATTCATTACTCACATTGGAAGTATGCAAGATATCGACAACCTAGGATGATTTTTCTTATATTGAATCATCTGAAGCATTAACCAAAGAGAAACCATTCTCACATCTTTTGCTTATTTTTACAACATCCTTGATATTTTGTGTAATCAGTGATTTATCAAAATCAACATGATTGGAACAACATTCATCAGCCTATGAGAAGTTAGAAGATTTGCTTGTGTTGGTCACAACATTGAACGCAGATGTTCTGACTGTGTTCTGATCAAGATCAAGTATCTTTAACTTTCGAACAAGAGTATTTATGGAAAGCGTATCAAGGTTATTTCCTTCAACGATTGCATGTTTCTTAGAATAGTATCTAGATGGCAATGATCTGAGAATTTTCATCACAATGTCCTTTTCAGGAATAGTCTTACCCAACGCAAAAGATGCATTAACAATTTCAGACACTTTGTGATTAAACTCATCAAATGAATCTTCATCTGTCATACGAAGTTTTTCCCAATCAGAATTTAGGTTTCGAAGCCTAGCTTATTTTTCACAGGTATTCCCTTCAAATACGGATTCTAAGATATCCCACGCATCTTTAGACCGAGTGCACATAGTCACATGGTGCTGAAGATCTGGGGCAATGGCAAAGATGATTGCATTCAAACAATCAGAATTTTGCTTTGCGACAAGAATCTCGACAACATCATAATCATCGATATCCTTTGGAACAGTTACATCGCCTTCTGTAACAAACGGAGGATTATAGCCATTAAAAACACAAACCCATGATTAAAAATCACGCGCTTGAAGAACGACACGCATAGCAATTTTTCACCATAAGTAATTTGAGCCATCGAAGACTGGTGGTACGTTTATAGAGATAGTACTTTTTTCCATAGAGTCAGATCGCTACAAACACAGACTTATGAGGTCTTAAACGTTTTTGCCTGCTCTGATACCAATTGAAAAAGCGGGGGTCTAACAACCACGCCTGATATTTCGCTTAGCAATCTGTATGGACTAACTCTAATATACTTTCAAGAGAATCAACTAGACAGTCATACTCAATCTTATGAAAAGTATATCAAAGAGTTATACCTCAATTTCTGAATTCAATCTGCAATCAAACAAATAGGAATTTGCGAGCCCAATTGAGTATAAGAAATAACTTGGATGGTATTAAATACCAATATCCAAGTGTCAATCATTTTAATCAACAACCAAAGGTTGGATTAACAATTGATTGAACTTACGTACTACCTGTGATATTTCAATTATATAAACAAATATAATGCGGAAAAGAAATAACATAGACACCAGAAATTTTGTTAACGAGGAAACCGCAAATGAAAAAAAAATCCTTGGGACCTAGTCCAGATTTGAACACCACACTGTATTAAGCCGCTACAGACACTAGCCTACTTCAAGTTAACCTCGGACTGGAATGTAGTTGATTCCTAACAAATCTCACACTGATCAAGGTACAGTTGCGCTCCTTACGTCTCTGAATCCCAGCAGAACTCTACGTACTTGATTCCCTTAGCTGATCTCACCCACAACTAAGAGTTGCTACGACCCAAAGTCGAAGACTTGATAAACCAATATGTCTCACACATAAAAGTCTATTGAATAGATAAATCTGTCTACCACAGATATACCTATGAGTTTTGTTTTGTCTCTTGATAAATCAAGGTGAACAAGAACCAATTGATATACCAGACTTATATTCCCGAAGAACAGCCTAGAAATATCAATCACTTCACAATAATCTTAATCGTATAGTAGCGAAACAAGATATTGTGGAATCATAAACGATGAGACGAAGATGTTTGTGACTACTTTTTATATTGCCTATCGTAGATTAAATCTCGAGCCAATCTTAGAGAAGATAGTACTCAATCACGATAGGAAACTGCAAGATCAGAACACGAAACTACAGAGAAAATTGTTGGGTCTGGCTTCACAATCCCAATGAAGTCTTCAAGTCGATAACCTACAGGGTTTTGGAAAAACCTAAGGTTAAAGTAGAATAGACTCTAGTCACGGTTAGTATCACACAGGAGGTGTGAGGATTAGGTTTCCCAGTTGCTATAGTTATCCCGTATATAGTCTTCAAATAAGGGTTTGCAATCAATGTTACCTTGGTAACAAAGCATTCAATATTCACCGTTATATGAAAACCTAATTAGACTCAAGCTAATATCTTTCAACCGTTAGATCGAACTTAGCTTGTTACACACAAATAAAAAGTGACTTCATTTAGATATGAGTAACTGTACCTAAACGTGTATACCTTTGTTGGATCAGCAATAGTTAACCATATGAACACTTTCATATCAACCTTATTCATCTTAACCATAACTAGTTCAAATGACTCAAATGAAACTAGTTCTAGAGTTGTTCAATTTTTCATATTCTCATAGAAGTATACAAGACACAATTGAAGCAAAATCGATTTTGATTCACTCGAATCAATTCATAAAAATTATAGCCACGGTTTGCAAATAATTACATTCCTTATTTCTATAAATGTATTTGTTCATGAACAAACCGATTTTAGAACATAACCTACCCATGTATGCAAACGGGTATGCATACCTAAGTAGCCGGACTTGGATTGTGTTCGCCGGTATGCAAACGGGTACACATACTGTCGTTCACATCCGAACTCAGTTGAATATAGTGCGTGTACGGGTACGCACACTAGAGTTCCCGGATTTCAACTGACTTCGCCAGTACGCATATAGGTATGCATACTATAGCACTCGGACTTCACCTGACCAACTAATACGCATACGGGTATGCATACTAGATTGACGGTCTTGGACTTCACATATGCAAGTACGCATATTGTATTTATATCCAATCGTGGTTAATCGTTCTAAACTCCCATTTCAATCATTGAAACATTCTTAGAAGACGACAATAGCTGTCTCACACAAACTATTAGCTTCGAAACAATTTTCAAGTGATCGAATGACCAATACAAAATATTCTAAGTCTACATCAAATGACTGTCTCACACAAATCATGTAAGATGTTACACGACGATTTTCACATGATCATATTTTGACTTTCGTCAAGAATATAAGATGAACTTGATTAAAGCGAAAGCTTACCAACACATATTTCGAGAAATATGTAAGCGAGTGAAAATCATCTCGAAATATCAAATGTGTATAATCGAAGTCTATATAGCTATACGACTTTTATCTCAAATAGTAGATAGAGTAGATATACTTTTGAGTGATTGATGAGTCCAAGTCTCCTCATACTGTAGTTGCAGGAAATCCTACAACACACCCCTTGTATTATCATGACTATGATTTCTAAATCTAAACTTATTTGATATGAAAATAAAGATAAAGATAATGAAAATAGAAAATAAGACACAAGATTTACGTGGTTCGATCAATGTGATCTACATCCACGGGTTAGGGATCTTCACTATGATTGTTTGTAATTACATATGGATTATAATTGAGACTCCATTAATGAGTATTTGGAGCTCTTGGTTGTTCTGCTCTATCTCTCTACAAATGTGTCATCCCTAAAGTGTCTCTCTCCTTTTTCTTTTTTGATTATCCTCCTTTCTCTCTCTTTCCTTTCTCTTTATATAGGTATTTACATAATGGATGAAAACTCATATATGGTGGGGTACAACTAACATTTACCCTAATTTCGGATCTGGCTTGCGGTATTTTCACAAGCTTACAAATGTTAATTTCGCAAACATCCTAAATTTCGCACGATCATCATACTTTTCTCATGTTTAAGATGATGGCATCGGTTATGTCATTTCTGAAATCATTCTGCCATGTCTTCGTGATGTATTGCTAGTAATTTCACAAGCATGTCGTTGTTGCGAGATTCTCATCCTACATCTTGCCTATTTTTTCTTGAATATTGCTTGAAGAGCGATCTTCAAGAAAAAATGCGTTGTTGTAATTGTTGGAGCGAGATACGTGTTGTTGGAGTAGTCTTTGATCTTTGTTGATGAAAGAACGAGCGAAAGAATACTGGACATGAAAAGTACGTACTTGCCTCTATTCTTTTGTGAAGTTCCAGAGCGTTGTGAAGTAAATAAGAAGTATTAACCCTTGAAGTATAAGAAGTATGAAGTATCCTTGAAGAAGTATAAGAAGTACTCAATCCTCGAAATATAAGAAGTATCCTTCCTTGAATGAGAATAACAAGTATTGCCTCTATTCGTGCGAAATTATCACTCCATTTTTGGTGAGGATTCTTGTTGTTCATTAGTGAACGTCCACTTTGGAAATGATTCTTGCCGAGGAGATAAAGAACATAAAATATTTTCTTGGTAATCCATAGTTGCCTCTGTGCTTTATCTATGAGGGTAGAATCCTTGAGAAAATGTTGAATGTACGAGTTATTTCTTCATTCTTATCTTGCCTCTGTCTCATGTTTTGTGCTCATGCGATAGTATATATTTTCAAGTTGCTTATAATTATGCGAAATAATTGAGCGAGATAATCACATCATTCGGAAGAATCACATTCTGCGAAATTCTGACACATTCTACGAAATTTTGAATCATTCTGCGAAATTCTGAATCATTTTGTGAAGTTCTGAATAATCTTGCGAAATTATTGAATAATCCTGTGAAATTCTGAATAATTTTGCTAAATTCTGCGATATTATTGCGAAATTCTGCAATATTATTCCGTATAGTTTTGTAAAGTACTTATGCGAACATAATGCTTATGTGATGATTATGTTATGAAATGTGTATGCGATGTTAATGCCATGAAATGCTTATGCAATGCTTTTATGATGCTTGTATGATGAGAATGCTTATCTATTGCAATGTATAGTTAAGGTTTGTGTTACTTAGCTCATTTTGCCGTCTAAAATTTATGTAGCTTTAAATTGCTTCCATTCTTCATTTCTCTGCCTTTTTCTTTAGTGTATGCATTCTTCTTCGTGTAGTTATTTTTCTTCACAAGTTCTTACCTGTGTTTCATCTTCCCTCTTTCCTGCACTATTAGTATCTCATAACAATATGATCATAATATCAAGTCTGCGGCATTTTCATTGCCTCAGTTTCATTTCCATGTACATATTCGCAAGCTTGTTTGCATATATATAATCATTATCGCAAGCTTACTTGCTTACTCATTTTATTATGTGGTCTTATTTTTCCTTCCTTGTTAAAGGTCTTATTTTTCCACCTTTTGTCATTGCGACAAAATCGCAGGACGTTTTTGCACTTTCATGCAAAAACCCATTGATCTTGCATTAACTTTTTCTTTTGTATTATTGCCTCTTCAGGATTGTTGCGACAATATGACAGGCCTAAATATTCTTGCGAAAATAAAGCCCCATGACATTGCCGTCTTGCGACGAAATCGCAGGACGTCTTCGCACTTTCATATAATGACCCATTGATCTCGTCTTATCTTTTTCTCTAGTATTATTGCCTCTTCAGGATTGTCGCACAAATATGACAAGCCTTAATACCCTTGCGATTAAAAAGCCTCATGACATTTGCGTCTTAAGACACTTATCATCTCCCTAATAGAGGGTGCTGCCCTTATCTCCCCCATGGTTGCCCCTTCAAGGAGGCGTACTTATACCATACAAGGTTAGCTCCTCCCATCCGGTCTTAACAACAACCGGTTTTTTTCGCAGCCTCTTGTCCCTTTTACCTATAGGGCTTATGGTTACGAGACTGCACCCTAAGTGGGGTTTTCTTCGGGCCGAGTGCAGTATAAGCCAAGACTTGTCAAGAATGGCAAGTTACGCTCCAGACGCCCCTGGCACTCTTGACTCAATCGTGTACCTCAGCGCCTTGATCAGATTCTGCACTCCTTATAAGAGACCCCTAGTCGTCCAACCTAAAGAAAAAGCTTAGGTTGAAAATCCAAAGTACCTCTCATGGATGGGATTTATTGACCCCAAATCTCCATGACTCAGGTTCCAGGGACGGTGTAACCTTTTCGCTGAGTCATGCAACAGGTACCCCCTTCTATGACGTACTTTAGGTCTTACATTTGCCTCTTGCGAAATTTTATTCGCGAACTAGGGTGTATGCCATAAAGGTTCGCCCCATTCTAATCTTAGATTGTCTCTTGCGAAATTTTCGCGTTTCTTTACTCTTTCATTCATTCTTTCATTTCAGTGATTTCTTTTATCCATTATTTCATTCTCATAATATCATATCATTTGAAGCAAAGTAAATATTCAAGAGAAATTCTAATACATTATAATTCTGAAATCTTTGTAATTCTGCGATTGTTTCGCATTTTGTAAATCAAATCAAAAATCTTTTTATTCTATGCAAAAGAAATATTCTAGAGAAACATATAAATTGAATTTTCTCAGTTTTCTGTAATTTTGAAATTTCGCAATCTTTGTAATTTTGAAGTCTTTGTAATCTTGAAATCTTAGTAATCTTTATAATCTTTGAGATCTTCAAATCTTTGTAATCGTGCGATTGAATCGCTTTTTGTAAATCAAATCAAAAATATTTTTATTCGTTCTTAGTATAAAGTAAAATGTTCAAGTAAGTGGTACTTATCTTTCATGTGAGTCGCTGTTGTTGTCAAAGAAGTGAATAAATGCCTTGAAATGTATGAATTTCGCGCAACAAAAAGAAGTGTGAGAAGTGAGACTTGAACCCTTGACTTTCTTCTTGGATTTTCTCGCACCATACCAACTGTGCTAAGCCTCTCTTGCGAAGTAATCAAAGTTCTTGCGAAGTAATCAAATTCCAACTGTGTGAGAGGCAATTCTATATAAATTTCGCGTAACAAAAATAGACATACGAGAAGCAAGAATTTATCCCGCGACCTGATGCTTGCATTCATGCCTCCTGACCAACTGTGCAAGCTTCTTCTTTGTGAAATATCTCTGCGAAATTATCATCAAATCTCTTCTGTGCGAAATAATCAAAGAAATATTTGTGCGAAAAAATACGCAGGTGTTGGGACTTGATCACACGATCATGAACTAATTAACTTCGCAGTTGACCAATTGTGCTGCCTCTTGTTTGCGAAATAATGAAACAATATTGCGAAATTATTCATTTCTTCGCTCTTTGTAAAAAAGAAGAAAACTATGTTCGCAGGCGAATTCGAACTTGCGACCACGAACGCACATACTGCTCTCTGGACCAATTTTGCAAGAACCTCTCTGCGACATTAACGCATAACTTTTTTCCTTATTCTTTTATTCTCCCATGCAAATGAGAAGAAAATGAAAAATATGTGTCTCTGCGAATTCGAACCCGTGACCTATTTGTTGTTCGCTCAGCCTTGAACCATTTGTGCGAATTTCTGTTTGTGATAGAAATTGCAGCATCTGCCTCTTATCTTTTCTTCGTCCTTCCTTAACTTCTTTCACATTTGCCTTCTTCTCCTGAACATGAAAATCTTCCACTGAAACTTCCATTTTTTCCTTAAATTTCATCAGAACAACTAATTTTTTCTCTCCCTCTTTTCATGTCTTTGAATTGTTGATGATGTTTACTCCCTGAAAGTGTGATTTCTTCCATAAAATTTCCATTTTTGAACCTAAACTTTGTAGATCTAGAAAAATATGAACAATAGCTAATCTTCATGGAAATTTCTTGAACCAACAAGCTACAGGAGGGATAAATCCTTTACTCCTCCCTGTTTCTAGCGCCAAAATGTAGTTACAGGAAATCCTACAACACACCCCTTGTATTATCATGACTATGATTTCTAGATCTAAACTTATTTGATATGAAAATAAAGATAAAGATAATGAAAATAGTAAATAAGACACAAGATTTACGTGGTTCGATCAATGTGATCTACATCCACGGGGTTAGGGATCTTCACTATGATTGTTTGTAATTACATATGGATTACAATTGAGACTCCATTAATGAGTATTTGGAGCTCTTGGTTGAAGAAGGAATAAGAAGATAATAATACAAATTATGCTCTCTCTACAAATGTGTCCTCCCTAAAGTGTCTCTCTCCTTTTACTTTTTTGATTATCCCCTTTTCTCTCTCTTGCCTTTCTCTTTATATAGGTATTTACATAATGGATGACAACTCATATATGGTGGGGTACAGCTAACATTTCCCCTAATTTCGGATCTGGCTTGCGGTATTTTCGCAAGCTTAAAAATGTTAATTTCGCAAACATCCTAAATTTCGCACGATCATCATACTTTTCTCATGTTTAAGCTGATGTCATCTATTATGTCATTTCTGAAATCATTCTGCGATGTCTTCGTGATGTATTGCTAGTAATTTCGCAAGCATGTCGTTGTTGCGAGATTCTGATCCTACACATACCTTTTGTTGATGAAGTTCCACAAGCCCCCCTTAGTAGTTCTTCATCTTCAATCGATGAACGCCGTGAATTCTAATGCTCAACTACATTTTCTATCCTAATCCGAGACTTAGCTATAAGTAGACTAGAAATCAATACTTATAGTTTTGACAACTAAACTTGACAAACAAGCTTGAGATAGCAACGGTTGCGAGTTCGACCGAGCAGTGCTCTAACAATGTTGTCTTTCAAATGGGAGGGAAAAAAGGCCCCAAGTCCTGATGGCTTTGCTGGTCTTTCTTACCAGAAACACTGGGATATTGTTGGTGAGGCTGTTATTGATATGACTCAGACCTGTTTTCGTACGATACATATTGCTAAGGTGTTTAATCACACAAACATAGATCTTATTCCCAAAGTCCCTCTAGATTAGTTAGTCTCTCAATATAGACCAATTGTCCTCTGTAATTTTATTTACAAAATTTTATCCAAGACTCTAGCTAATAGACTCAAACCTTTTATGAATGATCTTATTTCTCAGAATCAAAGTGCTTTTGTTCCTAAAATAAGTAATTCTGATAACATTTTACTTGCTAATGCGGCTATCTATGCTGTCAATCATCATAAAAAGTTAGAAGGTATTGCTGCTATGAAACTTGATATGTCCAAAGATTATGACAAGCTAGAATGGTTTTTCCTTGAAAAAGTTTTGAAGAAAATGGGTCTCTCTAATCATTGGGTTAATCTTATACGCCAGTGCCTGTCCACTGTTTCCTATTATGTTCTGTTGAATGGCAGTCCCTCTGATGTTTTTAAACCTGAGAGAGGTTTGAAACAAGGAGACCCCTTATCTCCCTATCTGTATATAATCTGTTCTGAAGCTTTGTCTACTTACATTAATGCTCTTGCTAGTAAAGGTTTAGTTGAGGGAATTAAAGTTTATAAGGATGCAATTCTTATGACACACCTTCTCTTTGCTGATGATTCTTTGTTTTTTTTTCTAAAGCTACTTTTAAAGATTTTCAAACTATTAAAGATTACCTGCATAAGCATTGCCTTGCTTCTAACCAAGAGATAAATTTTGATTAATCTGGTATTCAATTCAGCAAAAAAAGCCCCGAATCTTTGAAGAATACTTTGGCTAGCATTCTTGGTATTTATAGTAGAGACATAGGTGAGAAATATTTAGGAACTCCTGTTGCTTTTCAAGCTTCTAAAATTCAAAATCATATTTGCATCCTTCAAGCAGTTGATGCTAGAATTTCAGTTTGGTTCCATAAGTTGTTATCTACGGCTGTTAGATCTACTTTAATCAAGCATGTTGGTCAGGTTATTCCTTTATATCAGATGAGTGCTTTTCTTATTCCTAAGTATCTGTGTAGGAAAATAGATTCTCATCTTTGCAAGTTCTGGTGGGTGGGGGGGGGGGGGGGGGATTTTGGATCCTAATGATTGAAAATACTCTTAGAGTGAGATATCCTTTGTTACCCTAAAGCTGAAGGGGGTTTAGGTTTCAGGAAAGCTGAATTGAATAATCTGGATATGTTAGCTAGGAATGCTTGGAAATTGGTACAAAACCATAATTGCTTGTTAGCTCAGATTCTGAAAGCTAAGTATTTTCCTAAAACTGATTTTTTAAATGCTAAGTGTCCTAGTACCAACTCTTGGACTTAGAAGTGTCCGCATGCCATTAAGGAGATTATTAATCCTTTTGTCTCATGGATAGTGGTGGATGGTCAGTTTATTGATCCTTGGTGTGGTAAATGGATCCCTAGTATAGGTTCTGCTACCCCCCAATCCTCTTGTCCCACCTAACCCTAATATAAAAGTCTCCTCCTTTATTAATTCTAGTAATAGAACTTGGGATATTAATAGACTAAATACTCACTTTGATGATGCTTCTGTTGAGAAGATCATCACTATTCCCTTAAGCCAGTTGTGCACTCTTGATAGGAGGGCTTGGGATTTTTCAAAAAATGGAAAATTTACATCTAAATCTGCCTACTTGGGAATTATAGGAGTAAGACCCTCCCCTTGAAGTAAACTTTGGAAGTGCATATGGAAAATTTGAGTTCCACATAGAATTCAAACTTTTATTTGGAAAGCTGCTTGGAATGCTATACCTTCTAGAATTGTTCTTCAAACTATAATTTCTGTGGATGGAGTTGACTTTCCCAGGTGTATTCATCCTAATGAAACTGTTATGCATGCCTTGATCTTATTCCCTTTTGCTAGTCGTGTTTGGTTCTTATCCTCTCTGTGTGTCAAGACCCAAGCTTTTAGTAATTACACCTTTTCCAATTGGTTTATGTTCTGGTTAGTGGATCTTAACTCTAAACTACCTGATGAATCTTAGTGTTTATTTGTTACCATTATTTGGTCTTTATGGAGTAGTAAAAATATGTTAGTTTTCCAAAACACCAATGAAAACCATTTAGTTGTTCTTAACAGTGCTAGAGCTATGATGTTGACCAGAGAACCTAGTACACATATTACTCATTCTTTTCATACTGGTTTACCGGATACATGGATTCCAAACCTAGTTACACCTATTAGTCATGTCATGTCAAGTGCACGATCATGACATGACTCGGGGAACAAACCCCGGGTAACTCCGTGCCAGCATCCGCTGTAATATGTGGGGGTGTGGGGGGGGGGGTGTGGAGTCTGTTCCACCGTCAAAGGACAGATATGGCTTGGCCACAGAGAGACAAGGTGTAAGCGGAAACCTCCCCCCACCCCTCACCCAACTGGTTGGATAAAATGCAACATTGATGGTGCATTTCTTGGTTCTTCTTTAGACAATAGATCAGGCTATGTGATAAGGGATTTTTTTTCAGGAAAGCTTCTTTTTGTGCTTCTATGGTGTTTGAAGTCTAATCTGCTGAAGAGGCTGAGGCTAGACCAATTTGGGCGGTGTTAATAAAGAAAGCGGTGGAGCAGAAACTTACACACATTATAGTTGAAAGTGATGCTCAAGACCTTATAAATCATTTATATTCGGGTTATTTCTGATGGTGATTAAGTTCTGGGTTGACGGATGTTATCTTTAAGGATATTAAGTTCTTTGCTTCTAGTTTAAAAGCTTGTATTTCTTCCTTTCAACCCAGAATTTGTACTTTTGTTGCTCATGAGCTAGCTCAATGGGCAAAAAAACAAAAGTCTTCTTGTAGTAGGGTAAAAACTGATTCTGTTGAAAATGGTAAATTGGGTGTGCCGCCGAGAAACGAATCTAAACCCTAAATAAATGTACTGCACAGGAGTACTTTAGATTCGAGAGATCAATCTGTACAATTCTGGCCTAAACCAAGAAATGGTCGTTCCAATCTTGCTTCAGTCACAAAATGAAGGAGAAAGGTTGATCTTAGGGAAGGAAGCGAAGAAGGTGTTGAGATCAGAATGAAGAACTATGAAGGTGTGTCTATTTTATGACTTGTATCAGAATGTGGAACTTGCTTGTGGAATGTAAGCCATAAGTTCTTGGTTTTTTCTGGATACTTGTGTTAATAACACTATTGTTTCTGGAGAAGAGGGGATCTTGTAGAATGGTGAAAACCACGTCCCTACTATGAGGGGAAGACTGGTTCGTTTTATTCCCACTCCTTATCTACTATCACCAACTGTCCGCCTTTCCTAACACTTTCTCGTAATGGGCGTGTTGCATGCCGCACGCTGTAAACCGCCATACCAATACCCTGATGAACATCCTCCAGTTTGTGACATATTTGATGTCTCGAGTATTTTGTATAAAAAATAAAATATGTAGCAAGTTGTTGAGTGGGTCTTGCTTGTAAGACCTAATTATTTCGACCAATTACGCGCAAGCTAGGTGGCGGGAAGTCATGTGTGATGAGTCATGAGACTTGTCGTAAAAAATAGCGTGCAATGCTCTTAGGTTAAATAATTAAGTTATTTATGAAATTGATATTTATAAAACATCATTTGTAATCGATACATGTAAAGCATCGCTTTTAGGCAAGTAACTCAAAATAATCGATGCATATGAAGCATCGTTGTATGTAGTCTGTCTTCGTTGGTCGCGGAACTTAATGTCTTGAAAGAAGCGCGGTCGGTCGTCTTTGGGAAGCTATCAGGAGCCGCTTGGGTAAGTCGAGGGCAGGTCGATCGTCCCTCATGGAAGAGGGGCGGCTGGTGAGCACGGCGACACCTTATTGGTCTCCCAGAATTATATATAGGCCGCTCAATTTGGCTGGACAAGTTGGGTGGCTGAGATGATTTGTGGCAGTTATTGGCTGTCGTTGAATTTATTTAAGACCCTTTTAGGCAGCATGACTTTCCTACTTTGAGCAGCTGCTAGGAACTATTCGAGTGAGTTGAGGATGGGCCGATCGACTACCATGGAAGAGGGGTTGCTAGCGATCATGGCGGCATCTCGTTGGTTCTTCGAAATCATATCTAGGCCAGTCAATTCGGCCGGCGAAGTTGGATGGACGAGATTGCTTTTCGGCTGTTATATACTGTCGTTGATCGAACTCAAGGCTTTTAAAGACGTTTGGCCGGTACTCTTTGGGCGATCGGTTTGCGGCATTGCTGGAAGGTTTGGAGCAATGCAATTGGTCGGGGTTATAGCTGAGCCGTCGGTGAGCATATTCGTGCCTCGCCGGTCGCTTAAAATAAAATCTAGGCCGGTCAATTCGGCTGGTGAAGTTAGACGGCCACGATTGATTTAAGACTGCCATGTGCGGTCTTAATTCGATGAGAACCTTTTTCATCCATGCGACTGACCTGTTTTAGCTAGCGGTATGGTTGTTGCTGACAGGCTAGGAGAATTCCAATTGGTTGGAATAAAAGTGGGCCCGCCGGTGAATACCATGAAGTTTGTTTGGTCGCGTTGGGATAACGCCAAGCTCGTTAAATCGGTCGGCCAAATTGTGCAGTCGTGATCGTTTTAAGACTTACATGGATAGTCGAGATTCGGTTTCTTAAGGAATTAAGTGTTTCGACCAGCCAACTTCCACCTTTAATTAAAAGTGTAGGTTGCGTATTTAGAGCGATTTGATTGGTCGGTGGGAAAGATGGGTCGACATGCAGCAATATGGGTATGGTCGACCAATGGTACGGCGGCGCAAGCTAGGAAGAACCGTCCGGCAAAGTGGCGCGGCCGTGCCCCTTTTACTACTGCCTTTATTTTCCGCAATTTCTTTTGTCTCTTGTTTTTTCAACTTTTGGTACGATTTTGCTCCTACTAGTCCATGGTGGATCAATTTCCTAGCTTGCCTAGGTTTAGTCTCGACCAATAGGACTCGAGATATTACGCAGGCCGCAAAAACCTAATTTTTTTAAATTAGTGAAATTAGGTTAAAAAAATTGAAGTTTTTGAGCTGACACAAAATTAATCAAATTTAATGAATTTTGTGCGTTGACACAAAATCACTAATTTTATTCTCAGAGAGCAGCGCAGTTTGCGTGCTTCCGATTGAGTACTTTCATGCAAATCTTAATCCTGACACTTCGGGAAATACATGCTACTCAGCCGCGAGTGAACATTAATTGTCATGTCATGTTAATATTAAAAGTTCATCTGGGGAACATATATAGCATAGGAAAATTACTCAGCAAGCCATACATTAGTGAATAATGCAGGCGAGAGATAAAATTTACAGAACATCTGGGATTTTTGCAACCAACATTATTCTTAAGTAAATTTCATATATAAGTTTACTGAATTGCTCAATACATATGTAAGCAAAGAGGTGTAAGCACTCATCACCTTTAAATGGCTCTATTTCTTTGCAGAACAAAGGCTCATAAACATAGGATTTTACGGTTTTAACCCTAACTGAAAAGCCACCATCAACATTAAGTCCCCTGCTTAGTACATAACAGTGACATTGTTGCGATGTAAGCACTAGATGGTGAAAATCAAGAAATAAAATGATCAAGTCGAAGTGAATAAACATTACCGGGGAAGTGGCAGTTTTCTTGAATTCGAAACAGTGAGTCGGGCCGCCAGATAACGATTGTCTCTTTCGGGTATGCTTATGTAGATCCAGTCACAACAACGAGCATGTCCGGCCAGGATTTTGAGCTAGGATGGATAAGAGCATTCTTCCTTTGACTATCTGACAGTCTTCTCCCGACTTTGATTAGGGTTTCAACAAGAAACACGACTTGGTTGGCGTTTTAATCCTCGTCTATCGGAAAAGTAGTTGTTGCGGTTGTTCAGCATTCGCTTCCTCCTAGGGTTTCTGCAGCGCATATACATATGCAGGTGGGAGTAGATCATTCTTCTCGATTTGTAGCAGAGTCCTGTTGAACCTATATTCTTTCATCATGTCAGGTAAGAGTGGATCATCCTCAACCCAGTCAGACTCTTCTACCAAACGCATGCGGCTTGTATCCAGAGTATGACTTTAATTATCTCTTGATTTCGAAGTGGTCACTCCTCCCCCACACACCCACCCCCCACCCCCACCCCACCCCTTTTTCAACACTAACATCGTTCTTTCAAAGTGGACGAATCTTTGGGTCTCGTGATAACTCCCTTGTCATGATCATCTGAGTCAAGAAGATCATACCGGTATACTTTCTTACTGGTGAATGGGTATTCATTTGTTATGGACGGTAGATAATAATTAATTTTTTTAGAGGTACCCTGATGGAACATGTGTAACAGTGGTTGACGACGATGATTTTGCCACTCCTCTTCCTTCAAGCTTAAATACGCCTACTGATGCAGATCTAGAAGATGCTGATTTGGGTATCTCTTCCTATGAGTACCCCAATGCAGGCTTACCGTTTGACATTCATATGGAGTGTTTTTCTTCTAGTTACCGTATTGTTGGTGAGTTCCTAGTATGGAAGAAGTTTGTGCCTTTGTACACAAAAAAATGGAGAAGGTACGACCACATTGCCACCAGGAACGTGGTGCGGCACTGTTCGTCTGCTTTGGTTACTACGGTGAACTGCCTTCTACCCATGGTCATAGATATGGAAGGTACATCCATTCGTGATGTTGCTGAATCAATTGTTGAAAAGTGGGAACACATGGTATCTACCCTGCGAATCCATGGAGTTCAACGTGAGCTGGCTACGGCAGCGCCTTGACATTATCAAAGTTGATCGAGCTAGTATTATCGCCAATGTCGTTCCTGGTGCAAAAGCTATCTTGGAGGAGGAAAAGTCTTTGGATGCATAATCTGAGAAGGTGGAGCAGGCAATCCAAAAATTGAAGAGTAGGACCGAAAGGTATACAACTTGGTAGATGGCCTTCTCTGAGATGTACTATTATTTTATTATTTTTTGAATAAGTAGGTATGAGAACGTTTGATTGTTCTCTTTTTGTTTTGGGTTTTGAACATTGTTTTGGAAAATGAATTCCATTGGGTTTTGGTAAGCAAATGAAGTTTACATTAATACGTCTTGACTAGTGGGAAACTTTGATAACTCAGATATGAGAGAAATGAGAAATGCCTGATTGATCGTGTCATGAGACTGCGAGGGATGGAATAATGAGTAGGCGTAGTATTCCTTGAACCATTTTTCATTGATGACTGCCTCCAATTTTCCTTCATCCTCCTTGACAATCTTGTAGTAACAGCTGTTATAAGCTTTAGTGATAACATAAGGACCTTCCCATTTTGGGGAGAACTTTGGTGCGGACATGTCTTGCTGAATATGCTTGGTTGTCTTTAGTACCAGATCTCCTATTTGAAAAACTCGGGGTTCTACAGTTTTGTCGTATGCCTTGGAGATCCTCCTCCTGTACGCCTGAGCATGCTCTTCCGCCTTAATTCTCTTGGAATCTAGAGTGTCCAATTCCGCTATTCTGGAGCTTGATGCTTCAGTCGCATTCCATTGGACTCCACTTGTTGCTGCAATCCTAGCTGATGAGATTTTGATCTCTGCTGGGAGAACGACATCAGCGGCATAGACAAATGAATAAGGAGAGACTACAGTAGATCTCCTAGGAGCCATCCGATACGCCCACATCGCCATAGGAAATTGTGTGTGCCATGTTCTAGGGTTATCATGCACTGTTCGACTGAGAATTCGAATTAAATATTGTTGGTGCTTTCAGCTTTCCCGTTTCCCTGAGGGTAGTAAGGAGTAGAGAAGACTTGCCTAACCCCATATTCTTCAAGTAGCTCTCATACCTTCTTTTTGGCAAAGGGAGTACCATTATCAGTAATGATGTGCTTAGGGACGCCGAATCGACAAATTATATACTCCTTGATGAATGCCGCAATAGTCACTCCAGTGGTCCCTCTAAGAGGAATAGCTTCAACCGATTTAGTAAAGTACTCCGTTGCAGTTATGATATACTTGTGCTGCTTTGACGACGGAGGATTGATTTTCCCAATAATATCAAGTCCCCAACTGTAGAAAGGCCACACACTACTTACTGAATAAAGGGGAGCACAAGATGTGTAGATAAGATTCCCGTGAGTTTAACATTCGTGGCATTTCTGAATAAATGCTGCTGCATCATCTTCCATAGTTGGCCACTAGTACCTTTCATGCACCTGGAGGAATAACTTATTCTTCCCTTGCGTCTCTTTCAACATAGTCTGGGTTTCAGACTTTGCAAAACATCGTAACAGGTTTCCTCCAAAGCTCTTGCGGTATAGGATTCCTTCATGAAATATGAATCTCTTGGCTCTTTGTTTTATCTTGACTGCATCTCTTTTGTTAGCAGGCAGCACACCGTCACTGAGATAGTTGATGTAGGGTTCACGTCAGTACCCAACATAATTGACGATCAGAATCTCCAATTGATGCGGTGACACTTGACAATTGGAGCAAGACGCTTGGAGCGTTCGAGTTTGGGTCTCCATATCTGTCCAATGGTATCTGAGGCATTGAAGACGTCGGTAAAGAGTCACCACTAGCGTTTGTCCGCAGATCTCACCATGAACAAGGTTAAGTTGTAGTTATGCTTCTTCATCCCCAAGACATATCGACAGGGATCCCTCTGAGTTTCTGTGGTATAATACTCCA
This sequence comes from Papaver somniferum, assembly GCF_003573695.1. Classification (NCBI taxonomy): domain Eukaryota; kingdom Viridiplantae; phylum Streptophyta; class Magnoliopsida; order Ranunculales; family Papaveraceae; genus Papaver; species Papaver somniferum. The sequence goes on along the minus strand of NC_039366.1, from coordinate 194,924,046 downwards.
TGGAGTATGAAGAAGTTTTTTAGGGTTTTAAGACTAACCTTTCCTTGAGAAAGAGAAATGTTGATTTCTTGAATAATCGGAGTCCTCCAATCGTTGGTTTCATTATCTTTGGCTTGTGAAAGCCATGCTGATGCCACAGTTCGTCTCTTCATCGTCAAAGTCTCTTCCAAACCTTCAAATCGCAACTTCGAAGCTAATGTAGCCAGGAAATCAGCGTGCTTGTTGTTATTTCGGCCGATATGAATTATAGTTGCATCAGCAAAGTAGTTCAGTAACTTTTGCGCTTCAGCTCTATAAGGGGCTAGGGTTACCTCTTTGAGTGAGTATACTCCATTCATTTGATTGACCAGCAGTTTCGAGTCACCTCTTACCTCCAAGTGTGTGACTCCTGCTTGTTTGGCTAGTGAAAACCCTATGAGAAAAGTTTCGTATTCCGCTGAGTTGTTGGTGCACTGAAAGTCCAGCTTGAACGAATGTGAAAAGACTTCACCAGTTGGAGATACTAGAATTACACCTGCTCCTCCGGTGTTACTGCTAGGGGTAGCATAACCATCAAAATACAATATCCATGCTTCCTATTTGACAAAAGAGATCTATGGAAACTCTCCAGGAAAGTCTTCATGCAGCGCAGTAGTATCTTCTCCCCGGAACGCTTCTAGCAAGTCTGCTTGTCCTTTAATATCCCTCGAAGGGGTGCATGTTATGTCGAGATCCAACATTTGGAGTAGTCATTTATCCGGCCTACCTATCAAGGCCGGTTTTAAGAGTAGGAACTTGACAGGGTCATATTTAGCTACTAGCACTACTTTGTTTGACACCAGGTAGTGTCTAAATTTCTGAATAGCGTGAACCAGAGCTAGACACGCTTTTTCCGCCTTAAGATACCTGAGTTCAGCATCTCTCAAAGTACGACTGAAGTAGTATATAGGGAATTTAATCCCTTCATCATCTTCTTGGGCAAGGAGCGCTCCAACAGTAGCGTCACTGGAAGCAGTGTAGAGAAATAACGGTCTTCCTGGTATGGTAGATTTCATAATAGCCAGGGATGACAATATTTGTTGAATTTTCTGAAAGGCTTCTTGCTGCAGCATGCTCCAAACGAATCTTGCTCCCTTTTCAGCAGGGGGTGAATGAAGCGATAAGTTGAGCTAAACCAGGTATAAAACGCCGAATGTAGTTTACCGTGCCCATGAAGCTTTGAAGTTCTTTCACAGTTTGTGGAGGAGGCATTGTGAGGATAGCTTGAGTCTTGGTTGGGTCAACCTTGATTCCTTCAGGAGTTACTTAGAATCCCAGAAATTTGCCAGAAGAAACCCCAAAAGCACATTTCAAGGGGTTCATTTTCAGTTTGTATTCACGACACTTTTCAAACACCTGTCGCAAAACGTATGTGTGGGCTGCTCGAGTTTTTGACTTGAATACTATGTCGTCTACGTAATCTTCAACTTGATTGTGCATCATGTCACGGAAAATTGCAGGTGTGGCACGTTGATAGGTAGCACCAGCATTTTTCAAACCGAAAGGCATCACAGTATAATAAAAGTTTCCGAGGGGAGTTTGAAAAGTTGTCTTACTTGTGTCACGATCATACATCTTTATCTGGTTGTAGATGTTGTATCCATCCATGAAGGAAAACATGCCGTATCAGCTGGTAACGTCTACTAGCATGTCGATGTTGGGAATGGGGAAGCCGTCCTTGGGGCAACACTTGTTCAGATTTTTGAAATCGATGCAGCACCTGATTTGATCGTTTTTCTTCTTTATAGGAACCACATTAGCCAACCAGGTAGGGTGTTGAATGGGCGATGAAGCCGGCGGCTAGTAGCTTCTGAATCTCAGTCTTGATTTGTTCCTCAATATCGTGTCTGAATTGTCTTGGAGATTGTTTGACTGGCCTGGATCTAGGTATTATATGTAGATGATGAGTGATCAATTTTTCATCTAAGCCGGGCATTTCCTCGTATGTCCACGCGAATACGTCCTGATACTCCTTAAGAAGGTTCATAAGCTTTGTGCGCTCATCTTCACATAGAGCCGAACTGATGGAGTCGGGCCTTGGAGCCTCTTCATTCCTGATGTTGACAATTTCAAGCTCATCTGCAGTAGATTCGGTGTCGTTTTACAACTGTTGCGGAGCGTCCGATACTTCTTCTTCTTGTAGCTTGTCATTGTGGTTGCATTCTATTGGGCGGAGAGACCTCGCAGTAGTCTCCTCTGTTAATTGCTAACAGCGACGCTGGTATATAGTTTTTCCTTCGGCATCACGACTTGCTACAAAAGTACGCTCCCTCTTGGTATGGGGATGGACCGAGTTTTTATTTGACGAAGGAGATTTGGCGTGTTCTGTCAATAGAGGTGTGTCGCGGGATTCAGTCTCCTTGTTTAGTGATGATAGCCGGTCTTCCTCCTCGATTAACGTCCATGTAGGGAGTGGAGTGCATTAAACCTTGTTTGATGAGTCATGTGAATTTTCGTTTGGCTCAAAAAGTTTAACGCCACAAATTGGTGCATAAGGAGACAATGATGCATGAATGCGAACGAATTCTAGCATAGTTTTCAGGCATTGGTGATATGTTGAGGGGATGATCCTATTATCATGAAGCCACGGTCTCCCCAGTATCATGTGCCAGTATGGCTCCTTCTCTATTACCTCAAATTTCACCTTCAACTAGACAGATCCTACTGACAAAATCAAATAGATGTATCCATACATGCTAGTTTGGTTTCCTTCAAAATCCGTTATCACAGTAGGACGACATACAATCTTATTTTTTTGAACCTTGGCTGCTCTGAGAGTTTTAAGAGAAGCAACATTTGAGGATGCTCCCGTGTCGATGACATCCCTATTGAATTCTGAATCCTTGATGCATGCAGTGACATGTAGGGCCCTGTTATGGCCTTCTTTTGCCATCATGTCGTCTTTAGTAAAAGTAACGTTGTTTATGGACATCTCTGATGTCTTTGAGGCTTTTGGAAACGAAGGATTCAATTGCGTGTCTAGAGCTATCTGATTGATTACAACAAATGTTTCCGCTCGGTTATCCTTAGAGAGGTGTAGAAGTTCACATAGATTCTCTACTAGAAGAGATGTTTCCTGGTCCAACGGTATTTTGTTGGTGGTGAAGATTCCAATTTTCGGAGGAGAGAGATCACCAACCGAGGTACCTGTTTCTTGTACTGGAGATCTCATATTTCTTGGAACGCACGACGCCCTAACTCGTTCAGCAACCTTTGGAAAATGGTGAATACTTCATTCAAATTGCCTTCTATACGTGTGATCCGTCTTGCCAGTTCCTCCTATGTTCTCATTAATTCTTCCATAGTGCTCTGAGGCCGCGTTTTTCTCATTTCCCTTGATGAACCATTGGAAAGGATTGGAGTAACATCTTCGTCAGTGTTATTTGTATCACTGATAACAGGAGAGACAGGGATTGAGAATGGAAACGGTTGAGTCTCGATTAAGACCAACCATTGCGAAGTTGGAGGGATTGAGAATGGAAATAAGAAAATTGAAAGGGAAAATGGAGAAACTGATCTTGAAACCGAGGGATTAATCTCCCACTGTGGTCTCCATTTGTAGTAAGGTAAAAAATGATTTTGCTGAAAATGGTAAATTTGGTGTGCCGCCGAGAAACGAATCTAAACCCTAAACAAATGTACTGCACATGAGTACTTTAGATTCGAGAGATCAATTTGTACAATTCTGGCCTAAACCAAAAAATGGTCGTTCCAGTTTTGCTTCGGTCACAAAATGAAGGAGAAGGGTTGATCTTAGGGAGAGAAGCGAAGAAGGTGTCGTGATAAGAATGACGAACTATGAAGGTGTGGTTGTTTTATAACTTGTATCAGAATGTGAACCTTTCTTGCGGAATGTAAGCTATAAGTTCTTGGTGTTTTCTGGATACTTGTGTTAATAACACTGTTGTTTGTTGAAATAAATTAAAAATTATTTATACAAGTCATAGTCGAACCCCCTGATCTCATAGGAAGTGGAAGTAATTGAGTGATGGAGAAGTGGGGATCTTGTAGAATGGTGAAAACCACGTCCCTACTATGAGGGGAAGACTGGTTGGTTTTATTCCCACTCCTTCCCTACTATCACTAACTATCCTCATTTTCTGACACTTTCTCGTAATGGGCGTGTTGCACGCCACACGCTGTAAACCGCCAGACCACTACCCTGATGAACATCCTCCAGTTTGTGACATATTTGATGTCTCGACTATTTTGTAGAAAAAATGAAATATGTAGCAAGTTGTTGAGTGGGTCTTGCTTGCAAGATCTAATTATTTCGACCAATCACGCGCAAGCTAGGTGGCGGGCAGTCATGTGTGACGAGTCATGAGACTTGTCGTAAAAAATAGCATGCAATGCTCTTAGGTTAAATAATTAAGTTATTTATGAAATTGATATTTATAAAACATCGTTTGTAATCGATACATATAAAGCATCGCTTTTAATCAAGCAGCTCAAAATAATCGATGCATATGAAGCATCGTTTTATGGAGCCTATCTTGGTTGGTCGCGGAACTTAATGTCTTAAAGAAGCACGGTTGGCCGTCTTTGGGAAGCTTCCAGGAGCCGCTTGGGTAAGTCGAGGGAAGGTCGATCGTCCCTCATATAAAAGGGGCGGTTGGTGAGAACGTCGGCACCTTATTGGTCGCCCAGTATTAGATCTAGGCCGCTCAATTTGGCTGGCCAAATTGGGTGGCTGAGATGATTTGCGTCAGTTATTGGCTGCCGTTGAATTTATTTAAGAACCTTGTAGACAGCGTGACTAGCCTACTTTGAGAAACTGCCAGTGAATATTCGAGCGAGTTGAGGATGGGTCGATCGATTCACATGAAAGAGGGGCTGCTAGCGATCACGACGACATCTCATTGGTTCCTATAAATCGGATCTAGGCCGGTCGATTCGACCGGCGAAGTTGGATGGCCGAGATTGATTTGCGGCAGTTATATACTGTTGTTTATCGAACTCTAGGCTTTTAAAGCCGTGTGGCCGACACTCTTTGGGCGATCAGTTTGCGGCATTGCTGGCAGGTTTGAAGCAATGCGATTGGTCGGGGCTATAGATGAGCCGCTGGTGAGCATATCCGTGCCTCGCCGATCGCTTAAAATCAAATCTAGGCCGGTCAATTCGGTTGGTGAAGTTGGACGGCCACAATTGATTTATACATCCATGTGTGGTCTTAATTCGATGGAAACCTTTTACATCCACGCGGCTGGCCAATTTTGGCTAGCAGTATGGTTATTGCTGGCAGGCTACGAGAATTCTGATTGGTTGGAATAAAAGTGTGCCCGTCGGTGAATGCCATGGAGGTTGTTTGTTCGCGCCGGGAGAAGGCCAAGCTCGTTAAATCGGCCGGCCAAATCGTGTAGTCGTGATCGTTTTAAGACTGACATGGACAGTCTAGATTCGATTTTTTAAGGAATTAAGTGTATCGACCAGCCAATTTCCACCTTTAATTAAAAGTGTAGGCTGCGCATTTAGAGCGATTTGATTGGTTGATGGAAAGAGGGTACCGGCAGGCAGCAATATGGGCATGGCCGGCCGATGGTACGACGATGCAAGCTAGGGGGAACCGGTGGCGAGGCCGTGCCCCTAGCCTTTTGTTGCTGCCTTTATTTGCCGTAATTCCTGTTGTCTCTTGTTTTTTCAACTTTTGGTAGATTTTTCTCCTACTAGTCCATGGTGGATCAATTTCCTAGCTTGCGTAGGTTTAGTCTCGACCAATAGGGCTCGAGATATTCCGCAGGCCGCAAAAACCTAATTTTTGTAAATCGGTAAAATTAGGTTAAAATTTTGAAATTTATGAGCTGACACAAAATTAATCAAATTTGAAAAATTCCGTGCGCTGACACAAAATCACTAATATTATTCTCAGAGAGCAGCGCACTTTGCGTGCTTCCGATTGAGTACTTTCATGCAGATCTTAATCCTGACACTTCGGGAAATTCATGCTGCTCAGCCGCGAGTGAACATTAATTGTCATGTCATGTCATATCATGTCATGTCAATATTAAGAGTTCAGCTGGGGAACATAGCATAGGAAAAATACTCAACAAGCCATACATTAGTGAAACTGGAGATAAAATTTACAGAATATCTGGGATTTTTGCAACCAACATTATTCTTAAGTGAATTTCATATACAAGTATATTGAATTTCTCGATACATATGTAAGCAAAGAGGCGTAAGCATTCCTCACATTTAAATAGCTTTATTTCTTTGCAGAACAAAGGCTCATAAACATAGGGTTTTACGGTTTTAACCTTGAACTAAAAACCACCATCAACACTTCTGTGTACTGGTCTATTCTTCCTATTTGGCTGGTGCCAATAGTTGAGGGGGATCATTAGCCTTGCTAAAGTCCTTCGTTTATGAAAAAACAAAAACAACTTCACCCATGGCGGCGTATTTTGGTAAATAGGATGTGGACCATCTCAAAGATGTGGATGATTTTCTACCCATAAAAGCTGCCCTAAGAGATGCTCTTATGATTAAGAAACTCCACAAAAACCGACTGAGACATAAGGTTCCATGGATTTCCAGACAAAACACACCAGTTCCAAGTGGCGTGCACTACTTCCCTATCAGGGAGTCGGTTTTAGTGGAGTCTGGGATGTCAGTTTCTCTATAACTCTTGTTATGGGTCAATATATGGGAGTTCACTATTCGGTGTATGCAATTCTCTATTGGCATACACAACAAAGATGTTGCAATGGGACCAGATTTTTATACCATAATGCACAATAAATTTTCTTTTAAATTTCAGTATCAGTATAGGGTCCTCAATCACTCTTGAGTAGTATTAACCCAAGAAGGAAAGGACACGAGCAAACTGTACTGGATATCCAACTTACAAGACTTTCATTTTGGGTATTCTCCACCAAAGGTAGGAATTGAAGACAAGTATGTCAGCATCCGTCCAATGAATCGCGTGTTTATCAATCGCTTGTGTTAGAGCATAGCTCGGTCGACCTGCATGCGTTTCTATATCAAGCATGTTTGTCAATGTTAGTGTTCAAAACTATGAGTCTTGATTTATAGTCTACATAGCTAAGTCTCGGACTAGGATAGAAAAGTGTAGTTGAGCTCAAGGACTTAATGGTGATTCATCATACAACGACGAATATCTACACAAGGAACCGTGGAACTTCATCAACAAAAAGGTATGTGGAGACTTGAACTTATCTATCACTCAAAAGTATATCTATTCTATCTCCTACTTCTTATGAGATAAAAAGTCGTATGCTATATAGACTGGATCATACACATTTGACATTTCGAGCTGAGTATTCAGTACTTATCTTTTTCTCGAAATCGTGTGTTGGTAAAGCGTTTCGCATTGATCAAGTTTATCTTCACCTAGTGACGCAAGTCATGAAAAGTTTCAATTACTTTGAGAATTGCTCTGACGTGAAACGGTCTGTGAATAACGGCTATATAACGTCCTCTGAGAATGTCTCCATGATTGGAATGAGAGTTTAGATTACATAACCATGTATTCCTTAATCCGAAGTTTTCGAACTTTGTTGATTGAGTGAAACCGGAGGAATTGGCTTTGCCAAGTCCGCGAACCCAGTCCGTGAACTGGTGGAAGTCTCTTTGCCGAGATTTTCTGCTGAGTTTGGAAAACTCTGCCGGTTGCCTTAAGTCCGCGAACTTGTTTGTGAGATTAAGTGGTTTTGATCTAAAGATGTGCTCTGAACATGAAACTTAAATTACTAAGGAATGTTTTATGCAAACCGTGGCTATAAAGTTCATGAGCCGATTCATCGAATCGAATCATTTTTGTTTCAATTGTGTCTTGTGTAGTTACTTAAGATCTCATAGCAATTGAACAACTCTTTACCTAGTTCATTTGAATCAATTGAACTAGTTATGGTGAACAAGAACTAGGTTAATATGAAATGCTCATATGGTTAACCTTTTGGGTTACTATGTTGAACCAACATACACGCACACGTTTGGGCACGGTTTTCACAAACCCAGTAAACGTCTACCCAAGTGTGTGCGACAAGCTAAGTTTTCAATCTAACGGTTGAGAAATATTAGCTTGAATCTAAATCAGGTTTTCATCTAACGGTGAATATGGATTGCTTTGTAACTAAGGAAAAACCCTGATTTGAAGACTATATAAAGGAGACATCTAGCATTGGGCAAAACTAATCCCCAGACGTCTGTGTGATACTAGTGCGCTCGCTAGAGTCGATTCTCCTTTAACCTTTGGTTTTCTTCTCTAAAGCCAGGTTAACGACTTAAAGACTTCATTGGGATTGTGAAACCAGAACGATACTACTTTTATCGTAGTTGTGTGATATGATCTTGCATCTTCTATCGTACGAGTAAAATCTTTGATTGGCTTGAGATCGTGAGAGTTCTCCGATAGGAAACATAAAGAAGTCATAAACATTTTCGTCTCACTGTTTGTGATTCTTTGACAAACCGCTTGTGTAGTCAAGAAGGATTGTTGAGAGGTGATTGATTAATCTAGGATGTTCTTCGGGAATATAAGACCAAATTATCAATTGGTTCCTGTTCACCTTGATTTCATATCTTAAGACGGAACAAAAACCTAGGGTTTTTCTGTGGGAGACAGATTTATCCTTTGATAGACTTTTCTGTGTGAGACAGATTTGTTTATTATCAAGTCTGCGATTTTGGGTTGCAACAACTCTTAGTTGTGTGTGAGATCAGCTATGGGAATCAAGTGCGCAGTATCCTGCTGGGATCAGAGGCGTAGAAGTACAACTGTGCCTTGAATTAGTGGGAGATTGATTGGGGTTCAACTATAGTCCAGTCCGAAGTTATCTTATAGTAGGCTAGTGTCTGTAGCGGCTTAATACAGTGTGTATTCAATCTGGACTAGGTCCCGGGGTTTTCTGCATTTGCGGTTTTCTCGTTAACAAAATTTCTAGTGTCTGTGTTATTTCATTTTCCGCATTATATTGTTTATCTTTTAATTGAAATAATACTGGTTGTGCGTTTGTGATCATCAAATCCGACATTTGGTTGTTGATTGATATTGATTGATCCTTAGACATTAGTCTTTGGTACCGTCCAAGTTATTCCTTGTATTTAATTAGTACTCATGGTTTCTGTTTGAGGAAATCAAATCAAGAGAGAGATATAAACTCGTTGATATACTTTTAATTGATTGAGTCTTGTTGATTCTCTTAAAAGTATATTCGGGTTTGTCCATACAGATTGCTAAGCGAAATATTGGGTGGTTTTGTTAGACCCCCGCTTTTTCAGCTTGGGATCTCACTGTTCGATCTGGTAATCTATGAAGCAGCGGATTGTCCGAATTAGATTAAACCAACAATGGTGCCCAATAAAACTCAACAGTTGCATTACATTCCTACAATTTTTTGTGGTAAGCCATATATCTCAGTTAGAACCATAATGTATACATTCACCTAATGTAGTCTACAGAAAAAGTGAGAACTTAAATTTCCTTTACAACCTAGAAGTTACTATGACCCAAAGTCGAAGACTTATAAATAAATTTGTCTCACACAGATAAGTCTATTCTTTTTGTTGTTTCCGTCTTAAGATAAAGATCAAGGTGAATAGGAAACTCAACTAATAATCCGGTTTTATACTCCCGAAGAGCAGCCTAGAAATATTAGTCACCTCACAATAACCCAACTGATTAATATAAAAAGTTATTGCGGAATCATAAGAGTCTGAGATGAAAAAACTGTTGTGATTACTTTTTATATCTTATCTATCGGAGATAAATCTCGAGAAAATCTTAGATGAGATTAAACTCAATACGATAGAAAAGGTAAGATTAGGATACACAACTAGAGACAAAGTAGTTGGACCTTGCTTCACGAATATCAAATAAAATCTTCAAGTTGTTAACCCTAGAATGGTTTTCATAAGAACTGGAAACCTAGGTGTTTATGGGTAAAAACTGTTTCTGCTAGTTTTGGTAAATTTGGGTGTGTGGATGAGAAACAAATCTAAACCTAAAAGAAATGCACTGCACGGGAGTACTTTAGATTCGAGAGATCAATCTGTACAATCCTGGTCTAAACCAAGAAATGGTCGTTCCAGTCTTGCTTCGGTCACACAGTGAAGGAGAAGGGTTGGTCTTAGGGAGGGAAGCGAAGAAGGTGTTGAGACCAGAATGGTTAATTCTGAAGGTGTGCTTATTTTATGACTTGTATCAGAATTCGGAACTGGCTTGCGGAATGAAAGATATCAGTTCTTTGGTATTTTTCTGGATACCGTGTTGTTGTTCTCACCAAAGCTTTTTTTTTTTTGGTCGAAAATAGGTAAAACCTATTTATACAAGTCATATTGAATACACTCTGATCTCGTAGAAAGTAGGAGTGATTGAGTGATGGATAAGTGGGGTTATGCGTAACTGTCAGAAATCATGTTCCCACTATGAAGGAAACTGGTTAGTTTACACCCACTACTTCTTGCCGCCACTAACTGCCCTTCTTTCTGACACTTTCTTATAATGGGCGTGTTGCACGCCGCATGTTGTAAACCGCCAGACCAATACCCTGATGAGCATCCCCCAGTTTCTGACATGTTTGATGTCTCGAGTGTTTTCATGGAAAACATGTAGTAGGTTGCTATGTGCAGCAAGTCAAAGTCAGGATACTTGCCACAGGAGAATAGCACGTGATGCTATTTGGCTTTTCTTAGTTGGTCACCCAAAACTTGCCACATGCCTGTCAATTCTGTGGCGAATTTGGATGGCTGAGAACGTAACTCGTGAGAAAGGGTGGCTATTGATTATGACCACATTCTGTTGGCGCCTGATGGTAGCACAATGGCGTCATTGGCACATGCCAATAGTGTAGTGGCATATAGAGGAATGTTGATGGCATAGTGGCGCCTGGCGTAACCATGGCAGCTATTTTGGCATATTGGTGTTAGACCCAAATATGGCTCTGGCAACATTGGCCCTGTTTCTATATCAAACTTAAGGCCTTAGGATAATTACTTGACTTAGTTGGTGTGGAAACTTTAGCTAAATTAGGGTTTGACATATCGAAACCCTAATTAGCGCGTGTGGCATGGCCGCGGCACGGTGGCACTTTCTGCAATCGGTGCCATGGCCACATTAAAGGAATTATGGCACGCCATAATATGGGAATAACCATAGGCGCAAGGATTGCACGGGTGATTATAGAATCATGTCGTTTTTAGGGTTTGGCGAGTCTCACATGGCTCGTGGCATGTTGTACGGTCAAAGTAGCGTAATTGGCCAATGACTGGAAATTAGGGTTTCGACTAATGCCACTAAGGCAGAGCCATGTTTAGAATTCCCTAATTGGAATATGCTATGGCATTTGGCCACGAACAAAGTGGGTTAGCACGTTGGCGCGCTATTTATGGTACGTTGCCACGTTCGGCATGCTTCTGTGGCAAAGTGGCACGTTTGGCATGTTTGGCATGCCAATTAGCGTTTTGGCGAGGCATGGCATGTTCGACATGTCACTAGTATGCCGGAGCGGAATGGCACGTTTGGCATGCACGTTTGGCATGTTTGGCATGCCAATTAGCATATTGACGCGACTTTGGAAAGCCAATTTGGTATTGTGACCATCTGGCGCAACTTTACCTCTTTTGATACTGTGGCAGGTTTAGAGCGACATGATTGGTCGATTAAAAAGAGAGGCCAGCCAAGCATGGGTGTGGCCACACTTCTAGAGTGCGTGTAGCGGATTTAAAGCGACCTGATTGGTTGGTGGGAAATAGGACCGGCAAGTATGGGCCCAGCCACAACTCATGTGCGTGTGGCGGGTTTAAGGCGACCTAATTGGTCGACGGGAAATAAGGGCCGGTCCGAGCAGCATGGGGTGTGGCCACTTGCAAGTGGCGCCGGCTGGCCTATGGCATGGCCACACCTCCTTTTGTTGCTGCTCCTATTCCGCGGCTCCTTTTATTCCTTGTTTTCTGATTGTGAGTAGGATTTTGCACCTACTAATCCATGGAAGATTAATTGCCTAGTTCGCCTAGGCTTAGTTTCGACAGGCGAGGTCTAATATACAGCGCAGGGCGCAAAACCCTAATGTTGTAAATTAGTTAGGGTAATATCTGAATCTTGTGAATTATCACAAAATTGATTGAATTTTATGTGTTGACACATAGTTCTTTAATTTTATTGCCAGAGAGCATTATGCTTTCCGATTGAATATTTTTATGCAAGGACCTTAACCTCGATACTTGGAAATTCGTGCTACTCTGTTGTGACTGAACACAAATTGTCATGCCATACCAATATTAAGGGTTCAGCCGGGGAACATAGCATTCAAAGAAACCTATATTAACTGAATAATACAGTCAAGGTGTCAAAATTTACAGATATCTGGGATTGTTGTTACATACACCATTCTGGATAAATTTCATGTGAATATATTGAGTTGCTCAATAAATGCGCTAGTGGAGAGGTTGAACACTCATCACTTTACATGGGCATGTCTCTTTGCAGAGTGAAGGCATATTAAATGCAAGGTTTTACAATTTTAACCCCGAACTAAAAACCACCATCAACAGTAAGTCCCCTGCTTAGCACGTAACAGTGGCATCGTTGTGGGTAAGCATGAGATGGTGACAGACAAGGATAAAAAATCGAAAGGCATGACATGAAGAGATTGCCGATAAAAATTAGACCGACCTTGGCAAGAGGCATGAGTAGTCTATGATCTTTTCATTAGCGGTCTGGCCACAAGGTGCTGGCGCTTGGCGTACCTCAGGCTTTGCTATAGCGTACTTCTGGATCGGCTGCTGAGATTGGTGCCATGGAACATTGAAACTGCGGTCCCAAAAGGAAACCTTCTTATACCCGACTTCCAAAAGTGATATGCACATAAAATACGTTGCCCACCTTTATTCCTTATTCCATTGTCCTTGCTTCTGTAGCGGCGAGATTCTTTCCATCAGCAGCCCAGGTGAGTGAATCATCCCAGATAGATATTTATCTAATCAGCTGATATCCCGTATCTGGAACCTTCATGTACGGTAGGTAAAAAGTTTTTCTTTTTCAGGTTTTATCAGTTTGTGTGATATAAAAGAGCACCCCGAGCTTTCCTTTTCATATCGTTCACCACATGATTGTGTTCATCTCTTTTTAGGTATTGCTCCATATCTTCTTGCAGTTTTCCTTTGTCTCCTTTCATTACGTAGGTTATTGATGTAGACATAATACTTTCCTGCTGTATATGATGGGAACTCCTAATGGTTATTCTTCCAATTCTTCGGAGAAAAGTTTTGAAGTTGACAAGCCCAGGGTTTCTGCATCTGAGGAGGTATCAGAAAAAATCGATCCTTTGTTCCATGAGGCCGGTCGGATTATACAAGGTATGCCTTTCACTCATCTACACCTTGTTTGGATGCGTGCTCAAGCTTTCATGGCTTCGGTTCACATAGAGGAGAAGTGGAGACATGATAAAGCGTTCCATCGCGCCAAGTCTCAGTGTGGTGAAGCATCTCAACAACCCAGTGCCAGGGCTGAAAGATTCGCTGCTCGACTGAAGCGGCGAAGGATCGAGCCTAAGAAACCTCCAGGAGAGAGCAAGTTCAATTATCCTGTTCATGACGGTATCGTAATCCTCGACTCTGATGTTGATGAACCAGAGTATCCTCAAGAGGCCGTTGGAGCAGTTTCTGAGAAGGATGTCGGTGTGGCCCATGAGAAAGAGACTGAAATGGCTTCTGGAGGGGATGTCGAAACTACTGTTGGAGAGTATGTTGAGGCAGTCGTTGAAGAGGGATTTGGAGAAGGCGCTGAGGCAGCCGCTGGAGAGGATGTTGAGGAAGCCGCTGGAGGGGGCTTTGGAGAGGACGCTGGAGAAGGCGTTGACATTGATAACTAGTTTTCATTCTGTTATTTCCTTCCTTAGAAAAACAATCTTTTCGTAGCTTGTAGATGCTTTTGATACTTCAGGGTTTTTATTTTTTTGTTCATGTGACTAGAGCCATGCTTCTCCGAGTAATATTCTTTCATTTATGTTGCTTTTATAATTTCATATCTTTAATTGGATGAATGAATAAAATCTCCCGAAAGAATCCCAAAAACCCTTTTGCGAAAAATGATTTCTTCCATTCTTCTAGAGCGATTCAGCGGACGGGAAGCCAAATCACATAAATAGTGCATCAATAATGCTAGTAGGCGTGTGACATTCTCTAGATACTTCTATAGCAACGCCTCGCATGTCGTTGGCAACAATAACTCAAAACAGGGGGAAAACAGTAGCAATAGTTAAGGATTTAACCAACCTTTTATTGGATTTTCCCTTGCAAATTGCACAGGACGTGACATGCCGCCTGGGTACATAAAAGCGTGAGCAACCGCAAGCTGGTAAACACGCCGTGAGAAGTAGATAAACCCCATCAGGCGAAAGTTAAAGCCAGACGTTCTTGAAGGAAACTGTCTGTGCCGCCACTTCATGATCTTCTTCCTTGCATATTCCCCTTTTCAATATTTTTTTTTTTTGAACAAGATATTCTCGTAGGGTTTGATTTTTTCAGGTTTTTAATTGATGGGTAATGACTTTGTGGGAGTTTGGATTTGCTGGGTACTTTTCCTTTGAGATGATTCAGGAAAACTTATTTTGAAATAAAGATGCTTCTAATTAAAATCGAAAACCTAATTATGAATGCAAGCAGTGCAATCATTTTGGAGGAATTATAAATATTGCAGGAAAATGGAAATTGCTGAAGGACATACTAAGAAGAATTTTGAGGCAAGAGGCGGCGTGACGCTTTCAGGCTTAAAAGGGTTTGAGCCACTGAGCGTGTATTACTACACCTTCCAACTTGTCGGCATTTATGAGCTTGCATTAACCTCCCAAAATAATTTCTGCTACTAAGTATGGTTTGTCTGTGGAGTTGGACGAAGGAGGCTGAGCGGCAACTTTTACTACCATATCTCCAACTTGGAATGGGTTTTTATGTTGCGCGACTACTTGATTCTTGGGTTTATTATTCTCGACTAAGACAACCTCCAAATTTTTGATGAAACACTTGAAACGCCCAGCATCCCATTCACATCTCTTAGTGACGCCTGGGTTGAAAAGGCGAGGGTACCCAAATATACCTCAAGCTAAAACTTTTCCTTTCTATAAGTCCTTTTTCCGAAAGTGATTGTCTATGGACTGAGACAATACAACTAATCGGTTCACACTTCGTGTGATCGTCTATGGATACAAGATCGAGAAAATACAATGACGAAGTATGTTTACTTGATACAAAGGTTCGGACTTAACCAAAAACAATGGGATTGCTTATCAAGTAAATAGGAATTAACGTTTGTGTAATTTACTTTAATTATAATAAAACAATTATAATGCGGAAATATAAAGTAAATGACACAACAAAATTTTGTTAACAAGGAAAACCGCAAATGCAGAAAAACCTAAGAACCTTGTCCAGAATTTAATACTCTCAGGATTAAGCCGCTATACAAAATAAACCAACTTCGTATAGTTGAAACCAAGCAACTAAACCTATAGTTCACCTAGTTCCGTCTGTATTCCCACGCCCTCAACTTATGAATAAGTTACGTACTTGGAACAATTCCTTTGGTTTGTATTCCAAACAGTAAAGGAACAACAAATCTGTTTGGTATCAACTCTCTTCAACCAAGTGATATGAGTCGGACAAAGGCTCTTCTGTTTATCTCAATAAACTCCTTCGTCGGGTCCTTAGATCTATCTTATGTTCAATTACCTAAGGTAATCGTAAGATTTTTCAATCAATACTTTTAATCACAAAGAACCGTATTGATGCCGATCTACTCAACTAATCAATCCAATCTACCACAAGGATAAACCGATTATAGTTGGATCCTCTTTTTACCGAAACAAGTATTGTGCACACCAAAGATTTATATAACCAAGTCAGAAATCTTCTGTCTTTTCTTTATCTTCAAATCTTCTTAGATCTTCAATAAACACCTGCACACAACTACTTGAATCTCTTGTGATCAATCACACACAGAACGGAGTCTGTTAAAAATGGATTATCACAAGATCGCCTTTAGAACTAACAACAATCTAAAGATCCCTGTCGAACCTTTGAACTAGTTCGAGTGAATCTTATATCAGAAGAGAAGATTCTCAAGCATAAACAAACTAGGTGCAATCAAATTTCAACCACCATTAGTCAATCAAATCAATCGAAAACAAAAGATAAACCGCAATTATCTAGTTTCCCACCAACAGTACTAATAGAGCTTCTCAATACCAAAGAAGACTTTAAACTGAGCGGTCGTAAGAGATTTCGCCTAATTAGGTTACTCTCCTCTCCGAATAGGTGGCTTCACCTGTAACAGTACAACAGAGGAAGTTTACTGTCACGAAGGATTAGTTTGCTAGAAATGCAAACTTCAAGTATTTATAGACAAGGAAGTTTGGACACCAAGGAATTTCCAAAACCGAAAATATTCTCAAGATATTCAATAATAATTTCCAAATTCGGTTTTCATAATTCCTGAAAATGTTCTGTCCAAAATATTGATCGAAAATCTCCTTGGAAAATCTTTAACTAGTAAATGCACATTACTAATTCTTATTTTCCATATATATAATTAAAAACCTTAATTAAAAGATTTTTAACTTATTTAATTTCGATCCTGGGATTTTCTTCCTTTCAGCTGTTAAGGAATATCTTTGAACAATAAAAGATACGCATTAATGCACGTGTTCAAAGTGTGTCGACATCCTTACTTTGTAAGTCCTCTTTCATAATTACACACTTGAAACCGATTTACCACGCTTCCAAACAAGTTTATAATTGGTTCATCTGACTTTCAAGAGCTATGTGATTGATCAAGAACACTCAATCACAAATCATGGGTTTAATGGTTCTACCAAAACAAGTTTCGGTTCTACCTCCATGTGAGTACTGTGCATAGTCACACTAGCTTCCCAAAATTTGGTTGACTAGGTACTAGGATCGGTTCCCCACATATTTATGGTATCTAACTTATATGTGTTGCACGTGTCCATTGGATCGGTTCCCCTTTGCCTGAAAACGTGTTGCGCATGTCCATAGGATCGGTTCCCCTTTCTGCTATAAATCTTGTTGCACCTCATACAAGGATCGATTCCCCTTTGTGATGTGTTGCACCTCTTACTAAGATCGGTTCCCCTTTAACCATAGTTAGGTCTTACAAACTACACAAACTCGATCATACCATCAGGTGATTACTTAAGATCGGTTTCACTAATAAAAGTCATACCAATACATAAGGCAGACCTTATATGAATAGTTTTACCAAGAACACAAACAAGTCATGAGCGGTTGTACTAATCACACATATTGGTCGTTCATAAGATATGGAATGAATAACAATCCCAGTAACGCCTGACGATTTTCTTTTCGATTCACAAACCAAGTTCATGAACTTACTTCCTTAAAACACATGTAAAACATTGTTTCCTAGGATGAAATCCTCATCTCATACCCATACATAATCACAATAGCATTCAAACGATTACGTCGATGTCTTATCTACAAAGTTTAATGCTTAAGCAATAAACCTCGTATTGTATTCCTTAATACTATGTCTATCTAGAGTGTTCATGCTTCGCAGTTTTGTTTTCAATGTGCACGACTTGAAAGATACGTTAGGGAATGAAATAGTTCAAGTCAAATATCACTAACCTCAAGTGGAAGGATGATGTTATGGTTATAACTCCTTACTTCTTCACTTCTTCAAGTCTTCGCAATACTTGTAATGTCTCATATCTTAATACTTTCAAGCTAATCTATACGAAGTTGACTCTAGTTTATTTAATCAAGCGAATCTTAAATGAGTTTTGATTCACTAGAATATGACAACCAAACTTGACATACCAACGCTTGGTGGGTTCAACCGAGCTATGCTCTAACAATCTCCCCCTTTGTCAATTTTAGTGACAAAACTCTTACATCATATGGATAAACAAAATACAAGAATTCATTACACATACGCTTGATTCCCGAATTCAACAGCACATAACTTGTATACATTCAATCCTTAAAAATGTCGTTGTTGACATTATAATAACAAAGCTCATACTTCCCCTAAAGGTGAGATAGGTAGATTTTCAATCCTCACGTCTTTGTTATATCAAGTCATATGATATGTTACCCACCCTTAGTCTATGCTTTTCCTCTTTCGTTAGATAAACGTTCAAGCACCAATGTCCTTCTTCCCTAATGACACTAATCAATATAAAATTGACACCAGCATCACTTGTTTACTCCATATATTTCTCCCCCTTTTTGTCACAAAATGACAAAGAAATGAAAAAATAAAGGACAACACGAAAAAAGATCTTACAAATCTCAAAATAGACTTGCAATATGTTGAGTCAGGCACGAGGGTTCCACACATCATTTTTTATAACCAGTATCAAAACCGAAACTACAAAGTAATTATGTTTTGATATGTTATCATGGAAATAATTCCCCGAAGCAATTTTCCCAACTAGTTTAGCAAACCAAAAATCAACTAATCACATTAGTTCCTTTGCCGATTGTATAAATACAATCGCTTCATTCGATAAGACCAAAATAAAGATAACTCTATTTTTCTCACCAGGTTCTAATTATCCATATAACTTAGACCTTTAAGTTTTAAACAAGCCAAATACTAGGTTAGTTAATTAGCATTTCTTGTTAAGGCATTCGATTAGACTTGAAAAACCAAAACCTCCACTTTGATAAGTCTAACTAACATCAGATTTAACTTAGTTTTTCTTATCCTGAATCGAATTGGACTAAACAATTCATCCCATAAACATATTCTTTTGTCAAGCCATAAATAATTCATACAAACCAAAACAAATCAACTTGCATAATTATTCACCTCAGGCGGAAGCAATTGAAACAACATAAACATTAAAGCACTGCAATTGCACCGAAAATTTTGTAAGCCCAAACAATTGATACCACACAATAAAGTAAGATAACAATAGTTTTTCTTAACCGGAACCAATTGAATCACACACACATCCATACACACATAATGGAATAAAACATCAATTGTACCAAAATTTTGTTAAGCAAAAGCAAAAAGATATAAGCAATAAAATTAGGCTTTTCTTAAACAGGAAAGCAATTAACTAATGAGATTGTTACCTCAATCTCGCATCCACTTCTCCAATATGTTTGCAACTTCTTCTTCCATGGATAATTGATATCGAAATACCATTATGTTGTCATCCTTATGCAAAACAAAAGAATAACAACAACCAACCTTTACCAGAGAAAGGTTGAAAACCGGTTTTTAACTATTGCAAGCAAAAGTTCAAAACCCACGAAACACATATGCTTTTATGCTAAACCAAAACCGATTTAACATATTGTGACTTTTTCACATATTGTTTCTATCAGAACCCCTCATGATCCTTTGATATAGCCTACCAATATGGGCCAGAACTTAATCCTGCTAAATCAAAAAGTCACCCAAACCATAAGGGTTCACAACATTATAAGATCGAATATCAAGGTAATAAAACTGAAATCAAACATCTCATAAATATACATAGCAATAAGTAAAGCATTCAAGTACAGACTATGTAAATCAAAAACTATCACAAGAAAAATTATAAATCAAATAACTTTATTCATAATAGACTTAATACAATCAATGAAAGAAATCAAAAATTGATGTCTATTTTATCTTAATTCTTGAAGACAATTCAATCTTCAACTACTTGCTTATCAGAACCTTCCTCAGAGTCTTCTTCTTGTTCTCCTTTTAGAAACTCATTGATGATCGTTAGGATTCCCTGAAGAGTTTCCGGATCATTTCGATAGGCAAATGCCAACTGTTTCTGAATACAATCCAGTTTCTTACCAATCTTTTCAAAATGAATACCTTGAGACTTCTTGAAAGAGTTTGGCGAAATTCTTTCAACCAATTTGTTGGAGGCTTGTCCTCCCATCATTTGACTAACAGTCTTATCAGTTACAACACTAATGTTTTTCATATCAACAAAGTCATCTCCTGCAATAGATTCACAGACTTTGGTAATTATACACGGAAAACCGATATGTCTCTTGATACCAGAGGATGAGAGACAACATGATATCTTGATCATTTGGTTGACAATAATTCCACAGATATCAATTTGAGGATCTCCTTTTAACAGAAAATAAACAAATTCTGCAAAATCTTTATCCCAAACAGACTTATCTCTTGTACTTGCAAATAGGGTAGCTAAAGCAAGTTTACCGAATACCCTTAGGTGGAAGGGTACATCTTTTGTTGGTAATCTACCATTTTCCCATTCTGTTGATCTTCCAGTGAGATTTGTTGAAATGGTATCGTGTTCAATTTCAACTCCAATAATCAAGTGACTACATACCTTATTGTAATTAATAGCATTAGATAGTGTCTTACGATCAACATAGTAGATTGCTTGACCAACAAGTGTAACAAAGGAAAGTTTCTTATGATCAATATTACGAATATTTGCATAAAAAATTCTTACCATATCAGGTGAATATTTTTCAAAATCAAAAAGTTTTCCCCAGTTTCGATCTTGAACAAACTTCACATAATCCTTATCTTTGACGTTTGAATCAAAAAAAATTCAGTGGTAAAATCCATTCTCTTGATAATTTTGTATTTCCTGAAACAAGAGATGTCAACAAAACTAGATAAATCATGCATGTTATCAATACTGTTAGGAAATCTGATTTCATCAATGTCTTCAAATCTGATCCAATTATTAGCGGATTTAGTTCTTGATTTCCTTTTTCTCATACTTGCGAAAATATGAAAAACCCTAGTTACGGTTTTGATCAATCTTCCCCAATATGTATAAACACATTACAAGAGATTATCTTTTATAGGAAGACTTGATATCAAAAAACCGGAAATAACTAGTTTTAGGAAATACTCTCAAAATCGGAAATCGTGAATTGTGGGGAAACAATTACGATTTTGTATCTAGGTTCTTCTTTTGGAAAATCGGTTTTTCATGGTCTGGATCTTTGTTTCGGATTGATTCCATGTTTTTGTCCAAAAATATGTTTACTCTTTTATTACCATAGAGTGGCAATATCACTTGAAATTTATTCAAGAATTTACTAGAGTATACAGAGATAAATTTGAACAAGATATGATATTTGTTAAAAATACTATCAGAATCATAAACCCAGTGATGTTTCAAAAGATCACTTGCTTCATTAAAACAGTTGTAAGGTGTATGAAGCAAACCACTGTTAATAGAATTATTAACTGAAAACTCATCCCTTGTAGGATCACATATTTTCCAAAACTGCATCCTAGAAAGCTAAACATTGACAGTCCTTGATCTGAAAATGTACATGTATATACTTTGGTAGGCCATCCAAAATACATATAAGATTCCTGATTTTGTCAGAACACAATAGACAATGTTCATAGAAATCTTAAGTAGAATCTTATGCATTTTCAATATACAGACTGTCACATAGGCCATTGTACCATTGTTACGTAACATAATGATGTACAACCCAATAATAGTTAAAGGATCGTGTAAGTCACTCAAGACATACATATGCGTAATTCCTAACAGGTTTAGGAATAAGAGTATTACATACTTCATACGGGTTTTCCACCATGATCTTTTAAAGTAGTCAAATCCTGCCATTACGTTAACTGAATCATTCATAGATTCAATTCTTATAGGATGGATCGCACCAAACACATATTGTTAGATCTTTTCGTGTTTGCCTGCTCTGATACTAATTGAAAAGGCGAGGGTACCCAAATATACCTCAACCTAATACTTTTCCTTTATATAAGTCCTTTCTCCGAAAGTGATTGTCTATGGACTGAGTCGAGACAATACAACTAATCGGTTCACACTTTGTGTGATCGTCTATGGATACAAGATCGAGACAATACAACGACAAAGTATGTTTACTTGATACAAATGTTCGGACTTAACCAAACACAATAGGATTGCTTATCAAATAAATAGGAATTAACGTTTGTGTAATTTACTTTAATTATAATAAAACAATTATAATGCGGAAATATAAAGTAAATGACACAACAAGATTTTGTTAACGAGGAAAACTGCAAATGCAGAAAAACCCAGGGACCTTGTCCAGAATTGAATACTCTCAAGATTAAGCCGCTATACAAAATAAACCAACTTCGTATAGTTGAGACCAAGCAACTAAACCTACAGTTCACCTAGTTCCGTCTGTATTTGCACGCCTCCAACTTATGAATAAGTCACGTAATTGGAACAATTCCTTTGGTTCGTATTCCAAACAGTAAAGGAACAACAAATCTGTTTGGTATCAACTCTCTTCAACCAAGTCATATGATTTGGACAAAGGCTCTTCTGTTTATCTCAATAAACTCCTTCGTCAGGTCCTTAGATTTATCTTATGTTCAATTAACCAAAGTAATCGTAAGAATTTGCAATCAATACTTTTAATCACAAAGAACCATATTGATGCCGATGTACTCAACTAATCAATCCAATCTACCACAAGGATAAACCTATTATAGTTGGATCCTCTTTGTACCGAAACAAGTATTGTGCACACCAAAGATTTATATAACCAAGTCAGAAATCTTCTATCTCTTCTTTATCTTCAAATCTTCTTAGATCTTCAATAAACACCTGCACACAACTACTTGAATCTCTTGTAAACAATCAACATAAAACGGAGTCTGTTAACAATGGATTATCACAAGATCGTCTTTAGAACTAACAACAGTCTAAAGATCCCTGTCGAAACTTTGAACTAGTTTGAGTGAATCTTAGATCAGAAGAGAAGATTCTCAAGCATAAACAAACTAGGTGCAATCAAAGTTCAACCACCATTAGTCAATCAAATCATTCGAAAACAAAAGATAAACCGCAATTACCTAGTTTCCCACCAATGGTACTAATAGAGCTTCTCAATCCCAAAGAAGACTTTAAAGTGAGCGGTCGAAAGAAATTTCGCCTAATTAGGTTACTCTCTTTTCCGAATAGGCGGCTTCACCAGTAACAGTACAACAGAGGAAGTTTACTGTCACGAAGGATTAATTTGCTAGAATGCAAACTTCAAGTATTTATAGACAAGGAAGTTTGGACACCAAGGAATTTCCAAAACCGAAAATATTCTCAAGATATTCAATAATAAATAATTTCCAAATTCGGTTTTCAAAATTCCAGAGAATGCTCTGTCCAAAATATTGATCGAAAATCTCCTTGGAAAATCTTTAACTAGTAAATGCACATTACTAATTCTTATTTTCCATATATATAATTAAAAACCTTAATTAAAAGATTCTTAACTTATTTAATTTCGATCCTGGAATTTTCTTCCTTTTAGATGTTAAGGAATATCTTTGAACAATAAAAGATACGCATTAATACACGTGTTCAAAGTGTGTCGACATCCTTACTTTGTACGTCCTCTTTCATACTTACACACTTAAAACCGATTCACCACGCTTCCAAACATGTTTAGAATTGGTTCTTCTGACTTTCAAGAGCTATGTGATTGATCAAGAACACTCAATCACAAATCATGGGTTTAACGGTTCTACCAAAACAAGTTTTGGTTTTACCTCCATGTGAGTATTGTGCATAGTCACACTAGCTTCCCAAAATTCGTTAACTAGGTACTAAGATCGGTTCCCCATATATTTATGGTATCTAACTTATATGTGTTGCACATGTCCATAGGATCAGTTCCTCTTTTCCTAAAAACGTGTTGCACATGTCCATAGGATCGGTCCCCTTTCTGCTATAAACCTTGCTGCACCTCATACAAGGATCAATTCCCCTTTGTGATGTGTTGCACCTCTTACTAGGATCGGTTCCCCTTTACCCATAGTTAGGTCTTACAAACTACACAAACTCGATTATATCATCAGGTGATTACTTAAGATCGGTTTCACTAATAAAAGTCATACCAATACATAAGTCAGGCCTTATGTGAATAGTTTTACCAAGAACACAAACAAGTCATGATCGGTTGTACTAATCACACATATTGGTCGTTCATAAGATATGAAATGAATAACAATCCCAATAACGCCTGGCGATTTCCTTTTCGATTCACAAACCAAGTTCATGAACTTACTTCCTTAAAACACATGTAAAACATTGTTTCCTAGGATGAAATCCTTACCTCATACCCATACATAATCACAGTAGCATTAAAACGATTATGTCGATGTCTTTTCTATAAAGTTTAATGCTTAAGCAATAAACCTCGTATTGTGTTCCTTAATACTATGTCAATCTACAGTGTTCATTCTTCGGAGTTTTGTTTTCAATATGCACGACTTGAAAGATACGTTAGGGAACGAAACATTTCAAGCCAAATATCACTAACCTCAAGTGGAAGGATGATATTGTGGTTGTAGCTCCTTACTTCTTCACTTCTTCAAGTCTTCGCAATACTTGTAATGTCTTATATCCTAATACTTTCAAGCTAACCTATACGAAGTTGACTCTAGTACATTTAATCAAGCGACTCTTAAATAAGTTTTGATTCACTAAAATATGACAACCAAACTTGACATACCAACGCTTGGTGGGTTCAACCGAGATATGCTCTAACACAGGTTGATAACTGGACCGCGTCCCCATGCCTGGCCGAGAGGAGAAGTGACAGGGTGCAGAAAGGGTTGTTCCATAAGACTTACTTGTGTTCGGAATCTATGAATGAACGTCGACGGGCTCTCTCCAGGTAATTGAGTTACATTGGTAAGTTGTTGATACGGCAACATGTAATCTTCAGGGTTGGATGGATTGCTGGAAATTCTTTCGGGTATTGACATCGGCAGAGAGGACACTCCTAATTTTGCTTTATTGCCATGTACCCACGAGCGCCCCAGAATCATGTCATAATTTGGGAATTCTTTGACAATGTGTAATTTTCCATGTGTTAGAGCATCTACCACCTTAATTTCGAGGTTAATGTATCCATACACGTCTATTGCTTCTCCTTCCAGGTTTTTGACCGCAATTGGGGAATAAGTAGCCTTCTGTTTTGAAGTTCCTGCAGCTCTTGGAGTCTTGACGGTAACAATGTTGAATTTAAAGGCGGTGTCAATCAGTGTGCCATCGAACGCAGCATTCTTTAGGTAAGCCGTGGTCAGCAGTCCCCAGTTGCACTTTCCAACAACGCTTCCTGAGAGAGGTTGGGATTTCGGAGTGGCTTCCTCAGCAGTAAAGAGTCGCTTGCCCGACACAACACGATTGAGGGATGTAAACATGTCTTGACGCTGCGCCTTGGAGAGATATAGGATTTCGCACACACGCTGCATCATGGTTTGCACGGTTTTGTGAACAGAGTCCCCAGAGAGCATGCAGCTTCTAAGTGGAAGAGGATCTCTGTGAACTCCCTTATTGCCCAGTTGAAGTTCTCCTACCTCCACCTTTCCTTGAAAATGCGTTTTGACCTATTGCATTCATTGGTCGGGTGATGGACGAACCTGTGGTAGCGGAAATACTTGGGATTTGCTATTTCTTCTTCCGTTGGCGGGCGCCTGATAGGAGGCAGCTTGATAGAAATATCATAACATCAAGGAATTTGATGAATTCAAGGAAAAATAGGATAAATAATAATAAAATAATAAAGAAAAGGGCGTGTGGGACCGGCCAGGGCATGGCCGGCCGGCTAGTGGCCCTGTCCCACAAGTTTTCATAATTTTATTTTATTATTATATGATGATTTGTGCAAAAAATACCATGAAATCAAGGAGTTTTTCATGAAATTAGAGAAATAATAATAATAATAAAATAATAACGAACCGTGAGGTGTGGGGCCGGCTGGGACCAAGGCATGGCCGGTTGGCCAATGGTCACGCCCCACACTCCTTACCTTAATTTTATATTATTTTTTATGGATTTATGGAAGTACCATGAAACCGAGGAGTTTCCTCGAGACGAAGGAGATTTGATAAAATGAGATAATTTTCGTCAAATCATGGAAAATAATAAAAATGCATTAAAAATATAAAACTGGCATGGGATTGACCACAACACGGTCGGTCGGTCGTGTGTCCGTGCTCCCAGCACCGTGGTCAATATTTTTAATTATTTATTATTTTCTTCTCTATTTTGCATAGGTTCATCGTTTCGTTGTATTTTTGAAATACTCGTTCTTGCGGTGACTGTTAGTGTATCGTCGTTGAATATACCTTCACCATTTGAATCGGGGCTTACTTAGAAGTAGCTTAGACGCCCGGTTGTTGATTATTTATTACTAATTGTGGAATTCGGTGGAGAATAATTCACAAAACTGAGTAATAAGATGTTTATTATTAATTCATAGGATCAGCTGAGGATTCGACTACGAATTCAGAATAATAAAGTGAGCATTACCATTCCATGGGATCGTAGATTCGACCATAGAATCCGAGTAATTAAGATTTATCTATTACCATTTATGAGACCAGTTGTGGATTCGATCATGAAATCGGAGTAATGAGATAATATTGTTATTGCTATTCTATGAGATCAAGCCGTGGATTCGATCATAGAATCATAACAATTGTTTATTGCCATTCCGTTGGACCAGTCGCAGATTCGACCATAGAATAGGAGCAATTGTTATTGCCATTCCATGGGACCAGTCGTGGATTCGACCATGGAATAAGAGCAATCGTTATTGCCATTCCATGGGACCAGTCGTGGATTCGACCATGGAATAGGAGCAATCGTTATTTCCATTCCATGGGACCAGTCGTGGATTCGACCATGGAATAGGAGCAATAATAGATTATTCTGGGAATTCAGTAGTGAATGTCACGGCAGAATTAATCTTAATTAGGATAATTAACTTTGTGGCTCTATACTAGCAGAGCAAGCTGTCTAGGAGCATTAATTATCCCGATATGAGCTTGTCGGTAAGTCATATCCTTTATATAGTCAGGGTAAACTCGTTGTTTGTTCCTGAAGACGTTATCGCTCTATACTAGCAGAGCAAGCTTTCTAGGAGCCGTCCATCTCGTGATACCATATAGAAATAATCACTGAAAATTGTTCAGTGTTCATGAGATATGTCGTTGTCCAGCCGTGAGACTAAATATCTACATGTACTCTGAGAGAAAGTACTCTCCATTCAGAATTCGATGAGAGACCTATGTCTCAGTACTCACGTCTGATTGCTGGATCAGAGCTTCGTATAATTATGAGTTCACGATTTTAGCCCTTGTCGAAAATACACCATCTACATTAAGTCCCCTGCTTACTGAGGAAAGTTGTATTCCTCAGTCAGCATTAAATGGTGATTTTCCGGCTATAAATAACAATACCAGTAATTGAACTTAGTCGTAAGTTGAGACGTTACCGGATTTAGAGAGCATGAGCAAACCACGACTTGATGAAGGCTTCAATGTCATGATTGGAGTGTCGTTTGATGAGCATACATTGGTGTTGAACCGGTGGTTTGGACGACGAGTCTGTGGTTGGTCAGGATTCGCGGGACGGGCCCATGAAAACAAATCCTTGTTTTATGAATAGACGCTCGTTCGTTCGTTAGTTTAAGGAACAAACAAAATAGACCTAAGTCTAATGATATAAAATTCGTCTATGAGCTTTCACGAAAACCGGAATTTTATATTTTAAATATGTGAGATTTCACAAAGTGGAATAAACTCTCGTTTCAAAGGTGGATGCTCGTACGAGAGAAAAGTTTTTTTTTTTTGATAGACGTGCGTCTGTTAGTAATAAAATTTTGTTTATGAGCCTTTATGAAATTTTTTATCTTCGAGCTTTTGGAAATCTTTGAAAATATACTCTCGCTTCAAAGACAGATGCTCGTACGAGGGAGCAAAAATATATAGATATATTTTTCAAATTTACGTGAGTTTCACGTTAAAATATATTTTGTAAAATCAATGTTTTGATTTTGAACAATTGTTGAAGGTAGACAACCATACATGGTGAAAGAATGTCTATATGTGAGTTTTCACAATCGTAGAATGGACGTCTGTCCAGATTTTGATAAACCAGTGAATGTTCACATTGTAAAATTTACGTGGGTTGTTCACGGTTTTGTGAAAATCATGTCAGAATTTTGCTCGTCTTAGCAGGTTTGAAGGAACGAGCAAGATTTGAAGTATTAACTCATGTACTGTTAGTGGAATCGTAAACATGTAAGAGTTGAAAGTTACCATTTTTGCAGACGCTGATGTGAGCATCTTTATTCCATGATTCGTTGTTTTGCTGAATCTTGCGCTTTGTATAAATGATGCGTTGAATGTTATGCATCTGTCACAACCACTTTGCAAGAATGACTGACTCCCATGATGACACTTTCAAAGACGATGTTTCCAGGGATGACATCTCCGCGGGTGTAACTTCAAGAAATGGTACTTCTGGGACCTCTGAGTGATGGTGAGAGATCCTTCATACTGAGTTGTACTCCTGGTTATTTCATCAACTATACCACAGGATGATCATGTAGTGAGGTTTCAGATCAATGTAGACTCCTCGGAAATGGAAGAAATTCTTCGGAGCGGAGCATCCAGAAGTAAGGACTACAAGATGTTAGCAAATGACGTGCAGTCCCCAGCCGTTTCTTTGGTGAGTTGTTACCGCTCGTTGTGTCATGACTTTTTCCTGCCCGTGCATTTAGGATCACGAGACCAAGGTTTTGTTATTTATTTTCAGACCTTTTCTCCATCGATTGACGGTCTTCAACTTGTTCCCAGACGAACAATTCAGGAATCCAGTACCGATGAAGGAGTCGATGTAAATATCTATTTCGTGCAGGTGATCGCGGCATCTCCTTGAATGAAATAATAATAATTTTTGTTGATGAATCCAGGAAGAAATCATTGTAGATAAGAATCATGTTGATGAAGCGCACTCTTCTTTGGAAGATGGGAATATGGAGAATTCCCGAAATCCCGAACCGAATGGAGATAGCGGTTTTGTCAACGGAGATTCTGGCATCGTCGAGCCTTCAAATGATTTAGAGACTCCCTTAGTAAGTATATCTCCTGTAATTTCTTCAAAGAAGTATCATATTGCTGATTCTTGAATGAATGGATGAAAATCCATGTGAATTTATGGATAACTTTGCCGAAATACATCACCGGAAAATTTCAGACTTCAGATTTTACTAGAAACGCTGTAGAATCTTCGTCCGAAGTCGGATTTTCGCGGTTTGCATATGTATCTTCAAGCCCAGGAAATTTCCAAGCTTTAACAATGAATATTTTTGAAGTTTGAGCATGTTTAGGGCCTGAAAAGGGCGAAATAGTGAACTTCCAGGAGACCTTCAGAACTTTTTCAGATGGCATGTTGATCCATGTTTTAGCCACATCTATTTGCTCATTCATCGGATTGTCATGAAATTTTTAGAAGTTGTATAGGATATCCATACGAAGATAATGGTATATAACCCATCTTCATATTCCTCATAGATTGCTCCCAGTTCGTCTTTTAGTACACGGCAGAGTACAGTTTCTTCAGATGAGGTTACCGTGAAACGTATTTTCATGACTTTCATGCTATTTGCTCGTTCCTTGAGTGTATAATGATTAATCTTGATAAAGTTGGATTTCTTGTATGATGTATTTTATGATCTCATTTGGTTTCAAGCTTAAATGACTCTAACCTCATGTAATCTTCGTATTAGGTGCCAAATACCGAAGTTGAGGATATTGAAACCAATGAGGATAAATCAAACTTACATGGAGTTATTTATGAAGAGACAACCATATCTACACTTCAAGGCCATGATAAGGTTGTCATTGAAGTCTTGGAAACTCAGATTGTTGCTGCTTCAGTGATAGAAGAAACCGAAACACCAGTAGAGAATACTGAAGAAACTGTTGCCCTGGAGGCTGCTCCAGTAATTGAGAACCGTATAGTGGTGCATGAATATCCAAGTGCAGGAGTTTCTTTTGATCCTACGTTCGATGCTTCACTCCCGTATCATGAACTAGTTGGCGGATTCAGTGTTCCCATTGGATATGCAGGCTTGTACGAGAAACCGTGGAAGATGTATGGGCACATCGTCGTTACCAAGGATCCGGAGCATAGTTATTTCTTGACGAGGCAAGTAGAAGCCATGTTGCGTGTTATAAATGATATCCGCATCACAACTGGAAATATTGTCACCCGGGATGTACTCTTTGATTGGGAGTACAACTTGAAGAAAGCTGAAGAACTTGATTTCAATTTGAAGTGGCTTCGTCAAAAAATTGATGTTATAAGGAAAGCGGTGGAAGGTGACACTTCTTTCACCACCAGTGATGCCGTGTTGAAGAAGATGGATGAAGAAAAGCAGAAATCTTATCTTGCTGACTTTCTTTAGTTTTCTTTCCATGATATCTTGAACCTTGGACTTCTGAGAGATGTGAGGTTTTATTCTGGTCTTGATTTCTTGATCGGTTTTGGATTGTGAAATCGATCGTCTTAACAAGTGGACCGTCAGTCCCCAGTATTTTGTTAAGTATCTCCCTTTCGTTTTCCCTTCTTCTGGTGGGACCTAGATAGAGGACCCAGGTAGAAAATTGATGTAAAGACCTAGGTGGTCGAAGTTCGAGGTACCTTGATGAAGGACTTAGCGAAGAGACCTGGTGGACACCGATCGACTGTGGAAGTCATGAATCCCGTCTAAGAATTGTTGCTTGCATGTTGTACGCTCTAGAAGCTGTAGGGACCTCATACAAGGTCGAAATTCGATGCTTGACCCCAACTTTCGAAGCTAAGAAGCTGAGTTATCACATGAGAAAAGAATCACTCAATTTGGAGTTGTGGAGATCATCCAACGAAGCGTGCGCATTTGCAATTTGTAATCCCGTACAAATTTTTCAGATTCCGTAGACCCGACGGTAAAGGCCATATATTTCAGCTCGTATGTCCAATTGATGCGCCCTTTTGGTATGTTGTAGAAGAAACATAGATGAACATCTTTATTTTAGGAAGTATTGTCCCATTCCTCACCCATTGGTACGTTTATGTAAAACCATGGCCCGGAGCATGTCGTATCTAATTTGTAGAGGCGATGAGAACATCTTGGAGGAGACTTTGGATTATGCCCACCAATTGTGCCAGCTTTGGGAAGAATTTCATGTGAGCATGTTTTCAGGTCTACACATCTTGATATGAATCATTAGTTCTTGGAGAAGTCTTCTTCATGTGTAACACTTAAGAGAATGATTAGTTGATGAAGCCCTGAGGATGTTGCTCCTGAGACCGTTGTTAGTGCTGAGACCATGAATGATTACACTCCAGAGATCCTTGTCGATGCTGAGATCATGGATGGTGTTCCTTTAGAGATTATTTGATGCTGATGCCATGGTTGGAATTGCTCCAAAGACCGAAAAAGTCTAGAACCATGATTATAGATATAATCTTTGCTCCTCCATCCAGTGAGCCTTTAACATTCGCGAACTAGTTGATGAATTGAGTGTCCGTAAGATGAAGGTGTACTGAGAGTTCAACCTGAATGCTCTTGAAAGCATAACTTTACCACGAACTGTCTTTGTTAGTGAATCCACGTTGTTGTGGAAGATATCAGCAGAAATCTCCGTTCTCAGGTTGCCCAGTGTATGTTGAAGGAGTTGGTGACATTCATGTATGAATGATGTTGCATATGCTTCAGAAGTCTTATAATGAGATAATGAAGACTTATCGAATGTAGTGTCGATCGTGCTGGTGTTGAATCTGTCGAGATATTTGTGATGGAGCCAGAGGCGCCATTATCTAATGTGTACTCTTTGATTGGGAGTACAATTTGAAGGCTTCTTGAGTGTTGAAGCGTCATACCCCTTGAGCATGTCTTAAGTTTGATCGTCTGGGGCCCGACTATCTTCTGTTGATTCAACATTCCTTTCGTTGCAGCAGTGGGATTCAACACTTGTGCAGAAATCAGAGCTTTCTAATTTTGTGGCACACATGGACAATCCTGCAAGGCTATGTAGAAACTCCCAAAGTGTTCTTTGCCATGTTTGGACATTATCTCAGCAATGAACGTCTCAGTGCTCGATTCGGAGAAACGTTAGATTCAACCTGTTGGTAAAATGCTAATGTGGTGAAGTTACCATTCATAACGTCTTGCAGAGTTGCTAGCAGAATCAAGTCCCCATGCTAGGATAGCATGCGAGAAAATAAATGACGTAGACACAGGAGGAATGAGACTTTCCTGAGTGTGGAACCTCTTGATGAATGTCTATGCATCTTTTACAGGTTCTTGCTTCAATCTCGTCAAAGTTCGAAATTCCTCCAAGTGCTCTGATGATGGGATGTCCGTGATGTGCAACCAAAGACGCTTTTTCAACATGGATCCACGCTCGTCTGAAGAACATGTCATATTCTGGATCATCCTGATTATGTGAAACTTGGTTTCTGTCCAGGTTAAGCTTATGTCCACCTTGAGAGTGATGTAGCCATAAATATTTCTAAGCGATCCTTCAAGGTCTCTGATTGATATGGGATCACGACTAGATTGTTGTCGAGTGATGCATGCGGCTCCGAGGGTTTTCAGTGGAATGGTGTTGATAGCGGTGCCAGCATGGACCAACGTTCTCCCGAATTCGTTTCTTCTGAGATTGAGTGTGGTAAGCAGTCCCCAGTCGAACATCTCTTGAGCTGTGGAGGCTCAAGAAGTATTTCCGGTATGAACTTCTTGACACGATGTGGTTCAGTGCAGTGAACATGTCTCTCCTTTGTGCCTTCGACGGATAGAGCAATCCACATTCGACCAAGGATTGAACTGCCTCTTTGACAGGTTGTTCAGAGAGTCGAGGTATTGATTGGGAGAGGATATGTGTACTCCTTCAGTCCCCAGTTGAATCTTGTGTAGATCAACCTTCTCTTTGAAGATGTGCTTCAAAATATTGCAGTTACTTGTTGGATGATTGATGAATCCATGAAGATGACAGTACCTGGGGTTCTCCATTTTGCTTCAGTTGGCTCTGTTTGATGAACATCAAGTTGATTGTATCATCTTGCACCCAGACTTCCGGTAACTCGATCACTTCAGGGAGGTTTGAGTTTGTCCGATCATTTCCCGTTTGTTGATGTTAGGTCGAGGTTTGTGCATCTTGGTTATCCTTCCTTTGTGCTTTTCAAGGAGCTGAGGTATGCTTGCACGACGGTTCAACTTTTCATTTGCTTCCTTCTGCAACAGCGTTTGTGGAAGGCTGGAGGTTCTACAGCTTGTTGATCAGACGTCTGCTACCTCGAGCGTGGTTCTTCAGCCTTTTGTAGCTATTCTTCTTTCCAGTAAAGCGGGTGCAGTAGTCGCCTATCTCTTTGCTGCTTCATGAAGCTCTGAGAAGGTATGGAAACGTAGATTTTCCAGCAAAGATCTGTAAACCGGGATAATGTTGTTGATACAGAAGTCTACCAGTTGTTTCTCTGTGACGCTTGGATCATGACGGTTCAGGGCCTGTGCTCTGAATCTTTTCGCATAATCATTGGGATGTTCATCGCTCATTTGAAGCATCCTTCCTAGATCAGAGAGAGTGACTTGCTCTGACACGAAGAAGTATTTTCTGTAGAAAGCATTAATCATCTCTCCCCAATCGGTGATACTTCCCGGTGCGTTGTACCAGGTGTATGTTCTGCCTCAGAGACATCGAAAATTCCTTCAGGCGGACGACATGGTCGTGCTCGTGTTCGCCCGAAACCGAGAAATGTGCTTTTGAGTATTGCACGTTCCATCATAAAGAATGAATGTTGGAGCGGTATAACCTTTTGGGAGAGGAATCCTCCGTTGGCAGCGGGATATGAAGGTTGACGAATATGGACAGATGATGTCTTGTCTTTTCCTCGATCTTCAAAAGAGTGCTCCTAGTCTTCACGAGTGATTGATGAAACTTGCAGGTTCCATTGATGGAGAGTCATTTGCGTCTTTGCAGGATTCTTCATCATGTACAACATGGATTGGAGAGATTTCAGGATCAGCAGTTGAAGATGTTTCTTTAACTTTTCCTTTCTCGCACTGAGGCTGAGTTCGTTCAGACGCAAGCTTTTCTGTGAGAGTTTTGGGATAAGTACACAACTCTTTCTGTGTTGCATCCACGTCAATCTGAACCTTCATGAGATCAAGAATGGCAGGATGATTTCCTATGGTTTCTTTAGGAGATCAACGAAGAGTAGATTGTTGATGGCGCAAGTGTCGTCACTTGCAGGGGTGATCACTAGAGCACCAGTGCTTGGAGCAGTAGTAGTAGCAGGTTGCGTCGGATCGGAGGAGTGGAGATAGCGGTACCACTAGAGCTTGCGATATTAGGATCGGGTTTTGAACCCGGATTGGTAGACTTAAGACCGTTCATCCTTGTGAGAATTGAGATTGCAACCGAGAGAATGATCTCCCACTGTGGTCGCCAATCTGTAGATGGGGAAAAACGATTTGCTGGTTTTTAAGGAATTGAGGAGACGACCGTACGGAGGAGACTCCTCGAACCGAGCGAAATTTTAAACCTCACACATATGCACCGCTGCAAAGGGGGTGCTTTAGATTCGAGAGATCAATCTGTAGTACTCCGGCCTAAATCAAGACAATGACTGTTCCAGAGTAAATTCGGTCACAAGAGAGGATGGGTTGATCTGTAGGAGGGAAGCTGAAAAATGCGTGGAATCAATGGTAATCAAAGATTGTGGGTGTGTGAATTCTGAATATGATAAGCTCTGAATGATTGAAATTGCTCAATTGAGAGTAGTTGCTCAATTGATGAGTTGATGATCTCATGTTGTCAGTTTGACGTGAGATTGATGATACTGATGATTCAATCATGATTCAGAGACTTATTTATATTGCTGGAATTTTAGACACCATGATCCCATGAAGTGTGACAGTTGATGGAATCAAGGAGTGTGGAAGTGGAGATCGTGTTTGAAACTAGTTGCTCAATGTGTGGAGACTTGGTCGATTTTCCACCCACTACCTCGTGAATTCCTTCAACTGATTGCACGACTTGCTCACATTTCATCGTGTGTTTGAACACACGTGTCGTAGACCGCCAGACCGAAACCCTAAGTGATATCCCCCCAAAGTGACACAATTGACGTCTCGTGGTATGTTAGTCAATTGATGACTTCGTGATTTGATGGGACGATGAGTCCATGTAGTTGTTGAGTTGAACATGATGTTCTGAAAATCATGAGTTGAACATGTCATGAGACAGAGGTATAGTTCTTACGATGAAGTGAGCAAGTATTGCTCATTCGATGGATCGTTGAATATTGATTGTTGAACCAATATTCCTTGGTTTGAGCAAATATTTATCATTTGATCAAGTGTTGCTCATGTGATGAATTGTTGAATATTTGATCGTCTGAGCATGTGTTGCTCATTTGATGGATTATTGGCAGCGTGCCAAAAATATTAATTAGAATACTGGTCGTTGAATCGAGCATAATTAATAAAATTAATCACCACGAGGCCGTCGTAAAATTATTAAGGTTGGAATCTAGAATAATGATCCTTGGATTCAGAAACCCTAATTTGATCAATTGATGATCAATTCATGGTAGTTTAACCATAGGACGAAGGAGGGAGCGACTATGTGGGACCGTGGATCAACCATGTAGTGTCCATATGCTCACGTGAGCAAATACGAAGAACTCCTGAAGAGTTGACGATTTGTTGGTGGAAGAATGATTAAATGTTGGCTTAATCATTTATTCAAAAATACTCGTCTGAGCCTTAGGTGAGAAAACCTAATTAATTATGACGAGGCGAGGGACCGACCATGGAGTCATGAAACCGTCCCTGGGTTGTCACGTGACCGCCTGAAGATCACTTCATGAAAATCCAAAGTGTTTGGAAGAGTTTTGGACCTAATACGAGCAATTGTGCAAATTAGGTCAAACCTGTGAAAATTGATGGGACCAGATTCCGTGAGACAAAGAGCCAAACTTGGTCGGTCAAGATAGCGTGCTCGTGTCCTCAAGGCGTCCGCGTCTCAGTCCTGAGAATTTTGATATTTTCTGGCGTGCAATTGAGCATCTATTCGAGAAAATATGCCAAAATTAGGGTTTCGACGAAACTGAGGAAAACACCATGAGATGATGAAAAATAATTATAACATAAGGAATGAGGAAGCGTGGGACCGCCGTTGTCAAGGCATGGTCGGCCGGTCATGACCACGGTCCGGTGGTGCCTTTTCCTTAGTTTTATAATATTTTGATGATTTTATGAAAAATTCATGAATTTTGAGAAATTTGATGAATTTAGGGAGTTTCCATGAATTGAAGGAGTTTTCATGAGTTCAGGGAAGCAAAAAATATTAAAATAATAAAAACAAGGGCGTGTGGGATCGTGGAGGCGCGGACGGCCGGCTAGGGCTCGGTCCCACGAGTTTCCCTAATATTTTAATATTTTTAGGTATTTTTGATGATTTGAGGGAATTTTTCCTAATTTGAGAGAAATACCATAAAATCAAGGAATTTGATGAATTCAAGGAAAAATAGGATAAATAATAATAAAATAACAAAGCAAAGGGCATGTGGGACCGTCTAGGGCATGGCCGGCTGGCTAGTGGCCCGGTCCCACAAGTTTTCATAATTTTATTTTATTATTATATGATGATTTGTGCAAAAAATACCATGAAATCAAGGAGTTTTTCATGAAATTAGAGAAATAATAATAATAATAAAATAATAACGAACCGTGAGGTGTGGGGCCGGCTGGGACCAAGGCATGGCCGGTTGGCCAATGGTCATGACCCACACTCCTTTCCTTAATTTTATATTATTTTTTATGGATTTATGGAAGTACCATGAAACCGAGGAGTTTCCTCGAGACGAAGGAGATTTGATAAAATGAGATAATTTTCGTCAAATCATGGGAAATAATAAAAATGCATTGAAAATATAAAACTGGCGTGGGATTGACCATGACACGGTTGGTCGGTCGTGTGTCCGTGCTCCCAGCACCCTGGTCAATATTTTTAATTATTTATTATTTTTTTCTCTATTTTGCATAGTTTCATCGTTTCGTTGTATTTTTGAAATACTCGTTCATGCGGTGATTGTTAGTGTATCGTCGTTGAATACACCTTCACCATTTGAATCGGGGCTTACTTAGAGGTAGCTCAGACGCCCGGTTGTTGATTATTTATTACTAATTATGGAATTCAGTGGAGAATAATTCACAAAATAGAGTAATAAGATGTTTATTATTAATTCATAGGATCAGTTGAGGATTCGACTACGAATTCAGAATAATAAAGTGAGCATTAAAATTCCATGGGATCGTAGATTCGACCATAGAATCAAAGTAATTAAGATTTATCTATTACCATTTATGACACCAGTTGTGGATTCGATCATGAAATCGGAGTAATGAGATAATATTGTTACTGCTATTCTATGAAATCAAGTCGTGGATTCGATCATAGAATCAGAACAATTGTTAATTGCCATTCTGTGGGACCAGTCGCAGATTCGACCATGGAATAGGAGCAATTGTTATTTCCATTCCATGGGACCAGTCGTGGATTCGACCATGGAATAAGAGCAATTGTTATTTCCATTCCATGGGACCAGTCGTGGATTCGACCATGGAATAGGAGCAATCGTTATTGCCATTCCATGGGACCAGTCGTGGATTCGACCATGGAATAAGAGCAATAATAGATTATTCTGGGAATTCAGTAGTGAATGTCACGACAGAATTAATCTTAATTAGGAATAATTAACTTTGGGGATCTATACTAGCAGAGCAAGATGTCTAGGAGCATTAATTATCCCGATATGAGCTTGTCGGTAAGTCATATCCTTTATATAGTCAGGGTAAACTCGTTGTTTGTTCCTGAAGACGTTATCGCTCTATACTAGCAGAGCAAGCTGTCTAGGATCCGTCCATCTCGTGATATTATATATAAATAATCACTGAAAGTGTTCAGTGTTCATGAGATATGACGTTGTCCAGCCGTGAGACTACATATCTACATGTACTCTGAGAGAAAGTACTCTCCGTTCAGAATTCGATGAGAGACCCGTGTCTCAATACTCACGTCTGATTGTTGGATTAGAGCTTCGTATAATTATGAGTTCACGATTTTATCCCTTGTCAAAAATCCACCATCTACAGGGAGTCTCACATGGCTCGTGGCATGTTATAGGGCCAAAGTAGCGTAATTGGGCCATGAATGGAAATTAGGGTTTCGACTAATGCCACTAAGGCAGAGCCATGTTTAGAATTCCCTAATTGGAATATGTTATAGCATTTGGCCACGAACAAGAAGTGGGTTAGCATGTTGGCACGCTATTTATGGTACATTGCCACGTTCGGCATGCTTCTGTGGAAAAGTGGCACGTTTGGCATGTTTGGCATGCCAATTAGCGTTTTGGCGAGGCATTGCATGTTCAACATGTCACTAGTATGCGGAGCGGAATGGAACGTTTGGCATGCCAATTAGCGTATTGGTGTGACTTTGGAAAGCCAATTTGGCATTGTGACCATCTGGCGCAAATTTGCCTATTTTGATACTGTGGAAGGTTTAGAGCAACCTGATTGGTCTATTAAAAAGAGGGGTCGGCCAAGCATGGGTGTGGCCACACTTCTAGTGTGTGTGTGGCGGATTTAAAGTGACCTGATTGGTCGATGGGAAATAGGGCCGACAAGTATGGGCCCAGCCACACTCATGTGTGTGTGGCGGGTTTAAGGCGACCTGATTGGTCAACGGGAAATAGGGGTTGGTCCGAGCAGCATGAGGTGTGTCCACTTGCAAGTGGCGTCGGCTGGCCTATGGCATGGCCACACCTCCCTTTGTTGCTGCTCCTATTCCGCGACTCCTTTTATTCCTTGTTTTCTGATTGTGGATAGGATTTTGCACCTACTAATCCATGGCGGATTAATTGCCTAGTTCGCCTGGGCTTAGTTTCGACAGGCGAGGTCTAATATAATGCGCAGGACGCAAAACCATAATCTTGTAAATTAGTTAGGGTAATATCTGAATCTTGTGAATTATCACAAAATTGATTGAATTATATGTGTTGACACGGCAACTAGCATGACAATTCCATTTTCTTAATGTTTTAACTCACACCAATAACTGGCAGTCTTTAAGTTTATTGCCAGAGAGCATTATGCTTTCCGATTGAATACTTTTATGCAAGGACCTTAACCTTGATACTTGGAAATTCGTGCTACTCTGCTGTGAGTGAACACAAATTGTCATGACATACCAATATTAAGGGTTCAGCCGGGGAACATAGCACGGAAAGCATTCAAAGAAACTTATATTAACTGAATAATATAGGCAAGGTACCAAAATTTACAGAATATCTGGGATTGTTGCTACATGCACCATTCTGGATAAATTTCATGTGAATATATTGAGTTTCTCAATAAATGCGCCCGTGGAGAGGTTGAGCACTCATCACTTTACATGGGCCCGTCTCTTTGAAGAGTGACGGCATATTAAATGCAAGGTTTTACAATTTTAACCATGAACTAGAAACCACCATCAACACTTGGTTAATGGAGAATCGATTCTAGTTTGCAACTAGGACACACGAGAGTGTCGAGATTCGATTTCCCATATGCTACAGTTCTCCCTTATATAGTCGTTCAAATCAGGGTTCCTTACAATCAAAGCTAAGATAACGTTGTAACAAAGCAATTAATATTCACCGTTAGATGAACTCCTGGTTTAAGAATCAAGCTAAGTCTGCTAAGAAAATAAGAAATCAATATCCACTGTTAGATGATATTATCTTGATACACACAAATGAAATATACCTACATTTAGATATGGGTAAATCGTACCTAAACGTGTATAACAAGTTGGCTCAATAGCAGTTAACCGAAGTTAGCCATATGAACACTTTTAGCTTAGCCATATTCATCTAATCACTTCTAGATCAAATATGATAATCAATTAATCATGATAGATAATCAAATGAATCTAAATTTTTTTTTAAGAGAGCTGTTCAAATGTTCACTATCTCATAGAAATATCCATGAACAATTTGAAGTATATTCGGTTTGGTTTGTAATTGTACAAAGTACTTATAAAAGAACCAATTCATGAACATAATGTCACGGTTTGCAAATCAAGTTCGCATACCTTAAATCACTAAAGTTCCAGGGACTTTAGTTTGCAAAGTGAATTCGCAAATAAATGTCATGAATATAAATTTTGTTAAGTAGTCGTCAATTTGTCCTTTGAAATAACATGCATTCTCTTTTATAAGAAATCATTTTTGTTTTATTTTTTGATTTTTTTGATAATCTATTCTGAAATATTTTTCTTGTTAAGTATAACATATAAATTTTTTAATTTATTTAGGCATAATGTATAACAACATAAAACACATTGGTAGCACTTCTGATCTACCTATTCCATTTCTTGGTATCTCATAAAAGAAGACGACTGTAAGTGAGAATCA
Organism: Papaver somniferum; assembly: GCF_003573695.1. NCBI lineage: Eukaryota > Viridiplantae > Streptophyta > Magnoliopsida > Ranunculales > Papaveraceae > Papaver > Papaver somniferum. Next base: position 194,883,757 of record NC_039366.1, on the reverse strand, counting down.
AAACTATTGCAAGATAAATGGATTTGTCTCCCATTTAGAATTCAAAGATACAATTTATGAAAAATAAAGACATAAAAAAAATTAGTTATACTGTGGTAGGAATCATGACGATGTCATGAATATAAATTTAGCTATTTTGTAGTCCATTTGTCCTTTGTAATAACATCAATTCTTTCTTCCAAAAAAAAGGGTTGTTTTATTTTTTGAATTTTTACCTTTTCAGTTCTGAGATTGTTTTCTTGTTAGGCATAACGTATAGCATAGTTTTCTGTTTAGGCATAACGTACAACAACATTAAAGAACATAGTGGTTGCATTTTGCATCTACCTATTTTATTTCTCAATATTTCATAAAAGAAGACGACCGGCAGTTGGAAATTTACTTCTATAGGTGTATCTGAACACCCTCGAAGCTCCTAACTAAAAGTAAAAGTTTGTAAACAAAGAAATAAGAAGGTATACGAAAACTAGGGGGCCTAAATGGATGCAATACCCAGGTCCCGAGAAAGGAATAAAGGAAAAGAAGGATAATAGCCTCATCAAACTGCACAGGGAAGTGGGTGAGTGCATTGAGGAAAGCGTGAGCTTTTTGTAGTTTACTGCTGCCTGTTCTCACAATGAGAGACCAATTATAGTCTATATCTGATTTGTGATTGTGATCCATCTGAAGAATATATTAGTGGTTTTGAAACAAGCTTCTGGCTCCGTCTTTGCACTTCTTTGACAAAAAAAAGGTTAAAAGAAAAATCTAACTCTCCAGATCTCCTAAACTCTTGACTTAGGCCCAAGCCAAATTGATTAAATAAAATATCTCGATTAGATGCATGAACTGATAGATGTCACAAAGATTGATTGTGATTTTTTTTAATCACCAAGTGGAGATGAGTTGTTTTAAGTGCACGTATAATGACAAATCTCATTTTAGAGTCACTTGAAACTTAATGTTTGACTTAATAGTAAAAGCTTTCTGTTTGAATCTCAACTACACTTTTTGTTTGAATCTCAACTACATCATGTGTTGATCTTAGTTCTCTCATTGCGAGATAAATAGCTTTGTCAGGCATTTGTCATTTAAAGATACAATGCACGTCAAATAAGGCCATAAAACAAAGTTAGTGACACCATCATAAGAATTATGACAAATGGCATGAATATTAAGTTGGTTAGTTTTTACTCCATTTGTTCTTTGAAATTACATGCATTCTCTTATCTAAGAAAGGGGTTTTGATTTATTTTTTGACTTTTTACCTTTTTAGTTCTGAAATACTTTTTTATACTTTTTTGTTAGGCATAACACATAACATAGTTATATGTTTAGGAATAACATAGTTATATGTTAAAGAACGCATTGGAAACACTTTGTATCTACCTACTTAATTTATCAATATCTCATAAAAAACACAACTAACTATGAGAATCAAAACTATTGCGAGATAAAAGGAATTGTCTCTCATTTGGAATTCAAAGATATAATACACGAAAAATGAGGGCGTAAAAACAAATTTATTAACCGTGGAAGAAATTATGACCAACTTCATGAATATAAATTTGGTTAGTTTGTGGTCCATTTTTTCTTTGAAATAACATGCCTTATCTTTTCCAAGAAAGCAGTTTGTTTTGTTTTTTGACTTTTTACCTTTTTAGTTCTGAAATAGTTTTCTATTTAGGCATAACGTATGACATAGTTTCCTGTTTAGGATCGATGTAAAACAACACTAATGAGTACATTGGCAGCACTTTGCATCTACCTATTCTATATGTCAATATATCATAGAACATGACGACTGACAGTAAGAGATAAAACTATTTCAAGATAAATGGTTTTGTCTCCCATTTGGCATTCAAAGACAACGCACGAAAAATGAGGACATAAAACAAATATTGTGACACCGTGGTAGGAATTACGACAAATGTCATGAATATAAATTTGGTTAAGTAGTTGTCCATTTGTCCTTTAAAATAACATGCATTCTCTTTTCTAAGAAAGCATTTTTATTTTATTTTTTGCTTTTTTCTCATTTTCTATTCTGAAATAGTTTTCTTGTTAAGCTAACATATAACATATTTTTTTATTTAGGCATAACGTATAACAAATTAGAACACATTGGTAGCCCTTTGGATCTATCTATCACATTTCTTAATATCTCATAAAAGAAGACGATGGGAAGTGACAATTAAAACTATTGCGAGATAAATAGTTTTGTCTCCCATTCAGAATTCAAAGATACAATTTATGAAAAATGAGGACATAAAACAAAATTTAATGATATCGTGGTAGGAATCATGACGAATCTTCAAAATATAAATTTAGCTAGTTTGTAGTCCATTTGTCCTTTCAAATAACATCCATTCTCTCTTCTAAAAAAAGAGTTGTTTTATTTTTTGATTTTTTACCTTTTCAGTCCTGAGATTGTTTTCTTGTTAGACATAAAGTATAACATAGTTTTATGTTTAGGCATAACGTACAGCAACATTAAAGAACACATTGGTTGCATTTTGCATCTACCAATTTCATTTCTCAATATTTCATAAAAGAAGACGACCGGTGGTTGGAAATTAACTTTTATAGGTGTATATGAACACCCTCGAAGCTCCTAACTAAAAGTAAAAGTTTGTAGACAAAGAAATAAGAAGGTATACGAAAACTAGGGGAGCCTAAATGGATGCAACACCCAGGTCCCGGGAAAGGAATAAAGGAAAAGAAGGATAACAACCTCACCAAACTACACAGGAAAGTGGGTGAGTGCATCGAGGAAAGCCTGAGTTTTTGTAGTTTACTGGTGACTGTTTTAACAATGAGAGACCAATTATAGTCTATACCTGATTTGTGATTGTGATCCATCTGAAGAATATATTGGTGGTTTTGAAACAAGCTTCTGGCTCCGTCTTTGCACTTCTTTGACAAAAAAAAAAAGGTTAAAAACAAAATCTGGCTCTCCAGATCTCCTAACTCTTGACTTAGGCCCAACCCAGATTGATTAACTAAAATATCTCGATTAGATGCATGAATGGATAGATGTCACAAAGCTTGGTTGTAATTTTTTTATATCACCAAGTAGAAATGAGTTGTTTTAAGTGTGTGTATAATGACAAATCTCATTTTAGAGTCACTTGAAACTTAAAGTTTGACTTTATAGTAAAAACTTTCTGTTTGAATCTCAATTACACTTTATGTTTGAATCTCAACTACATTATGTGTTGTTCTTAGTTCTCTTAGTGCGTGATGAATGGCTTTGTCTGCCATTTATCATTCAAAGATACAATGCACGACAAATGAGTGCATAAAAAAAATTTAGTGACACCGCGGTAAGAATTATGACAAATGGCATGAATATAAATTTGGTTAGTTTTTACTCCATTTGTTCTTTGAAATTACATACATTCTCTTATCTAAGAAAGGAGTTTTGATTTATTTTTTGATTTTTTACCTTTTTAGTTCTGAAATAGTTATTTGTTAGACATAACGTATAACATAGTTATATGTTTAGGAATAACGTATAACAACATTAAAGAACGCATTGCAAGCACTTTGTATCTACCTAATTAATTTATCAATATCTCATAAAAAAAACAACTGACAGTGAGAATTAAAACTATTGCGAGATAAATGGATTTAGTACCATCGGAATTACTTCTTGCCAATCTCTTGTTTTGGTTCGATTGGGAAGTGCCGTTAGATGGTTCAGGTAAACAAATTCTTGACATGGATGAACATTTTGGACTCATTATCTACAAGAATAACCCAACTTTAATCATTCCAAGTATGACCAAGGTGGAAATTGAACCGAAATAGGGGGTGATCCCCAAACTTGGCTTTCAGGGTATTATTGTTTCTATTTTTGTAAAAGTGTTGCTATCACTATTTTATTTCAGCCTAAATAGTATTTTGTTTCAGTAAGTACAAATGAATGTTCACACCTTACTATTATGCTTGTACCAACAGTAAATTCTTCTTTTAAATTCCAAAATCAGTCTAGGATCCTCTATGATCTTGAGTATATGGATGACAGCAGTGGCTTAAAGATAAGAGATGACTTAAAGTATACTAGTGGCACTCCACTTTCAAATGCTTAAAATAGAAACCACCACACAATCCACAACACCACTCAAAAAGGAAATAAACTACTTTTTCATTCATATGGAGTCTGTAGATAGAACTTCATTTTGGCTACTACCTTCCCTTTCATTTCTTCTTCCTCTTCTTCTCACCCTACTTTTCATGCTTATACGTAAGCCCAGGAATAAACAAAGACTCAAGTTCCCTCCTGGCCCTTCTAAGCTTCCCATCATTGGAAATTTTCATCAACTTGGTGAACTGCCTCACATTTCTTTATGTGAACTCTCAAGGAAATATGGTCCGGTCATGCTTTTGCATCTCGGCAACGTACCAACGCTTGCAATCTCATCGGCCGAAGATGCAAAAGAAATCTTGAAAACACATGACCTTGAGTTTTGCAGTAGACCACGTTTGGTTGGTCCGAAACGCCTTAGTTACAACTTCTTAGATATTGCGTTTTCGCCTTACGGAGAGTACTGGAGAGAGATTCGAAAAGTATGCGTTCATGAACTCTTTAGTGCGAAGAGAGTTCAATCATTTGGAGCTTTGAGATCAGAAGAGGTTGCAGTTATGATTAAATCTATATCGAAAGCCGCTGATTCTGGCACACAAATTGATATCTTTCAGAAGCTGTTATCTTTTACTGATCAAACTGTTTGTAAAGTTGCTTTTGGCAAGACTTACGAAAGAGAAGAATTTGGCAGTGGTAGATTTCAGCATCTCCTGTCCGAAGCCGTGGCTATGCTGGGTAGTTTCAGTGCAGCTGATTTTTTCCCTAAAGTAGGCTGGGTTATTGACAGACTCACCGGACTGCACCGAAGACTTGAGAAGAGCTTCCATGGTTTGGACACTTTCTATCAGGAAATCATCGATGAACATCTAGATCCGCAGAGAACAAATCCAGACCATGACGACATCGTAGATGTTCTGCTCAAACTAGAAAAGGATCGGCTCAGTTCCATTCGTCTCACGAAAGACCATATCAAGGCAGTTCTTATGGTAAGTAGCTTTATCTCATCAAACTCTACATTGTGTGAGGCGCTAGGCGAGCCGAGGCGCCAAACCATTCGCCTCGCCTGGCGCCCAAAGTGACCAAAAAAAATTGGGGAAAAAAAGAATAATGAATGACTCACATTTTTGCACCTTGGGCGCCTTATTAGCTTAGGCGTCCCCTGGGAGACTCGTGCGCCTAGGGCGCCTTTCACAACATAGATCCAACTTTCTGAATTTCCTGTAGTTCTGACAAGTTGAATACAGTATTTATTTATTTCATCTTTTTGGAACTGAAAATTGCATTTTATTGTAAACTGTTCTCAGAATGTTATTCTTGCTGGAATCGACACATCTGCAGTTACCATGGATTGGGCAATGGCGGAACTGATGCGAAGTCCTGAATCAATGAAAAAAGCACAAGACGAGATAAGGACCTACGTAGGGAGTGAAGGGAAAATAGACGAAGAAGATCTCGATCATCTTCCGTATCTTAAAATGGTAGTGAAAGAGACACTAAGACTTCACCCACCTGGTCCGCTATTGCTCCCACGAGAAAGTATGCAACTAAGTAAAATCAGTGGATATGACGTCCTACCAAAAACCAGGGTGCTCATAAATGCATGGGCAATTGGGAGGAATCCTGATTATTGGGAAAAACCAGATGAATTCTCCCCTGAGAGATTCACGGATAGTGACATTGATTTCAGAGGACAATCTTACGAGCTCTTACCATTTGGAGGAGGCCGAAGGGGATGCCCGGGAATTAACATGGGAATTGCAATGGTGGAGCTTGCGCTCGCGAATCTATTGTACTTTTTTCGTTGGGAATTGCCAAAAGGAATGAAGATAGGAGACATAAACATGAAGGAATCGTTCGGACTTACTGTCCACAAGAAATCTGCTCTTTACCTTGTGCCGATCAAACATATATACAGTTGATCAAACTAAGCAAAATTAAGACTAAACCATAATAGTGAAGTCTTTCAGTAAAATGTTCGGTTTACACAGAAGTGGAGACTTTATTTGTTTCAGAGCCCCTCAGTTTCGCATTACTTCTTGAATGTGTGGTAAATATGATACTGTAATATTAGCCGAATAAGCTGAGTGACTTGTAATGTTTTTACTGGTAACGCAAAATTTGAAAAAATCGTCATTCTTGGGAAGCGGTTGTTGCATCCATCGGTCCAGCTTCAGTAGACTCCTCGGCTTTATCACTCTTCCTACCTGTGTCATCACCAAAGGTAAAAATACAATGTTTTTCAAGAATGAGATTTTACATTCACGGGATAGAGGGTGTATATCATTCAAGACCAGATAATGTTTTGGAGGAATAAGATTATACAATCAATGGTAGAGGACTTTAGAACATACCTTTCTTCTTCTTTCCACCTTTTTGTTTCGATTTAGTGCCCAAAGCTAGCCAAGCCTTGATTTCAGGTTCTTCGTCTAACGTCTTTGTTGGCTGCAGCTCTTGAAGAGCATGAGGTGTGATCCTATAGGAAATGTATTAACTGTAAACTTGATATGTGCAACAAAATATAGCCAGTAGTAGTAAGAGCCTCAGGACAGGACGCAAAACCATTTCAATTATCAAAAAGTGATTTTCACGATTGTGTATCGATTCCAACTTTTATATTTAAATAGATGATTACCAGGCTTCTAATGAAGCACAAAGTATGGCTGCAAAAGTTCATGATTGACACATTCAACTAATCTCGGCCGGGCACGCTGCTATTCCAAAGCCCTACAAGGAGGAGCAAACAAAAAGAATACTACATTTGTGTTGGGTATAGAAAATAATAAAGTGTCTGAGAGTAAATTATGCAAAACGAAGTTGTCTGGAAATGGGATAAGAAAGCCAAACCTAGCTGAAAATGGCTTGATGGGCAAGTTCTGGCTAATTTCGCTGAAGATGAACCTAAATGCCTTCATCTTCAACTGATAAACCTGGTCCACCGCTCTTATGCATGCAACAGTTTGCCTCTCATGTAACATCCTAGGCTGCAATATTGTTTTGACTCGGATTGTATAGAAATTAGCAGAGTGAACTTGGAAGAATGAATAAAGTTCAAAGAATTCGGTGCCCGTACCTTGCCTTCTCCTGTACTGGCAACTAAGTCAATTGCGTAAACTTCATTTTCCTGAAAATCTGCATCATCATGCCCTGGTATCGGACTTGGAACACTTGGACAACCTTGTTTCCACCTATCACAAACTGCTTGAACTGATGGCTAATAACACCTTCAAACAATCTTGCAGTCACAGGCAGCAGCAACCTTCTGAATAGCTTCAGTTACTTTTTTATTCTGCCACAACACACACACACAAAAAAAAAAAAAATCATTAGATGAATTATTACAATGGCAGAACCTGATGTCACGAATAGATTGCAACAAACAAACATTAGATGCAACAAAAAATCATTAGATGAATTAGATAGATAATGACCACTATATGATTTCGCGAATAGATTGCAACAAACATGAAGCTCTTCTGTGTCACGAAGCACTATCAAGGTCTAAGACTCGCTCATCAAGCCAGTGAAGAGCTTCACTCTTTAAAAAAAAAAGCACATTAAATACTAACTCGCCCCATCTGAGAAACTATGGCAAAATAAGACTCGGACATCAAGACAACAAAAAGCATCAATCTGTACTAACAAAACCATATTAAGTACTAACTACCCCATCAGAGTAACTCCGACAAAAGAGACTCACTTGGATGTCAAACCATAGCTTCTGTTAAGTTCATCACTGGAGCACAAATTCAAAAAGATACTAGAAAAATTACAAAGACTGATACATAGCATAGAATAACTCTTGTTCACTTGACTAACAAAGTTAGAATTGCTCGTAGAACTAAATTTGCATAAAAAATAATAGATTAATTGGAGCATGTTCCATACTCCATAGCAAATCTGAGTTTTCATCAATTAGATAGATAATGTCCAGCAAAACCTCTTGAGAGTGCAAACGAAGAAAGGTGGCAAGAAAAAAAAACAAACTACTTGAAAAGAATGATATAACGCTGGTAACACTTTCTTAATGTAAAATCTCTCTCAGGAATTGGAGGGAATATACTAAAGGGAAGTGATGCACCTACCGCAGGATTATACCGAGTGATAATCCCGACTGAAACAGATTTCTGGTGGGGCCCACCAGGATAAAACAGGGGGGCTGTTAAAGGGTGGAACCCACACCCTTCTCTGTTTCAGTCGGGATTATCACTCGGGATAATCCCGCGGTAAACATATCATTTTCCTAAATTCTTGTGTGTCCTTGGCAAAAGACTTTGGCTACCAAAGAACTGTATCAACCAACAAAGACAAGATTCCTCACCTAATTAAGCATAGCCAACTAGAATATTGGCAACAGGACAAAAGAGGAAACCAAATGTAATTGATATCCTCCGCAAAGTTACCCACCTATCTATATCACAACAGATCACAGAAACTATGGCAAAATAAGACTCGCACATCAATACAACAAAGAGCAGCAATATGTACTAGCAAAAGTACTAACTCCCCCCATCAGAGTAACTCTGACAAAAGAGCCTCACTTGGATGTTAAACCATAGCTTCTGTTAAGTTCATCACTGGGGCAGAATTCAAAAAGATATTTGAAAAATTACAAGGACTGATACATAGCATGGAAAAACTCTTGCTCACATGACTAACAAAGTTAGTATTACTCGTAGAACTAATTGCGGGGGCAAAAAAAAAAAAAAAAAAAAAAAGAACTATTGGGGTCTGTAGCAAATTTGAGTTTTCATCAATTAGATAGATAGAAAAACCTCTTGATAGTGCAATCAAAGAGAAGTGGCAGAAAAAAAAAAACTGAACTACTTGAAAACTAACGCTGGTAACACTTTCTTAAAGTAAAACACTCTCAAGAATTCGAATATACTTGATTCCCAAGTGTGTCATTGCCAACGATTTTGACTACTAAAAAACTGTATCAACCAACAAAGACAAGATTGCGCACCTAATTATGCATAGCCAACTAGGATATCGGCAACAGGGAAAAAGAGGAAACCAAATGTAAATGATAACCTCGGCAAAGTTGCCCACCTATCTGTATCACAACAGATCGCAGAAACTCAACCAGGACTACTATGTGTTCATAAACAAATATATTGCAAACAAATATGACTAGACAAACTATCTACAATAAGTTTGCCCAAAAAATTATATAGATAAGCCATGTAAAATATTGGCAACATGGGAAACGAGGAAATCAAATGGATATTGATGACCTCAGGCAAAGTTGCGCATCTTCCAGCAAGTCAAAAGATCTTATAAACACATCCAGTGCAAATTTTGGGTATATTGAAAAAAAATATTTGGCAACAAAGCACCTAGATCAACCACCAAAACATCAATGACCCAAATATCACAGCATAGCCAAGCAATGTATAGGCAACAGGGTAAAAGTGGAAACTAAATAGATACTGATGACCTCGGCAAAGTTGCCCCTTCAGGTATGGCCCGTATGGAAAAAAAACTATTCAATGCTAAACTTTATATCAGTAATGGAATTCTCTCTATAAAGCTAATCTTCACTAACACAAGTTTCTCATCCAAAAATATTCACTATGAAAAGATATTGGACAGCAATTGTGTATTTGATTGTCCCAAAAAATCAAATCAAACAATCTTGGTAGGGAACTGACAGAGAATTCATCTTCTTCTTCATTTTTCTTTTTTCTTTTTCTTCTCATGTGGTGGTTGGTTCTGAAAAAGGAGCGAGGTATGGTAACGGAGCAAAAAAAAGAGGTGCGAGAAACATGAAATTTAGCTTATCAGTTGTATTGTCAAATCAAAAAAGAAAAAAAAAAGGAAAAATCTTATTATGATTTTTGTTTGATTTAACAATACAACTAATGAGATGTATTTCAACTCAATATGGGGAACACGGATAAATAGGAAGTCTCATGGAACCTCAAATCTCATCCAATCTTCTGCAATTCCGATTGGAAGAAGTTCATGTTCTCACAAATACATTTAAGTTCTGAGCCTCTGCAGCCAAGTAATTAAAATCCGCTGAAGCAACACATAAGAAGACTTTTTAATCTATCTTTATTGTGCATACATAGCTCAAAACCACAATGCATCTACATGACTCTTAGACTCTCTTTGACACAACTGTTTACCCACTCCATCTTAACAGTTAATTTACACACTGGCATATTATGAATACTGTGCATGTTCAATCAGAAGCATAAAAGCAAGTCAGCTACGAGTAAGGCAATTAACACTGATCAGAACCTGAAAAGGTACAGAAATAAGAGGAAACTATGCAGAGAAAACTAGAGTTTTCAGTACTCCTATGGCAGTCGCAGCCATGGAATAAATTTCTGTACTAACAGAGACGATCCATGGTCACTTAATCCCTATATTATGTTACTTGTTAGAGACCCAGTGATATGTTAACCTCATAAATTTCCAATAAATCCACCATTCCAATTTTCTATACTCTTATTCTACCCCATGGTGTTCCTGGGACTGAGATAACCATTCCTTCATACAGATATAGCATTAGGAGATCGAAGTTTAGATAATCTCTAACTCATTTCTCCAACAACAACACCAAGAAATCTATTGAATTAAAAGACTTCGTTACACACGACCTTAGAGAATAATACCAGATGATCTAACAATTGCAAATTAAGAAATAACATTTTTACCCGTGCAAATTCAGCAAACATGCACATAAACCTCTAATAATTGCAAATGGGAATTGTGTTCCTACCAAAATCAAATAGCAAATAATAGAATCTGAACAGGGTGTAATCTTGTTTTTCAGTGACATGAACAGGCCCCAACTTGAATTTCACAATTTTGAACTCTTGACTAATGCTACAGACCCCAGAACTTATCATCCACTATCATGCTTTAGAATGAAGCCCGGACCTCGAAAATGCCTAAAAGACGCCAAAATAACCCGGGCAAAATGGAATTCATAAGGTGAAATGCTTGCCTTATTTTCCAATAAGCTATGGAGAAAATCCTTATTAGATTGAACTTTCTACTTTTGCTAAGTTAGGGAGTACAAATGGCTGGTGGAGGAAACTTTTCACCAGGAAAAATCTCCGAGCCACACTTGAGCCATCGGGAATTTCCAATTTTTCGGCTTTGGCTATACACCTAAATATGATTACATTAGAACTTATGAGGACTCAGGAAAGCCAATGAAACTACTAACCGATTCAACATGTTAGATACAATTCTTGCTCAAATAACACAGAAACCATAGTTCAAGAACCCACCACATTCCTGAACACATTTAAAGATGGTAATGGTAGGGATCTCATCCAAGAACATGTCTACCACCATCATGAACAGCTTGTTAAACTAACCCCATCAAACCTAATCTTTTACCTCGAAAAGATGTTTCTCAGTGACTAACAGAAACTAAATGTCTATTAAGCATAAAAGAAAGCATAAATGTGATACTGACTAAAACAAAATGCCTCTCAGCCATAGTAGGAGATCAAGGAATCTCAGTGGAACCCTAAACTTATGTTTTCATAAGAGTTAGTCCGAACCCATGGACTAAAAAAGAAAAGAAAAAAAATGGCAGGAATGTGAATGAGAAGTTACCAATTATTGGCCAAGTATAATAGCAGCATCTCGAAGACTACTTTCTTTTTTTCAATAATAACTACTACAACAACTCCTCCTGAATTTGGATTGTCCCATTTCTCCATTGCCAACCAAGTTTTGGTTTTTTTTTTCTCTGTGTCTAGACTGGAGACTGGTAGGTATGTTTTTTTCTTCCTTTTTGATCGCCCGGAAGTCGAAGAGAGAATTTTGAATGCCCTCGGTCTCGATCTAATTTCTTTTCTTTTTTTTACTATTTCTTTTTAAGTCGACCTCCTCGTAAGGCCTATTCCTGTACACATGGCAAAACAAAGTTGTTTGGCATTCTAGCTGGCATGGCAAATCAATTGTGCTACTATGGGAAAACCACGGAGCGACCGAGTTTCTAGCGAGCGTTATTGACAATAGCGGTAGCGCTAAAACGCTCGTTATTAACTCGGTCGCTGGCATTATAATCAATATCGCCAACGTACGACATTCTAAGTCTTTATCGCTTCTGTTGGTGGTGGATTTTCGGCATGGGACAAAATCGTAAAATGATGATACTGCATTTTCTGACCCAGTTTCAGGAACGCATGTGACGATTCGTGTTTTATGATCCGTGAACCGTTTCACGATCTCTGATCGAGCACCTCTCAGAGCCACGATGAATATGTTTCTTGAAAGCCTCCCACTAGTTGAGCTTTCGATGCTACGCATTTCATTGTGCCCTCTATGTAGAAGAATGATTGGGCGGTCCTCCTACATAATTGTTTGTTGAGAGGGCTTAACGCCTTAAGGACGTCGGCGATAATCGTTGTTCCCCGACTACATAGAGAGACCCCCCTCTGCATAGAAGAACGATTGGGCGGTCCTCCTACATAATTGTTTGTTGAGAGGGCTTAACGCCTTCAGGACGTCGGCGACACTCGATGTTCCCTGACTATGTAGAGAGACTGTGTATAGATTCAGGCGGCTCTCCTACATAATTGTTTGTTGAGGGGGCTAAACGCCTTCAGGACGTCAACAACGCTGCACGTTGTTCCCTGACTATGCACCTTTCAGAACGAGTATGATGCTTCAATTATCTCATATCTCGATTCTACAATAGATTAATTTTACTGTGACATTGACCGATTGAATTCCTGGAAAATAATTTATTTTATCTTATTACGACGTTCCATGGCTGATCCCCAACTGTTCCCATGAATTAGTAATAGATAATCATTTTATCTCATTACTCCGTTCCCTGAATCCCCGGGCAGGATTTCATGGATTAGTAATGGATGCTCAACTCATTTTATTACTCCGTTTCATGAATCATTCCCAGCTGAATTTCATGAATTAGTAATAAATACTCCATAATCGGGAGTCTGACTGTCATCGAGTAAGTCCTGAGAGAATGGCGCAAGCGTACTTGACAAATAATGTACAAACGAGCACCCAAACGCACGAACGAACGGTCAAAGTATGGACAAACGAGCGACTCATAGAAATAAAATAATAAGTAATAAAATAAGCTAGAGGCGTGGGACCGGGCCCGCCCACCCGCCGGCTGGTCATGTCGTGGCCGGCCCCCTCCATTATTTTATGTCACTAATATTTTATTTCTTCCCTCATCTCACGGATATTACCTCATTTGACAAAAACTCTTAATTTTCCATACTTTTATCAAACAAAATAGGAAAATGTGTCACGGGAGCGGGCCACCTAGTCGTCCGGCCATGCCCTAGTCGTGGCCGGTCCCACACCTCACAATTACTTATTTTCTCATATTATTATTTCCATCATCTCATGGAACTCCATCGTTTGACCGAAAACCCTAGTTTTTCAATATTTTCTCAAATATTGCTCAAACCATGGAAAAGCCAAAAGTGAAATGGTCACTCGACCGACTGGGCTTCTCATGTCAAAAATTAAGATAGCATTTTTTTAATATTCTCAGAATATCAGTCACATGAGCAAAGTTATAATTACTCATTCGAGCAAAATTGAGAATTTCAGTCAAGATCAAACTCTTCTGAAAATCCAAAATACTGCTCAATCGCTCGTCAGAAAATACCAAGACTCTCACGACTGAGTCACGGACACCGTGGTGACACGGGCATGCTGCCTTGACCGACTGTGTTGGGATAAAAACTGTTTCTGCCGGTTTTGGTAAATTTGGGTGTGTGGATGAGAAATGAATCTACACCTTAAACAAATGCACTGCATGAGAGTACTTTAGATTCGAGAGATCAATCTATGCAATCCTGGCCTGAACCAAGAAATGACCATTCCATTCTTGCTTCTGTCACAAAGTGAAGGAGAAAAGTTGGTCTTAGGGAGGGAAGCGAAGAAGGTGTTGAGACCAGAATGGTTAATTCTGAAGGTGTGGTTATTTTATGACTTGTATCAGAATTTGGAACTGGCTTGCGGAATGAAAGCTATCAGTTCTTTGGTATTCTTCTAGATATTGTGTTGTTGTTCTCACCAAAACTTGTTTTTTTTTTGGTCGAAAATAGGTAAAACCCATTTATACAAGTCATATTGAACGCACCCTGATCTCATAAAAATTAGGAGTGATTGAGTGATGGAGAAATGGGGTTATGCGTAACTGTCAGAAACCATGTTCCCACTATGGAGGAAACTGGTTAGTTTACACCCACTACTTCTTGCCGCCACTAACTTCCCTGCTTTCTGACACTTTCTTATAATGGGCGTGTTGCGCGCGGCACGCTGTAAACCGCCATACCAATTGTAAGGACCCTCAAGCTCGTCAACGCTATTTGACTGGTCTAGTGATGATCAAGAGACGAATTAACCGCTAATGACTCGATTAGTTAACGTAGATTTTAATTAATAGAAATTTATCTAACAACGATTTAGATAATAGTATCGTTAGATATATCTCGAAAAGTTACGTGGAATGGACTACTCGAACGTGTCATTCGGATTCCGGCCGAAGAAAATATCATCAGATTGCTATGAAGGGAAAATTAGTCATTTTTCTTTAAACCGCCTGGCTTCCCTTAACCGTTTCTTAGGCGCCTAAATCAATTCTGGTCGGCCTTATCCCCAAAACCGATCGAGAAGAAAATTCATTTCTTCTTTTCTCTTCTTCTTTCTTCTTCTTCTTTTCTGTTTCTCTCTTCTCCTCTCTGTTGATTTGGAGCTCAGAGATTTGAGCCTCTTCTGTCGAGAAATTCTTATAAACCTTGTTAGCTTGATGAACTGAGTGAGGAGGTGATGCTGCTGCTGTCGATTGAGTTCCGAAAAAGCAGAATTCTGGCAAGCGGAGTTAGGGTTTCGTTTTTGATTGAAAGTTCTTTAAGAAATTGTTTGATTTGATTGATTATAGAGTGGGTTTGTTGTTATTTACGCTGGGGATGATTATGTAGAGTTTAATTTCAGTTTCTTTAGGAATTTGAGTTTCGGGTTAGGGTTTCAGTGAATTGAAGGTGAAGATTAGGGTTCTTGAGTTGGGAGTTTACAGATGAAGGGGATGAATTGGATAGAGATGGGTGAAGATGATAATTGTATAACGGAAAAGAAATGGATTGTGGTTGTAGTTTAGGTTTTGTTGAGATACAGGGGATGTGGAGTTTAATTTTGAATTGAAGGATATGGCTTGGGCAGTCATGGGGTGATTTGGTGATGGGGGTTTTCTAGTGGAGATGAAATTGATATTGCAGTCGGAGATAAATCAAGATTGTAGGTTGGTTTAAGTGGTTGCAGTTTATGGAAGTTGTGGTGCTGCTGATATGAGCGGTGAAGGTCTGGAAAATGAGTATTGGTGATGCTGTATTTGTTTATATCAATTGCAAGCGATAATGTTGTCATGTGGACGCTTTAAAGTTTGTATTTGTGTTGATATAAAGGTTTGAGGATGGCCTCAATTGAGGTGTGGTTTTGAGTTGCAGATAATGAAGTGATGATGGGTGTTAGTTGGTTGTGGAGCTGAACTTAATGGTATTGAAGGGAATGAAATTGCTTAGTTGGTGGTGCTGTATGGAGAGGCAGCTGAAGTTAACTTGATTAGTAGAGACTCAATCTGAACATACAGGCTTACTTGAGTTTTAGCAATTAGTTTATGCATTGAGTATGCAGTTGCAGATGATATGGAGTTGTCGTTGCGGTTTAGTGGAGTTGATGGTGTTAAAACTGAACTTGTAGTGAATTCAAGATATGGTGGATATTGAAATGATGTTCCAGGTGATTAGTTGTGGAACTGATGCTGTTAGTGTAATGGTTCAAGTCAAGACTATAGAATTCAGTTTGAAAGAGTAGTTGCAAGTGCAATTAGGTTGATCTGAGTATGCAGATACATGTGTTTTCGAGTTGTAGTTGTGGCTTGAGGATTAGTAGAGAAACTGTAGTTAAAATGAGTTAGTCTATTTCATGAAGATTGTGTATTAGTGTGGGAACTGATTATATGAAAGCTGTAATGGTAATGTTGGTTTAATGCTGTTGAAAGTTTGTTAGAGATGAAGATGGAAGACAGTTATAGCTTATAGAACTGAATATAGTTAGAATGGTGTCTGTAATGGTTTTGTTTTTAGCTTTGAGTTTCCTTTCTTATCAGTCAAATGTTACTGTTTTGTTTCACTTAACTTAGTATTCTGACTGAGTTGGCTTTCTTAACTCAGTGATTTAACTGGTTTAACTCTGTTGACCTAGATTTGACTGTTGACCATACTTTGACTCAGTGGACCTTGACCGTGTTGACTCGTCTGACCTTGGACTTTGATTAACGATTGACAGTTAGTAGACCTATTACTGCTAGTGACTATTTGTTGACCATTAGGACTGGGCCTTAGATTAATGGGGCGGGTTTAGTGGACTTGGGCTTAGAGTTAGTTTTTCTATCCTGATGAGTTGTTCAGGACCACTTGTGGTCTGAATTAGCCTTTGGTTCCTTCTACAAATTTGTAGATATTCATAAGACATATCTAATGGACTATACAATCAATCTAATTGGATTAGTAAACCTTTGTATACTAAAGATAGATAATGAAAATGTGTAGAACCATAGATGGGCTTAGAACCATTAGATAGTTCACTTAGCTCATAACTAGAGAATTGTATGAAATCATTTTATGAACTTTGTATGAGACTTTTGGCTAAACTCTTTGAGTGATTGTGTGATTAACAATTAGTCTGTATTAACAACGATCGATTCAAAGGATGAACCAGCGGATTGAGGAATTCAAGGTAGGCGTGACTTGTCATCAAATATGGTGGGAACTCGGTAACCTTCTTGTAATCATTAAGCTTTCTTTTATCTGCGAGCATGATGAGTCTTTACTATTTGAGTGCATGATAGTGTATATTGTGATGTTCTATTTCCTGTATCTTGAGTATGACGTATATGTTGCATCTGTATGTACGGTGTTGCTATGATGTGTTGTGTTGATATGCATTGTGAGATTTCCCTGCGAGGAGTGTCTATGTTCCCCACGGCTCTTAGATAAGTTAAGTAAGGCGGTAATTCATCCGTCGACAATATTATTTAGTAGGGCGGTAATTCATCCGTTTAAATATTATTATAACTATTTCATTAGTAGGGCGGTAATTCATCCGTTATAATATTATGCTTATTAATATAATAGGGCGGTAACTCATCCGTTTGAATATTACAGTAGTAGGGCGGTAATTCATCAGTTATGATATTACATATACTATTTTATTTGAGGGAAATCACTCGTGTGCATATTATACTTGTTTGTCTAACTTTCTGATCTTGATAGTAATACTCTGAATCATGGTTTGTATGAGCACTCTTTGTGGACAATGTTATTATTATTGATTAGGGTTGCTTTCGTGTCGTCTTCTCCAATGAGTTTGGCGAGGTTAGAGTGACACTTGCTTCGTAATGCATAAATTGTTGTATGATTAGTTTATTCTTGTTTTCTTTCAATTTATATTCTTTAGTACCGTGGAGCATGTTAGTGATTACTTGAGAGTTATATGTTTCCATTGGGCACCCCTTTTGGATGATGTGCTCACTCGTTCCTACTTCAGTTTCAGTAATCAGAAGAAAAGGTGCGCGTGAAGATATGTGTTTTCGTAGCTTAAAGATTTTTATCGAATTAGAGATGTAATGCTAGCTTCTGTTATGCTTATTTCGTGATTATATTCTATTTGTAAATCAACTCACTATTGAATATGTATCATTAGAGAGGAGTTCTTGTATTTATTTCAGAGTGGGTTAAGATTCAGGTTAATCTTTGTTTAGAAATTCTTTCTTAATGTTTAATTTAGATGTTTTAGATCATAGGTGCCTCATTTTATAGTTAATCTCAAGGATTAGTCAGCTGCCAGCTTAGGGGGTGTTACACCAATACCCTGATGAGCATCCCCCAGTTTGTGACATGTTTGATGTCTCGAGTGTTTTCATGGAAAACATGTAGCAGGTTGCTATGTGCGGCAAGTCAAAGTCAGGAGACTTGCCACGGGAGAATAGCACGTGATGCTATTTGGCTTGTCTTAGTTGGTCGCCCAAAACTTTCCACAGGCCTGTCAATTATGTGGCGAATTTGGACGGCTGAGATCGTAACTCATGAGAAAGGATGGTCATTGATTATGGCCATATTCTGTTGGCGCATGATGGTAGAACGGTGGCGTCATTGGCACATTCAATGGTGTAGTGTCATATAACGACATGTCAGTGGCATAGTGGCGCCTAGCGTAGTCGTGGCATAGTGGCACCTGGCATAACCATGGCAGCTATTTTGGCATATTGGTGTTAGACCCAAATATGGCCCTGGCAACATTGGCCATGTTGCTAGATCAAACTTAAGGCCTTAGGAGAATTACTTGACTTAGTTGGCGTGGAAACTTTAGCTAAATTAGGGTTTGGCATATTGAAACCCTAATTAACGCGTGTGGCATGGCCGCGGCACGGTGGCGCTTTATGCAATCGGTGTCATGCCACATTAAAGGAATTATGGAAGGCCATAAAGTGGGAATAACCACGGGGACAAGGATGGCCACGGGTGATTATAGAATGGCGCCGTTTTTAGGGTTTGGAGAGTCTCAATGGCTCGTGGCATGTTGTAGGGCCAAAGTAGCGAAATTGGGCCATGACCGGAAATTAGGGTTTCGACTAATGCCACTAAGGCAGAGCCATGTTTAGAATTCCCTAATTGGAATATGTTATGGCATTTGGCCACGAAAAAGAAGTGGGTTAGCACGTTGGCGCGCTATTTATGGTACGTTGCCACGTTCGGCATGCTTCTGTCGCAAAGTGGCACGTTTGGCATGTTTTGCATGCCAATTAGCATTTTGGCGAGGTATGGCATGTTCGGCGTGTGACTAGTATGCTATAGCGGAATGGCACATTTGGCATGTTTGGAATGCCAATTAGCATATTGGCGCGACTTTGGAAAGCTAAATTCGTATTGTTACCATCTGGCGCAACTTTGCCTCTTTTGATACTGTGAAAGGTTTAGAGCGACCTGATTGGTCGATTAAAAAGAGGGGTAGGCCAAGCATGGGTGTGGACACACTTCTAGTGTGTGTGTGGAGGATTTAAAGCGACCTGATTGGTCGATGGGAAATAGGGCCGAAAAGTATGGGACCAGCCACAACTCATATGCGTGTGGCGGTTTTAAGGCGACCTGATTGGTCGACGGGAAATAGGGTCCGGTCCGAGAAGCATGGGGTGTGGCCACTTGCAAGTGGCGTCGGCTGGCATATGGCATGGCCACACCTCCCTTTGTTTCTTCTCCTATTCCGCGGCTCCTTTTGTTCCTTGTTTTCTGATTGTGGGTAGGATTTCGCACCTACTAATCCATGGCAGATTAATTGCCTAGTTCGCCTGGGCTTAGTTTCGACAGGCGAGGTATAATATACTGCGCAGGACGCAAAACCCTAATCTTGTAAATTAGTTAGGGTAATACCCTGATGAGCATCCCCCAGTTTGTGACATGTTTGATGTCTCGAGTATTTTTGTGGAAAACGTGTAGCAGATTACTATGTATGGAAAGTCAAAGTCAGGAGACTTTTCACAGGAGAATAAAATGTGATTCTATTAGGCTTGTCTTGGCTGGTCGCCTAAGACTTGCCACATGTCTGTCAATTCTGTGGCGAATTTGGACGGCTGAGATTGTAACTCATGAGATAGGGTGGTCATTGATTATGGCCACACTTTGTTGGCGCCAGTAGTGGCATAGTGGTACAGTGTCGCCTGCCTAAATTAGGGCTTGGCATGCCGCAATCCTAATTAGTGTGTGTGGCATGTGGCCGTAGCACGGTGACGTTTTTTGTGTAGATGGTGCCATCGCGTCAAAGGAATTATAGCATGGCCATAATATGGGAACGACCACAAGCGGAAGGATAGCCATGGGTGGCCATGGCATGTTGTTGTGGCAGGTTTAGACTGACCTGATTGGTCGATAGAAAGAGGGCCGGAAAGCACTATGGACGCGTCCTCATTCCAAATGCGTGTGGCGCATTTAGAGCGACCTGATTGGTCGATGGAAAGAGGGCCGGCAAGCACTATGGGAACGACCTCATCCCAAATGCGTGTGGCGCATTTAGAGCGACCTAATTGGTCGATGGAAAGAGGTCCGTCAAGCACTATGGGAGCGGCCTCATCCCAAATGAGTGTGGCGCATTTAGAGCGACCTGATTGGTCGATAAAAAGAGGGCCGGGAAGAACTCTGGGTGCGGCCTCATTCCAAATGCGTGTGGCGCATTTAGAGAGACCTGATTGGACGATGGAAATAGGGTCGGCAAGCACTATGGGCGCGTCCTCATCCCAAAAGCGTGTGGCGCATTAAGAGCAACCTGATTGGTCGATGGAAAGAGGGCCGACAAGCACTATGGGCGCGGCCTCATCCCAAATGTGTGTGGCGCATTTAGAGCGACCTGATTGGTCGAAGGAAAGAGGGCCGGCAAGCACTATGGGCACGACCTCATCCCAAATACGTGTGGCGCATGTAGAGCGACCTGATTGGTCGAAGGAAAGAGGGTCGACAAGCACTATGGCAGCGGCCTCATCCCAAATGTGTGTGGCGCATTTAGAGCGACCTGATTGGTCGATGGAAAGAGGGCCGCCAAGCACTATGGACGCGACCTTATTCCAAATGCGTGTGGCGCATTTAGAGAGACCTGATTGGTCGATGGAAAGAGGGTCGGCAAGCACTATGGGCGCGGCCTCATCCCATATGCATGTGGCGCATTTAGAGCGACTTGATTGGTCGACAGAAAGAGGGCCGATAAGCACTATGGGTTTGGCCTCATCCCAAATGTGTGTGGCGCATTTAGACCGACCTGATTGGTCGGTGGAAAGAGGGCCGACATGCACTATGGGCGCGACCTCATTCCAAATGTGTGTGGCGCATTTAGAGTGACCTGATTGGTCGATGGAAAGAGGGCCGAAAAGCACTATGAGAGCTGCCTCATTCCAAATGCGTGTAGCGGATTTAAAGCGACCTGATTGGTCGATGAGAAATAGGGGCCGGTCAGGCAACATGGGGTGTGGCCACTTGCAAGTAGCGTCGGATGGCCTATGGCATGGCCACACCTCCCTTTGTTGCTTCTCCTATCCCGCGGCTCCTTTTATTCCTTTTTTTTTTCTGATTTTGGGTAGGATTTTGCACCTACTAATCCATGGCGGATTAATTTCCTAGTTCTCCTAAGCTTAATTTCGACCGACGGGGTCTAATATACTGCGCAGGGTGCAAAACCCTAATTTTTACAAATTAGTCAGGGTAATATCTGAATCTTATGAATCATCACAAAATTGATTGAATTTTATGTGTTGACTCATAGTTATTTTAAGTGTATTGCCAGAGAGCAGTATGCTTTTCGATTGAGTACTTTTATGCAAGAACCTTAACCTTGATACTTGGAAATTCGTGCTACTCTGCTGCGAGTGAACACAAATTGTCATGCCATATCAATATTAAGGGTTCAGCTGGGGAACATAGCAAAGAAAGCATTCAAAGAAACTTATATTAATTGAATAATATAGGCAAGGTGCCGAAATTTACAGAATATCTGGGATTGTTGCTACATGCACCATTCTGGATAAATTTCATTAGAAAATATTGAGTTTCTCAATAAATGTGTTAGTGGAGAGGTTGAACACTCATCACTTTTACATGGCTCCGTTTCTTTTCAGAGTGACGACATATTAAATGCGAGGGTTTTACAATTTTAACCCTAAACTAAAAACCACCATCAACATTAAGTCCCCTGCTTAGCACGTAACAATGGCATTGTTGCGGGGTAAGCATGAGATGGTGACAGATAAGGATAAAATCAAAAGATAAAAACATGCGGAGATTGCCAGGAAAAATTCGGCTGACCTTTGACAAGAGACATGAGTGGTCCATGATCCTTGTGTTGGCGTACTTCTGGCTTGTCCACAGGGAATTGGTGCTATGGAGTGTTTGCGTCGGTTTGGCCATGGAGCTTTGAGACACGGAACGTTGGCGCTGGTTTGGCCACAGAGCTTTGCGTCACGGAGCATTGGCGCTGGTTTGGCAACGGAGCGTTGCAGGTTGAGCGGCTGGTGTTCCTCATGATGGCGTGCTGCTAGCTTGTCCACGGAGCATTGCAGGTTGAGCGGATGGCTTGGCTACATAATATTGGAGGTTGAGCGACTGGCGCGCTGCTGGTTCGGTCATGGAGGTCGGTGCCATGGAGCGTTGGCGTTGCGTGCCCAACTGACTTCTTCCGTGCATGGTCCAAAAGAAAAACCCTCCTCTACTCGAATTCCAAAAGAACTCTGCATATAAAAGGGTGTGCTAACTTCCTCCCCTTTTATTATTCGCTCGTCTGCTTCTTGTGTTCGTGTGCAGCAGCTCGATCATAGGCGTTCCAATCGTCTTCGTATTTTATCTATGAGTGTAATATTCGTGAGTAGTTGATCAAACTTGGATATTTAGCTCAGTGTGAATGACGTTCTTTGTCAGCAGCGGTAGAGTAAGCATCAACGGTAACAAAGAAATCTCCAATAGTTATAATTAGTAGCAAGGCTATCCATGAGAACTCAAGGTAGGTGCTCTTTTCTCTTTTGCGCATACAGCCGCCCAACAGTATCATCGATCTTCTCCAGAATGTGTAATAAGGTTCTGTCTCCAGAAGAATGAGTATCTAACCTCTCCAGTGGATTTCAAAATTTACCAAACTCCACTGCACTCCTGGATGGATGGATGAAATATATGCTCGGCAATGATCATGTCAGGGCTAATCTTGGAGAGTGTAGTTGCGTTGTTGATCCTTCCTTGACTTTAAGTTATTTGGTGTCTGGACTGCTGAGCCGATGTATGGAAGGCATATTCTTGCCTTTCTGATTGCGGTGATGATATGTTGTGGATGCTTGTATGGATGAAATCTTCCGGAACCGCTGGGTGAAGTAGACGAGCTGAGAGGCGTTCCGTTGCCGACGTGCTGCTATCAAGTCTCCAAGGACTTCATTCCAGGCGACATCCTTTGAAACATCTATTGAATATTGGACTATTGTATCGAATAGGATACAATGAGCAGTCCCCAGTTACACTTATGTCTGGTCATATATCCGATGGTGTGGCCGGATATGTGAATATCTCTGCGGCGTGCTTTTGGAGTCTTTGATGCACGTGCACGGCTTCATGTTGAGAAATTCCTGCGGATCGTAAATCTTTGACAGTGACGATGATGTTGATATCAGAAATAACCTGGTTGAGGGACGTGAGGACATCATGTGCTGGCAGTCCCCTATTGTAATTATCCTGAGCCTATTTTCTCTTGAAAGACGTACTTCTATTGAATTTGCTGGTAAGGTGGTTGACAAATTTATGAAGGCGACAATCTTTTGGATTCTTCATTTGTTGATTAGTGGGGGGGAGTCGCACTTGATAGCTCTGCATTGTACCCAATTTCTGGCAGCCCATGCACCCTTTCCATAGGAAATTGGAAATCTAGAAACACCGAATTTGGGTTTGTCGGTGATGCGCGTCTTCATGCATTCCTTGGGTAGGCGGTGCTGAGTTCTGAGTAGGTGATGCGGAAAACATGATGTAGTTGGTATGCGTGTCTTGCTGAGGCGCGACTTTCCTCTTTGATTCTTCACTAACAACAACACTTATGAATGGCTAAGCCAAATACTGCTTGTTGGTCAGGCACCTTCCAGACAATGAGTTGGTGATATCCTTGCACTACATCTTTGAAGAGTGGTGACCTTGTAATGGTCATGACTTCTTGGTTGGTTGTCCCTTCTGAGTTGAAAGGTTCTCGATAGTGAAGGGATTCCGTGTGTTGAGCCTCAGTCCCCAAGTGTGGTTTTCGTGGTTCTATCTTGTATGGTCAGTGGGTTAACCGTGATAAAGATGTCACCATCTTTCCTCCGTATTGGTGGCTTCATTACTTCCTCCATGGGAAACTAAAATATGCACAAGTTCGGATTACCTTTGTATATAGTGGTTGTTGCTATGATGAAGCTCTGGATGGTATCAACAAACGAGCAGCAACGATTCTTTGCAGCGATCAGAAGAGACTGCATTTTTGTGGGAACAAAAACAAGATGGCTGGTGTTTGGAAGGCTACGGTCATGATCCTTGACAGGGAGGAGTGGTGACTTCGGGCACAAATCCTGGCAGGGAAGAGTGGTGGCTACGACCATGGATCTTGGAAGGAAGGAGTGGCAGCTACGAGCACGATCCTTGGACAACCACGTCCATGAACATTGACGGGATTTGATAACTCACGTATGTGAGTTTATCCCTCTTTTTTGTGAAGCGGCGGCTTCTGGAGAGAACGTTGAAGCGGCTACTGAAGCGAAATGTTGAAGCGGAGCGGCTCCTGGAGAGAAACGTTGAAGCGGAGCCTGGATAGAAACGTTGAAGCGGATCCTGGAGAGAAACGTTGAAGCGGCTTCTGGAGTGAATGTTGAAGCGGGGCGGCTTCAGGAGAAAAATATCGGAGCGACTACTGGAGTGAAACGTTGAAGCGAAGCCTGGAGCGAAATGTTAAAGCGTCTCCTGGAGAGAATGTTGAAGCAGCTCCTGGACCGAACTCCAGTGAGGGCGCTATTAACCCTTGACTTCGAAATACGAGTTGATACGATATGACAGATGGGAAGACGGCCCATAAATAGTGTTGGTCGACAAGTCGTGTTTTCTCTTTCTGGGAAAAAATACGCTACTTCTGTTTGATTTTCCCTTGCAACTCTCAGAGTCTTGATGGTTACAATGTTGAAGTCGGAGGCCGTGTCAATCAGTGCAATTTCAAAGTCGACACCTTTCAGGTGAGTAGTGGTTAGGAGTCCCCAGTTATATTTACCAGCCGTACCTTCCAAGAGAGACTGGGATTTCGGGGTAGCTTTTCCAATTGAAGACAATCGCCTGCCCGACGCAACACGGTTGAGGGATAAAAATATATGCTTCATCATAGATTACACGGTTTTGTGAACAGAGTCCCCAGAAAGCATTAATGCACAACTCCACCAATTAATGTTCAGTCATATTTGGATCATCATAATCTAACGCCCGAATTCTGAATCCCTTGACATAATCATTCGGATGTTCGTTGTTTCGCTCCCTCTGAGTTGTGGCCATGTCCGTCTGAGTTTTGGAAAGAACTTCCTGTCTCTCCATGAAATCGACAATGGTAATGGGAGGTTGGTTTCCTCTAGCTCCTCCAGTCTCTCGTCCTGACGAAGAAAAGGTAGCAGCCCTGGTGATGATTGGAGGCGTCATGCTTGAAGGAACATAAGGAGAAGCGGCGGCTCTGGCTCTGGTAATAGGAGGCGTCACGCCAGAGGGGATGCTTCCGGTGTTGCTAGTGTTGGTGCTAGAGGGTGTAAAGCCATGGGATGTCTTGACTGCGCTTGCAGACGGTACATTGGTATCGGTCATTCCCTCTTGCTCTCGTTGGATACATCCACATACTCTGTCTGCATCGTCGATGGCGGGGGCACAGACCTCAGATAAGGATTCAACATTTTTGTGTCATCTCTGAAATTGGTGGCGTTCTCCGAGCGAATGTTTGCTGGATCTTGCTACATCCGGTTACCCATACTCTTTAAAAGAAAAAACATCTCATTTTGCGGCTTGACAATATCAGTTTGATTTGCGGAAACATCTTCTAATATTTTTGTCATACCTTCCATGGTGATTGGATTTCGAGCATCAGCGTCTTTGGAAGTGCTTCGGATGGCCGGGGTAAGCAGAAGGTTGGGATTGGTGATTGAAGTAAATTCTGGTTAATGATTGAATTTGTACCTAAGACCCACCATCTTGAGTTTGGGAAGATTGGAATGAAAATTGAGAAATTGGCTTCGCAACCAAGAGATTAATCTCCCACTGTGGTCGCCAATTATTTTGGGGTAAAAATTGTTTCTGCCGGTTTTCGTAAATTTGGGTGTGTGGATGAGAAATGAATCTATACCTTAAACAAATGCACTGCACGGTAGTACTTAGATTCGAGAGATCAATCTGTGCAATCCTGGCCTAAACCAAGAAATGGTTGTTCCAGTCTTGCTTCGGTCACAAAGTGAAGGAGAAGGGTTGGTCTTATGGAGGGAAGCGAAGAAGGTGTTGAGACCAGAATGGTTAATTCTGAAGGTGTGGCTATTT
Source organism: Papaver somniferum (assembly GCF_003573695.1). Taxonomy (NCBI): domain Eukaryota; kingdom Viridiplantae; phylum Streptophyta; class Magnoliopsida; order Ranunculales; family Papaveraceae; genus Papaver; species Papaver somniferum. The sequence goes on along the minus strand of NC_039366.1, from coordinate 194,857,579 downwards.
TATGACTTGTCTCAGAATTTGGATCTGGCTTGAGGAATGAAAGCTATCAGTTCTTTGGTATTTTTCTGGATACTGTGTTGTTGTTAACCAAAACTTGTTTTTTGGTCGAAATAGGTAAAACCTATTTATACAAATCATATTGAACGCACCTTGATCTCGTAGTAAGTGGGAGTGATTGAGTAATGGAGAAGTGGGATTATGTGTAAATTCCAGAGACCACGTTCCCGTCATGGAGGAAACTGGTTAGTTTACACCCACTAATTTTTACCGCCACTAACTTCCCAGCTTTCTGACACTTTCTTATAATGGGTGTGTTGTAGTTGCAGGAAATCCTACAATACACCCCTTATATGATTTCATTGTTGATCAGCTCATTTTTAGGTTTACACTATTAATTTTATTGATTAATTTATGAATGTTCTTACAAGGAAAATAAAGAAATCAAGAATGATCTCTTATCTGAACTTTCTCTCTCCTATTTACTTGTATCTTACTCAAAAAAGATCTCTCTCCTCTTTACAACTCGAATGACTATTTATAAAAAAATACATAGTGGATGACAGCTAATCTGTCCTTTATTTTTGGATATGGTTTGCGACATTCATGCAACCTTACAAATGTTAATTTCGCAAGCTTTCTAATTTTCGCAGGACTATCATATCTTTCTCATGATCCTTGCTGACGCCGTTTCTGAAATTGTTCTGCGATGCTATTGTGTTGTACCATTCATAATTTCGCTGAGACATAATTATTGCGAGATTCTGATCCTACATCTTGCCTCTTCTCATATCTTCTCTGCAAAGTAGAGAATGATGTGAGAAATGCCGCAATTGCTTATCTTTTCATATTCTGCATTTATCACATGTATTCTTTCTTCCATTTATTTCTCGACACGTCTTTTGTAACCGTTACTTTTAAACCGCTTATATCTTTCCGTATTAACCGTGTTTATTTTCTCGAGGAAAAATTTCCTCTATATATATTCCTTTTCATTCTCTTCTTCTTTCTTTTTATTCTCTTCTTCTTTCTTTTTATTCTCTCTACAACTTCATCGTTCTTCTGCAAATTCCATTATTGCAACTTTTCTTCTTTCCACTTCAATCTTTTTAAGTTCTCCTTCATCTTCATACTAGATTTTCATAGTTCGTGATCTTCTTCGAGACAATCTCCCTGCTATCATTTTTCATGGATTCATCAAGGTTAGTCTTATCTTTTATTCCTTATGAGTTTTGCTGAAATTGATATATCTGAAATTAATCTTGTATATTGCCTTATTTGATGTTCTTTATGTGATTCCCATACTCTTGTTATTTCAGCAAAAGCGGCTCCAACACTAAATTTACAGTTCAGAACCCTAACAATCCCAAATCACAGCATAAGGTTCTCGCACATAAAAGAAAGTCTGTGAATGAGAAGGTAGTAAGAAACACTATTTTTTTCTAATAACAATATTGTTTCCTCTGTTTCTTATCTGGATTGTAATTCGCAGGGTGATAAAGATCTTCATAAACCTCATAAGAAATCTCGCCACCTTAAAACTGTTCCAACCTCTGTTCCCTTCCACCTACTCATTTCTTCCAAATCTCCTGCGACATCTTCGCAAGATAAACTTTTATCTCCAATTCGCGAAGATGCTGCTTCTGACTTCATTTCTTCCAAATCTCCTGCGACATCTTCGCAAGATAAACCTTTATCTCCAATTCGCGAAAATGCTGCCTCTGATTTCATTCTTCAATTGACCTTTCTATGATTGAAATTCCCCCTGTGGATCCTTCTGCGAAAGAAACCTCTTCTCTCCCCATTGAGAATGTTTCTCAACCTTCTGTCTCTACCAGTTCTCTACCCAAGTCTCTCCCTCTGTCGAAAGAAAATGTGGAAGGGATAGATATTGCTTTCAAAGTTTTATCTGAGATTCTGGATGATGGCAAGAAGTTTTCTACTGATCCCACCAAGTCCAATGTTTGCGAAATTCTGAGAAAGCATTTGGGTTCTGGCAGAGCTGCTTCGCAGACAACTTTAGAAAAAGAATGTAATATTCTTCGTCTTGAAAACCAGAAGCTTCAAAATGTTTTGCTGGATCGTGACAATCTTCGCAAGAAGAATGATGAATTAAGAGGTATGATTTCTTTATCTATGTCTTTAATTTTCCTTTTCGATGGTTTTATCCTTACCATGTTTAATTATCCTTTAAATCCCTCTTTCGCATGTTAAGCATTAAATCAGAAACGAATAATGGAGAGATATCAATTTGAATCTGCTGTTGAAGAAGCCCGTGTTGATAAAGAAGTCTTGATGGATCAATATAACCAATTAGATAACCTCTATTCATATTCTCTTGATCAGATAAATAATCTTACCAATGAAAATACCCAATTAGTTCAAAGACAAGATCTATTAAGTAATGAAGTATCTCATCTTTCTTATTATTTAACTAAAGCTAATTTAGGGATGGAAACTTTATCAGATGAGAATAAAACCTTATCTCAAGAGAAGCGAACTTATTTAAACAAGATGGCGATATCTTCCCAACAACTTAGTATTCTCCAAAAAGTATGTGCTGACCAAGAGAAATCTCTTCGCTCTTTGAGAAATGAACTTAAAGAAGTAACAGAATCATCTATCGCTGAAAGAGATACACTTATTCAAGGTAGAATAGCTTTAAGTGTGAAGGAAAATCATCTTAAAGAATAATATTCCAAATTAGAAGAATTCCTTTCTTATTTCTAGAGAGAAAAATCTTCAGTCTCGACTTAAAGGTTTAGTTGGAGATAAATTTGATGACGCAATGGACCATTAAGAGAATAGTTGTCTATCCTTGATTCAACACCTTATTTCGCAAAAGGAAGGTAGTCATAATAGTTTGACTGCCTTAATTATCTTTCCTTTGTCATATCTCTCTGAATTCCTTATCTTAATAAAATTTTGTATTCTATTTTTCGCAGAGTCCGAGAAGAATCTTCATTCTTCTATTTCTGATCTGGAGGCTAAATATGCTAAAATTCACAAAGAGAATGCATTACTCGTCTCTAACCTTACTGGTTCTCGCGACCGGGCAGAAGGAAGACTTGATTATCTTGCTTATTTTAAGGATATTCAAGATAGGAATCATCAAAGAGCACTTCTTCTCCAAGTTCATCTCCGGGCTGAAGTCCTTGTAAATGACATTTTATTGTCCAACTCTTTTACTCCTACATCAATTGATCCTTTAGAAGTAGATGATGATGAAGTTCCTCGTCCTGCTGATAGTGATTATGATTACGAAAGCGGTGCAGAGGATAATTTCCTGGAAGATGAAGAATATGTTCCTTCTAAAGAAGTATTTGCTGGTGTTAATCAAAATAAGAAAGAAATTTATCCTGAAGAAGTAGTTGCTGGCGATAATCAAGATGCTAGTCATGGTGAAGATCAAAGCCGAAATGAAGGAGAAGCTTGCGAGAATGTTGGCGAAGAATTTCTGTCATCTCCTGCTACTGACATTAATATTGAAGCTTGAGCTTCTTATCTAGCTTTGTTTTCTTGAACTGTCTTATTTTTATCGTTTTTGAGAGTTACATTTTTCAATCGACTTTGGAGTCAACTTTTTCTTTTAATATTTTGTTGATAAGAAAGATAATGCTTCTTATGTATCGATTTCCATACTTGCCTCCCATTATCTTTCTTGCAAAAAATAATTTGTTATGAATGCTTATAATTAATTTGTTTTATCATATGGTCTTATTTTTCCTTCCTAATTAAAGGTCTTATTATGCCATCTCTTGTCATTGCGACAAAATCGCAGGACGTCCTTGTACTTTCATACAAAAACCCATTGATCTTGTCTTAACTTTTTCTTTTTTATTATGGCCTCTTCAGGAATGTTGCGACAATATGACAGGCCTAAATATTCTTGCGAAAATAAAGCCCCATGTCATTGCCGTCTTGCGAAAAAATCGCAGGACGTCTTTGCACTTTCATGCGAAAACCCATTGATCTCGTCTTATCCTTTTCTTTTGTATTATTTCCTCTTCAAGATTGTTGCACAAATATGACAATCCTTAATATCCTTGCGAATAAAAAGCCTCATGACATTTGCGTCTTAAGACACTTATCAGCTCCCTAATGGAGGGTGCCGCCCTTATCTCCCCCTGGTTGCCCCTTCAAGGAGGTGTACTTCTACCATACAAGGTTAGATCCTCCCATCCAGTATTAACAACAACCAGTTGTTTTCGCAGCCTCTTATCCCTTTTACTTATAGGGCTTATGTTTACGAGACTGCACCCTAAGTGGGGTTTTCTTCAGGCCGAGTGCAGTATAAGCCAAGACTTGGCAAGAATGGCAAGGACGCTTCAAACGCCCGGACTCTTGACTCAACCGTGTACCTCGGCGCCTTGATCAGATCTGCACTCCTTGGGAGAGTCCTTATTACCTTAGTCGCCCAACCTAAGTCATATGCTCAAGTTGAGAATCCAAGGTGCCTCTCCCGGATTTATTGACCCCAAATCTCCATGACTCAGGTTCCGGTGGGGTATGCCTTTCCCTGAGCCATGTAACAGGTACCCCCTAATATGACGTACTTTAGGTCTTACATTTTCCTCTTGCGAAATTTATTTCGCGAACTAGGGTGTACGCCATAAAGGTTCGCCCCTTTCTTTTATGTCATTGTTCTCTGCGAAATTTCGCACATCATGATCTTCTTTTTATGAATAATCTGCAATTATTTTTCAGAATTCATAACTTCTCAAAGCTTCTTACTGATAATATCTTTTAAATACAACTGTTCCATGGTCTGTCTAATCTATGACCAACATCTCTTCCTTCTGGATCCATTAATCTATAAGCTCCTGTTCCAACTATCTCCTTAATGATGTAAGGTCCATCCCATTTTTTCGCTAATTTTCCACCATTTTCTCGCTGATATATTGGTGTTTCTCGCAGAACTAAATCTCCTGGTTGAAATTCACGTATTTTGACACGTTTATTATATTCTCGAGCTAATCTTCGCTGATAATTCTCCATATGTTGTAAAGCTTTTTCTCTTTTCTTCTAATTCATCAAGTTTGTTTAAAATTAAGCCCGCACTAAGATTTTTCTCCCAAGCTTCTCTTTTTGTTGTCGGAATAACAACTTCTGTTGGTAACACCGCTTCAACTCCGTATGTTAAACAAAAAGGTGACATTCCAGTAGCTTCTCTTCTAGTTGTTTATAAGCCCATACTGCATTATGTACTTGTTCGCACCATGTCCTTCCAATTTCTTCTTTAATATATCTGCAATTGTTTTATTTGTTGCTTCTACTTGCCCATTAGCTTGTGGATACAAAGGAGTGGACTTTCCACATTTTATCTTGAATGCATTAAGTAACATTTCTATATTCTGCCCCTCAAACTGTTTCCCATTATCAGATACCAACTGTGCAGGAATTCCAAATCTGCAAATGATATTTTCGAATATGAATGTAAAGATATCTTTGTCGCGAATATGTTGTACTGCCTTCACTTCTGTCCATTTTGTGAAATAATCTGTTGCGACTATTAAGTATCTTCTTTGTCCAGTTCCTGGTAAAAATGGCCCCACAATGTCTAAGCCCCATTTTCCAAAGGGCCACACTGGTTGAAGATGACAATGGTGCTCCTGGTGCATGTATTTCTTTCCATGCCGCAATCTTCGCAACGTCTTGATATTTGTTTTGCATCTTCATGCATGTATGGCCAGTAATAACCTTGCATTTTTGCTCTATGTGCCAAAGATCTTCCTCCACTATGATTGCCAGCATCTCCACTATGTAACATTTTCAGCACCTTTTCTCCTTCCTCTCGTGTCAAACATCTGAGTGATGGTCCACTAAAGGATTTTCGGTATAGCAACCCATCTCTTAATTCATAATTTTGCTCGGATTTTTAACTTGTGTGTTTCCAATCTATTTCTTGGTGTTTCTCCTTTCGCCAAATATGCATGAAGTTCCATTCTCCAGTCTGCGACATTGTTTATTTGTTCTTCTTTTTCATTATCTATACATCACATCCACATCTTCCTCTTCTTTATTTATTGATGGTGACAGAAGTGTTTGTATTTTTATGCATCTCGCAGTTGGATCTGTCATCATGCTTGAGATGAAAGCAAAAGCGTCTGCGAGTCTATTATCCTTTCTTGAAATGTGCCTCCATTTTATCTTTGGGATTTTCGCTGATAATTCTTCAACCAGCTTCTTGTATTTCTTCAAGGATGGTTCATTTGTAGTATACTCTCCTTTTATTTGGCGAATAACTAGCTGCGAATCACTAGTGATCCTGGCATTTTCTAGTTTCATTTCTATTGCGAATTTTAAGCATGTATCACAGCTTCATATTCTGTTTCATTATTAGTGGATGCAAATTCCAATCTGAATGAAAAAGCCATCTTTATTCCTTCTGGCGAAATTAAAACAATTCCAACTCCATTTCCTTCTCCATTGATGATCCATCCCAATATTTCAATAAATCTTTTGGATCTCCATGTTCTTCTTCTACATCCATCATTTCTTCTACTGCTTCATCTTCTTCTAAAGGAAATTCTGCCAAGAAATCCGCAACAACTTGTGATTTTGGTGAAGACAAAATTCATATTTAATATCAAAGTGGCCTACTTGTGCATTCCATCTCTCCACCCTTCCTGATCTTTTAGAATTCTTCATCACTGATTCAATTGGTACTTTTGTTAATACCTTTATCTTGTGTGCTTGAAAGTATATGCGGAGCTTAAATGATGCATAAACTAATGCTAAGATTAACTTTTAATCTTTGAGTAATTCTTCTCTGCGTATTAAAAGTTTTGCTAATGTAATAAATGGGTTTCTCCACTCCTGCGTCTACTCGCAATAACACAACACTTAATGCATGCGACGTTGTCGCAAGGTAAATCAATAATTCTTCTCCTGGTTCTGCCTTTTGTAAAATAGTTGTATTCATAAGATGTTCTTTGATTCCTTGAAAAGCCTTTTCACATTCATCACTCCATTTAAATTTTGCACCCTTCTTGAGTATATCGAAAAAATATTTGCATTTGTCTGATGATCGCGAAATGAATCTCCCCAGCGAAGCTAGAAGCCCATTCAACTTTGTACATCTTTTATTGTTGCTGGTGTTGGCATGTCACGAACTGCTTGCACTTTTTCTGGATCAACCTGTATTCCTTCCTTTGATACAATGTAGCCTAAAATTTTCCCGATGCAACTCCAATAGTACACTTCTCAGGATTCAATTTAATGTTATACTGCCGCATTTGTTCAAAAATCTCCCTCAAGTCTTGTACATGGTCTTTAGCTTCTTTACTTTTCACTAACATGTCGTCCACATATACTTCTAATGTTTTATGTATCCATTTTGCGAACACCTTCTCTACCATTCTTTGATATGTCGCTCCCGCGTTTCGAAAACCAAATGGCATTTTCGTGTAACAATATAAACCTCTAGGGGCAAAGAAAGCAGTATGTTCTTGATCTTCTTCAGCGAAAAGGATTTGGTTATAACCTTTGTACCCATTTAAAGATGATACCCTATCATTTCCCGCTACGGATTCCACCATTTGAGGAATATTTGGTAACGAAAAACTATCTTTGGGGCAAGCTTTGTTTAAATCAGTGAAATTTATGCAAATCCTGATTCCTTTGTTTTTCTTTGGGACAATGACCATATTCGCTATCCATTCTGGGTATTTAGCTTCTCTTATAATTCTTGCCTCAAGAATTTTCTTTAATTCTTCTTCTATTTGGGAATGGTAAGTTGTTGCAATTTTTCTTATTCTCTGTTTAAATGGTCTCACATTTTTGTTAATCTCCAATTTGTGGCATGCAATTGATGGATCTATTCCTGGTATCTCATCCATGTTTCCTGCGAAAATATCTTTATATTCTCTCAACAAGTTAACAATTCTTTCTTCTTCTTCTATATCCATTTTGGTTCCAATTCTCAACATCAGAGGCTCCTCTATAGTCCCAACGTTTATTTCTTTTGTTGGTTCTATGGCAGTGTAACTGGGTTTAGGTTCTCCCATTGGTGTGGGTTCTTTTATTGCTTTTATGGGTCCTTCCCCTTCTTCCGAAATTTCGCTGGGTATTCCTTTGCCTTCTTTTGCCCTTATCATATATACTCTAAATTCTTCTTCCTTCTTTGCTTCCTTTACCAATTTTCTGCGAAATTGTTTCTTTTTTGTTTGTCCTTCATAATGTCTTACTTCAATTTGATGACATAATTTCTCATTGTCAACATCTCCTCTGATTTCACCTATTCCACTTGGAGTGGGGAATTTAATACATTGATGCAACATTGGTACCACAACTTTTATCGCATGTATCCATGATCTTCATAATAACATATTATATGGCGATTCCATATCCACCACGCAAAGTGTCACATGTGTTTCGATTTCTCCAAGTGGAATTCGTACCACTATTTCTCCTTTAGGTTTTGTTGTGGATTTTCCAAAGCCGTGAACAAAATATGTTGAACTGGACATTTCTTCGTCTTTAAATCCCATTCCCCGGAATGCATGATAAAATATTATATCAACTGAACTTCCTGTATCAATTAAAGTTCTGTTCAACATCAATTCTCCTGTGGATTTTATTGCTGTCTCCTTCTCTTTTCGTGTAATAGGCACTGTGATGACCAACGGAGATGTATGGTTCAAATTTTCTTTTGGTACTTCTTCCGCCATGAACGCAATTCTTTGTTTTTCCCAATCTTTCAAGGGTGATGTTTTTTCCACCGCCATAATTTTATTTCCTTAAAAATTTCGTTTATGTATTCTTCCTTTGATGTTTTCATGGAATTCATTAATCAAGATTTTTGTTATCATATTACACTCCATTTTTTTACCATTTTCATTAATTCTATTCATCTTTCCTCTAACTGATTCACTGATTTGTGTAATCACTTTCTTGATTTGAATATTCTCAATCAACAATCTTCAACTTTCAATCTTCAATCTCCTTGTTTCTAGCGCCATTATGTAGTTGCAGGAAATCCTACAATACACCCCTTATATGATTTCATTGTTGATCATCTCATTTTTAGGTTTACACTCTTAATTTTATTGATTAATTTCTGAATGTTCTTACAAGGAAAATAAAGAAATCAAGAATGATCTATGCTCTGAACTTTCTCTCTCCTATTTACTTGTCTCTTACTCAAAAAAGATCTCTCTCCTCTTTACAACTCGAACGACTATTTATAAGAAAATACATAGTGGATGACAGCTAATCTGTCCTTTATTTTTGGATATGGTTTGCGACATTCTCGCAACCTTACAAATGTTAATTTCGCAAGCTTTCTAATTTTCGCAGGACTATCATATCTTTCTCATGATCCTTGCTGACGTCGTTTCTGAAATTGTTCTGCGACGCTATTGTGTTGTACCATTCATAATTTCGCTGAGCCATAATTGTTGCGAGATTCTGATCCTACATGTGTTGCACGCCGCATGCTGTAAACCGCCAGACCAATACCCTGATGAGAATCCCCCAGTTTGTGACATGTTTGATGTCTCGAGTGTTTTCGTGGAAAACGTGTAGCAGATTGCTATGTATGGCAAGTCAAAGTCAGGAGACTTTCCACAGGAGAATAGCATGTGATGCTATTAGGCTTGTCTTGGATGGTCGCCTAAGACTTGCCACAGGCCTGTCAATTCTGTGGCGAATTTGGACGGCTGAGATTGTAACTCATGAGAAAGGGTGGCCATTGATTATGGCCACACTCTGTTGGCGCCAGTAGTGGTATAGTGGTGCAGTGACGCCTGCCTAAATTACAATTTGGCATGCCGCAACCCTAATAAGTATGTGTGGCGTGTGTCGTAGCGGCCCTGCCTAAATTAGGGTTTGGCGTGCCACAACCCTAATTAGCGCGTGTGGCATGTAGCCGCGGCACAGTGACGTTTTTGTGTAGATGGTGCCATGGTCGCGTCAAAGGAATTATAACAGGGCCATAATGTGGGAACGACCACAGGCGCAAGGATAGCCATGGGTGGCCATGGCATGTTGTTGTGGCAGGTTTAGAACGACCTGATTGGTCGATAGAAAGAGGGTCGTCAAGCACTATGTACGCGGCCTCATTCCAAATGCGTGTAGCGCATTTAGAGTGACCTGATTGGTCGATGGAAAAGGGGACGACAAGCACTATGGGCGCGACCTCATCCCAAATGCGTGTCGCGCATTTAGAGCGACCTGATTGGTCGATGGAAAGAGGTCCGGCAAGCATTATGGGATCGGCCTCATCCCAAATGCGTGTGGCGCATTTAGAGTGACCAGATTGGTCGACGGAAAGAGGTCCGACAATCACTATGGGTGCGGCCTCATTCCAAATGTGTGTGGCTCATTTAGAGAGACCTGATTGGTTGATGGAAAGAGATCCGGCAAGCACTATGGGTGCGGCCTCATTCCAAATGCGTGTGGCGCATTTAGAGAGACCTGATTGGTCGATGGAAAGAGGGCCGGCAAGCACTATGGGAGCGGCCTCATCCCAAATGCGTGTGGCGCATTTAGAGCAACCTGATTGGTCGATGGAAAGAGGGCCGGCAAGCACTATGGGCGCGACCTCATCGCAAATGTGTGTGGAGCATTTAGAGCGACCTGATTGGTCGATGGAAAGAGGGTCGACAAGCACTATGGGAACGTCCTCATTCCAAATGCGTGTGGCGCATTTAAAGTGACCTGATTGGTCGATGGAAAGAGGGCCGACAAGCACTATGGGCGCGACCTCATTCCAAATGCGTGTAGCGGATTTAAAGCGACCTGATTGGTCGATGGGAAATAGGGGCCGGTCAGGAAACATAGGGTGTGGCCACTTGCAAGTGGCGTCGGCTGGCCTATGGCATGGACACACCTCCATTTGTTGCTTCTCCTATCCCGCGGGTCCTTTTATTCCTTATTTTCTGATTTTGGGTAGGATTTTGCACCTACTAATCCATGGCGGATTAATTTCCTAGTTCTCCTAAGCTTAATTTCGACCGGCGGGGTCTAATATACTGCGCATGGCGTAAAACCCTAATTTTTGCAAATTAGTCAAGGTAATCTCTGAATCTTGTGAATTATCAAAAAATTGATTGAATTCTATGTGTTGACACAGAGTTATTTTAAGTTTATTGTCAGAGAGCAGTATGCTTTCCGATTGAGTACTTTTATGCAAGGACCTTAACCTTAATACTTGGAAATTCTTGCTACTCTGCTGCGAGTGAACACAGATAGTCATGCCATATCAATATTAAGGGTTCAGCCGGGGAACATAGCACATAAAGCATTCAAAGAAACTTATATTAATTGAATAATATAGGCAAGGTGCCGAAATTTACAGAATATCTGGGATTGTTTCCACATGCATCATTCTGGATAATTTCGTGATAAAATATTGAGTTGCTCAATAAATGCGCCAGTGGAGAGGTTGAACACTCATCACTTTTACATGGCTCCGTTTCTTTGCAGAGTGACGGCATATCAAATGCGAGGGTTTTACAATTTTAACCCGGAACTAAAAACCACCATCAACACCGACCAAGCCCGGCCCTAAGGCTTGCAATAATCCGGTCCCACACATATTCATAATTTTGACCTAATTTGCTATCAATTGCTCATATTGGGTCAAAACTCTCTCAATCGAATGGGACTCGCTCAATCAACCGTCGGCTGGTCCCACAACCACCAAGGGACGGTCCCATGACCTCTTGGTCGGTCCCTCATCTTTCCATAGCTAGGATTTATTACTTAACGCTCACACGAGCGCTATTCTAATAAATGATTAAACCAGCGTTTGATCGTTCTTTCACCAACTGGTCAACAAAGAACTCTAGTGCATGCTCACTTGAGCACTTGGGCACCATATGGTCGTTCACAATCCCATGTGTTCGATCACTCCTCCACTCACCTATTTTCAGTAATTTATCAATTGACGAACAATTGATCAAAAATTAGGGTTTCGAACAAACGCTCCACAAATCATAATTCTGAGCAAGTTCAAACACTGATAATTTTATGGTTGATCCAGCAATCAACATCTAGATTAATTATGCAATATTCGGTCCATCTACCAATATTTTAATTAATATTTTATTGGTTATATTACCAGTAATTCATCGAATGAGCAATACTTTCTCACCTGCTCGAATATTGATCCAACTATCAATATTCAGTAATTTATCGAATGAACAATACTTGCTCAGTTTCTCGAATATTGATCCAACTATCACTATTCAGTAATTTATAGAATGAGCAATACTTGCTCAGTTGCTCGAATATTGATCCAACTATCACTATTCAGTAATTTATCGAATGAGCAATACTCGCTCAAATGCTCGAATATTTATCCAACTATCAATATTCAGTAATTTATCGAATGAGCAATACTCGCTCAAATGCTCGAATATTGATCTAACTATCAATATTCAGTAATTTACAGTCGATTGATTCAACTCAATACTCAAAAATTCATTGAATTTACAATATTTGCTCAGTAATATCAACATTATTCATTTAATAATTACACGTCCCATCAAACGCGTTCAATTCACGAATCTTGAGCATTTAGCAATCATGCTCGACTGAGAAATACTTAGACCAATTATCTAATCAAGTCATGGACTGACTAACTGATCAAATACACGTCTGCTTCGCAGACTCCACGTTCGTGAGACATCAATCACGTCACATGGGGGATATTAATTAGGGTTTTGGTTTGGCGGCCTACAACACGTGTGTTCATCCACGATGAGAAATGTGAGTAATTCGTGCAAGCGGTTGAGGGAGTTAGCAAAGTAGTGTGTGGACAATCAACCAACCCTCTCACGCACGAGGAACTGGTGAAACCATGATTTCCTACTTTCCCACTCTTTCACTCGAGCAACCGTCACACTTACTGGAGATCAATGTGTCTACTATTCTGGCGATATAAATAAGTCTCTAAATCCATGATTGAAACAGGACAATTTTTCGAGTAATCACTCTCAAGAATTCCATCAATCGACCAGAACTTATTTGAACTCAACAATTCACAGAAAACTTGCAGAAACCCACAACACATTCACGACCCTTGATCATCATTGATCTCACACAATTCTCAGCTTCCCTCCTACAGATCAACCCTCTTCCCTCTTTGTGACCGAATTGACTCTGGAACGACCATTGACTTGGTTTAGGCCGGAGTCCTACAGATTGATCTTTCGAACTCAAAGCACTCCCATGCAGTGCATCTGTTTGAGGTTAGACAGTTCGCTCGGTTGAAGGAGCCTCCATCACACGGTCGTCTCTCCATTCCCTAAAAAACCAGCGAATCGTTTTTTCCCATCTACAGCTCCATAAGACATTTTCTTTTGTTGCAAAGAAGATCAGTGATAGCCGTCAACCCTTATCCAAGTTCATAGGTTTACAAAGATAATTACTTCAAATTGATAAGGGAAGGTCATCATTGGCAAGAAGCTGATCAATTGATCCGGGAGCCAATGGACAGAAATGACTACCTATCTTGGTATAACACTATTTTCAAGCCCAATATTGATATGCATCCGCAAAGTTTGGGTCGGATGGATTTCCCAGCTTTAGGTAGGATGCCACTTGCCGATGAATTTCTTCCTTCCCAACCTCCACCAGAGACGGGTGACGCATTTGCATATCCTTCTCAAAGTTCATCGTCAACCATGCCACCATTTTCTTGGGATGTACAGACTATATCCAGCACATCTGGAGAGATTGTTACTTATCCGATTGCTTCTAGTGCACTTGATCGGGTTTATCCATATTGGAGGATCAATGCTACAGAGTTGCAGTACCAGACCCAGTTGAACGATTATCATGCTCTATTTTAGGGATTTCAGAGATTCCACTTGGATGAGTTGCAAAAACTAAGGGAAAGCATGATGTTTGACATGAGTCAAGGATTTGAAGGTAATGATGGTTCAGGTAGTAGTAGGTAAATGAGTCCCAGTGTTAGAGGAATGATTCCCAGTGGTAGAGTTGGTAGAGGAACGACTCATTTGAGTCCCAGTGGTAGAGAAATGACTCATTTGAGTCCCAGTGGTGAAGGAATGAGTCCAACTGGAAGTCAGCAAATTCATGGAAGTGAAAGAAGATTGAGACGTCGTCTTATGCAGGAGGTACCAGAAAGTTCTACTCCAAACCTAGTGTTAGATAGTCAAGTAGTACGTGGTGGTGAAGAAAACATTGGCTTGGATACAACTCCTGCACTTATGTTTATTCATTTTTCAACTGACATAATGACTCCAGGTGGTAGTGTGAACATGGAAGTAATTAGGCAATCGACTCTGTATACCCCATTTGCCTCCACACACACCCCCCCCCCCCAATTGCCTCAAGCTCATCAATATTTCAACCATTGCAACAAACTCCTCAAGAATATCAACAACACGTATTTCAAGATTTGTATCGTGTTCCCATGCGCTCTGAACCCATTGCTTATCAAGGTTATGATGAGAGTCAAACACCAAGTGAATCTCAAACCGGCTCGCTAACTGATATGTTGAACACAGTCTTGATCCAGAAAACGCGGGCAATTGGATCTTTGGTCAGGGAGGAAATAGACAAGGTAATGAGTAGTTTAAATGTGAGCAATTTAATTATTATAGAAATTTAGTTAAAATGTAATCTTTTATTTTTTAATTAATGGAAACTCTTTTTTAGATTAATATTCAAATACAAACTAGTTTACATTTCATTAAAAATTAACCTTGATTGCATAACACAATACTTATAATTTGAATCCCTGCACATGAACATTGTAGAGTTCACAACATTCGTCGTGACTAAACCATCTTCCATTGTCTTCGGCGAATTTGGTACGAGCTCTAATTTTTAGTTCTTCATTTGACAACCCAGGATTATCCCCTTTTATCAACCACATAATTTGCTCATACTTTCTAACATTGTTATTGATGAAACAATAATGATTCTGAAGACACTCATTTGTTCTTCTTGGATTTACGTGACTTAACGTCGTAAACCATTGAAACACAGTGTCCCATAAGTTAAAAGTCTCTAAATTGAAATCTCTATCGCTTGCAACTGAAATCCAACATCGAATTAGAGAAACATCTTCCTCTGGAGTAAAATCCACTTCGGTTATGCGAGCACTAGGCATGTTGAAATGAATTTGAAGTTGGGTTGGAATGAGTAGAAATTAGGTATTTATAGGGGGAATTGGTAGCCGTTGGATGAAGATCTGATAAGCGTTGATAAGACCAGCGAGCGACAGCTTGACTAACGCTAGCGCTGGAATGACCAGCCAGCGCTGACTTGACCATCGAGCGATGGATACTCTATCGCTCGCTGGAAACTCTATTGTGTATGCCTGTATGTTATTCTTGACATATAGGCATATGAGTTTGGAAGTTTGGCATACCCATAGTGGGTGCATATATGCCAAATATCAGTTTTTGGCATGTGCATAAGAATAGGCATAATAAAAGAAAATAAAACAGAAAAAAAAAGTGATGGTATAGCCTTCACGAGGTGATGCAAAACACCACAGACTAGCTTATGTGTACTAGATGCTCAATTTGAGTTTGGAAACTCCGAAAAAAATCGCATACATAAACTTTAACTAAAATAAGAAAGTACCACTTAAATAAAATGAAATGTTGATTGGTGAATACCATTACGCAAGAAGACTAGATATGACCTGAAGGATGTCAACTTGATCAAATAAACACTGATTCATATGTGTTAACGAAGAGGGTTCCATAGGCAGAGACTTAAAAGAATTTTCACATTGAATTGGATAACTAGAAACAGTTGTTGCGGTTTTTTAAGCTCCAGTATAATCACCTCTGCTAAACTGACTTCCATCTTTAACAATATCGGTAATTGTTGCGGCATATCTTCCATTACAATATGGGAGGTGTTTCTTCTGTGACGGGGTAGCTTTTGCTGTCAGGTTGAGTCGAATGAAATTCATATTATCGGTTGCTTGTCCCATAGCCTGATTCACGATGTCATTGCTAAGTTCAATTAGATCCATGTTCTCAATTCCTGGAGTGTTTAGTTGTTGGTTGCAGTAATACGGATTTTTAGTTAATGAACTAATTTGATTAACATTAACCTTCATAAGCCCTGCATGCAAAAGTTAAAATGACAGAAAAACTAATAAAAAAGCCAAAAAAAAACTAGGAAGGAAAGCAATAGCCATTATGGTAGAATCTATCAAGATGGAGATAGTCCTTGCTCCTTTATATGCTCGTCTTATAGAGGATGTAGCAAAAACTAGGTGTGTATCATAGGTATCATTCATTATAGAGATTTTGTTAATAAATTTGGTTAAACCGCATTTATTATAAAGACTCAGACTGATTCTCTATACAGACTATGGAGTGTATGGTAAGTATTAATTATGATGAATACTTTAGCACCAAGTGTTTTCTAAAAAACCATTTGAGTCGTTGAGCGCTGACTTAGTCAAAGGAGATTTTGAGGCGATCGTGTTAGGGTTTCTTCTACATCTCCTCTGGTGAGATGTAATCTTCTTCTCCGACGATTCTTCCTCTGGTGGGTCCCTCCATACCTCTATAAGATTTTCTTATGGGGGTGCTCATGATTCGAATTTTCCTGGTGGTGTTTTAGGTTCAGATCTAGTAATTCCTCATGGTCTTGGAAATGAAATTCTATTCGTATCCAGTGGTGGATGGTAAGAAATCTATGGATATTCCTTATGAGGTCTTTGATGAGGATATTTGTATCCAGTGGTAGATGCGGATATTCGTATCCAGTGATGGATGGTAAGAAATATATGGATATTCCTTATGAGGTCTTTGATGAGGATATTCGTCAGTGTGAAGATAAGTGATAGACGCATTTATGTGTCTATTTTGGTCTCAATTATGTATATTGTTAGTGCTCGATTTTGTACTTATTTGATTATTTTATGTTTTTGTAGGTGTTTTTGGAGAAATAAGCTTCGGCGGAGAAATTGGCTCGAAAAGTGGTATTTGGACCTCCGGCAGAAATCACTAAATACACCCCGAAGAAATGTTGTTGGCACCCAGACGAAGTGTTAAACGCACCCAGGAAAAGTGTTAAAAATACCCCAGAAAAATCACTAAAGGGACCCCGGCCATGGATAAGGGGTACCCAAATTACTAAGGGGCACCCCAGAAATTACTATTTCCTCCCCAGTTGCTAAAGGAACTCTGTTGGAGGATAAGGGGAGGTCATCCTTTTCGTTTGAATTTTTGAATTGGCGGGAAAATTTTGCAGCAGACGAACATATATTGGATTCGATTTCTACACAAGTTCTAGAGAGACTCAATCACTGAATTACATAGGGATGGGTTCGTTAATGCTAAACAGGGTTATCAGGTCTACCAGAATTGATTAAATAGGGCCAGTTCATCTAATTGGATTGAAATAGAGAAAATGTCGTTGAAAGTCCGAGATTTTCAGGCGAGAATTCGAACGAGATTTTTGTGGGTTTCTTAACGGATTTGGGATGCTCTAGGCCCGTTGAATGATAACAAATATGTTTTAAATTGACAAACCAGGAGTTTTACACGTGATTTAACTAAACAGGGAAGGATATCTTTCATCTCGGCAAAACAGGGAAATTTTCTGCTATATTTGGAATTTACGCTTACTGAAGGAAAGATATATCTTCTGGGATTCTTTTGAGAAGATTTGGGAAGGTTGGAAACATCTAGAACGCGTAAGCAGAGAAGAAGAAGGAAATAAACACGAGACTTTTGGGAAAAAAAAAGGGATAAAAATAGAGATTTCTTGGAGATTCAAAGACCCCGTTGGATATATATAGGTGCGGTGAGATTCATAGGAAGGTGGTCGAGAATTGGGTGGGGGGGTTACAGAGGCACGGGAGAGCCAACAGAGGTCTCTGCTCGGAGAAAGAAAGTTGCAGAGTCGTTTCTGCACTTTCAGGGAAGAAAGGAAGAAGAAGAACATTCAACACAGCAGAACTGTCGCAGAGTACTATCGTTATTCAACAACAGAAGATACTTATCGTTCTTTGATCCTGCTTGCGAAAGATCTTTAGCAACTGCTACAGCAACTGAAACTTACCTTTCTGCAACTGTTTTATTCCTTTTCACCTTTGTAAATCCTTTTTGAGCGATGGAAAAATCTTTTGAACGTGTTTTGAGCCCAATGAGCTAAACCCCATCACTGGGACGACGGAGGAAGCTGTATTTCATCCATGTGGTAATTTAGCTAATTTTTTATTTGCTTTTTGCATCGATTTTAATTGAATTAAGATTTCGATTAATTACTTGTGACTTTGTTTGATGGAGCACGCTTAGTCCTAGGATTCTTGATGCGACGTGCTTATAATCTACACGTAATGTTTTATGGAGTCTACTTTGGCAAATAATAGAGTAATATTTGTTTTGTTTTGAGCTGTAATTGCCTAGGATTAATTTCTGAACCACTTGAATATGGAAAAAAGTGAAATCCTGAGTCCCAGTCAATTCTTCATCTGGACAACTTTTGTATATATTTTATTATTTTTTAGTGTTTTTTTATTTTTAAGTCTTAAATCAAACCTTCACAAGCCCGAGTTGAACGAACATCTTTCTTACCTATATCTAAAATTACATCAATAAGGTAATTAAAGCTTTTGTGAGTAGGAGACTTCCTCTCAATTGGGTTCGTAATGTTGTTAATCGTGCCTGGAAACCTAAAGGTAATATTCAAATGACTATTCATGGGAAGAGTATGTTTATCTTTAATTTTCAATCTGCTAAAGATAGAGTTCATGCTTTAGATATGGGTTTTATGTTTATATCGAATAGACTGTTTATTGTTAAACCTTGGTCAGGTTGAGCAGAAAATTTCTGAGTTGAAATTTATCCCTGTGTGGATGAATTTTAGAAATGTTTCATTATTCATGTGGAATAATAAGGCGTTGAGTGTGATTGCTAGCTACCTAGGTAAACCTCTTATGATGGATACTCAAACTTTAAATAAGACAATAATGAGTTATGCTAGAATATGTGTTGAAGTGGATGTTTCCTGACTCATTTACCTTTACTCTAGGTGGTAAGGATAATGTTGAAATTAAAATGGATTACTCCTGAAAACCTCCAAAGTGTACTGAGTGTGCTGTTTTTGGCCATGTTCTATCTAATTGTCCTAAACAAGTAAAGCATATTCAAAAGATGGTGCAAAAATAGGTTCATAAGAAGATAACTACCACTATGGATGAACATGGTTGGATTTCTAAATCAATGAATGGTGAAAAAATATTAATATAAATCCTGAAGTTATTACAAGTGAGTTGAGCCCTATTAAAATTGACAAAGATATTATGGTTTATGAGCAAGGAAATAATACAGTTTTAAGAGAGGTGGATATATGAAAAGCTAGAAATGTGAATGAGTTTAATCTCTCAAATCTTTTCCTCATTTTGGATAAGTATATAGAAAATTCTTTTGAGATGCCTTCTTCACACTATAAAGAGAACTTTCAAGCTATTATGCAAGCAACTTAATTGAAGTCTAAGGAACATACTTTCAGAAGAAAGGCGCAACTTCTCAACCTGATATTAACCTTCTGCCAAAGATTGAAGATTTGAATAAATCTGCTAGAAGTTCTATCACTCTTCCAAATAATATTATATGATGTTCAACATCGGATGTTGGAACATTAGAGGTCTTAATGATCCTCTAAATCAGTTAGAAGCAAAAAAATTATTAAAGATGAATAAGTTCTCCATGATTGGTATTTTGGAAACTCATATGAAAGTTTCTAATAAGTTGAGAATTAAGAATAATATTTACCATTTCTGGTGTTATTTAGATAATGATAGCATAAATGGTTATGGTAGAATTTGGATAGCTTGGGATCCAGGGGTTGTTCAGGTAAATTTACTGAGCCATTCTTCTCAATCTATTTACCTGGAAGTTGTTTTCTCTTTTATGATAAACTTTGTGGTAACCTTTGTTTATGGGGACAATTACTTTGTTACTAGAATTTATTTATGGGACTCTATGATAGCCTTTGTTTCTTTATGGGACAATTACTATGTTACAAGACTCCATGAGTCTTGTTGGGTGATTTCAATTCCTAGTTAGTTCCATCTGATAAAGTGGGTGGCTCCCTTGTTATGCATGTTCATTATCAAGACTTTTCTGTATGTGTTTATCTTTCTCAGTTACTGGATTTTCATTTCTCTGGTTTTTCTATACTTGGACTAACTGTCAACTAGATGGTGTTATTATTAGATCTAAGTTGGATAGGGTGATGGTTAATATGGAGTGGATTCAGCAATTTCGGTTATTGTTAGAGCATTGCTCAGCCGAACTTGCATGCATTGCTATCTCAAGCATGTTTGTTAAGTTTAGTTGTCAAAACTATATGTCTTGATTTCTAGACTACTTATAGCTAAGTCTTGGTTTAGGACAGTTTAGTGTAGTTGAGCTCCAGACTCCATGGCGATCATCTTACGAAGACGAAGAACTACTCAAGGAACCAGTGGAACTTCATCCGACTAAAAGGTATGTGGAGACTTGAACTTATCTATCACTCAAAAGTCTATCTACTCTATCTTCTACTCTTGATACAAAGTCGTATAAGTATGATAGTTTTCATACATACACATTTGCTATTTCGAGCCGAGTTTACTTGCCTATCTTTTTCTCGAAATATGTATTGGTAAGCTTTCGCTTTAACCATTTTTCATCTTTACCCGTGAGGAAAGTCACGATGATGTTTCAATCTTGAAAACATCTTTGATGACGATAGTTGTGAATAACGATTGTTATAACATTATAGAAGAATGTTTCAATGATTGAAATGTAGAGTTGAGATTACGTAACCAACTATGGATATAAGCATATATAGTGTGTTCGCACATTAGTGTATAAATCCATGTACCGGAAACCAAGTGTGTGCATACGGTATTGGTGAAGGAGAAAGCTTGAGTACGCGTACCAGCGGAAGTTTTCGAACCGAAAATTTCTGCTGAGTTTGTAAGTTTGCAAACTGTTAAACCAGTCACCTTAGGTACGCATACCCATACGCGTACCCACTGAAGTTTCGAACTGAAAATTTCTACTGAGTTTGGAAACTCAAATCCGGTAGTTATGGTACACGTACCCGTACGCGTATCCAAGCTGGTTATATTTCTCAAATCGAAAGTTCATGAACTTAAAACAATAAATTATAAGGAATGCAATCTTTGCAAACCGTCGCTATATTGTTCATGAATTGATTCAAGTGAATCAAACCGATTTTGTTTCAATTGTACCTATTCATAAAGACCTAAGAAAATTGAACAATTCTTCAACTAGTTCTTATGAGTCATTTGAACTAGTTATGAGAAAGATGAATACGGTTAATATGAAAGTGCTCATATGGCTAACTATTGGTTAACTATTTGTGAACCAACTTGTTAGATCATTGATCGGTCGAACTCGCATGCGTTCCTATCTCAAGCATGTTTGTCAATGTTAGTGATCAAAACTATAAGTTTTGGTTTCTAGTCTACTATAGATAAGGTCTGGGACTAGGATAGAAAGTGTAGTTGAGCTCAAGGACTCCATGGCAATCATCATACAAGACGAAGGACTATTCAAGGAACCGGTGGATCTTCATCGACTAAAAGGTATGTGGAGACTTGAACTTATCTATCATTTGAAAGTCTATTTATCTCCTATATTGAGACAAAAGTCGTTTTGCTATATAGACTTACATTACACACATTTGCTATTTCGAGCCGAGTTTATCTCGCCTATCTATTTCTCGAAATATGTGTTGATAAGCTTTCGCTTTAGCCAAGTTCATCTTTACCTAGTGACGAAAATCATGACAAGTTTCAATCACTTTGAATATTGCTTACTTTGACGAAAAATAGTTTGTGAATAACAACTATAGAATATCAACGTCCTCTAAGAATGTTTCAATGATTGAAATGAGAGTTTAGATTAAATAACCATTGGAGGATATAAGAATTGTTGTGGAAACACATATATGTATAAGTCCTTATTCCTTGAACCGAAGTTTGCGAACTTTGTTGATCAAGAGAAACAGAATAGTGGCCTGAGCCAAGTCCGCGAACTGGCGGAAGTTCTCGACCCGAGAAATTCTGCTGGAGTTTGTGAACTCCGTCCGGGAACTCCGCGAACTTGAGTAGGTTATATCTAAAAACGATGTTTGTGAACTTATTCTTATATAAACTACGGAATGCAAATTTCAAACCGTGGCTATATAGTTCATGAACCGATTCGAGTGAATCAAATCGTTTTTGATTCAATTGTGTCTTGTGTAGTTATATAAGTGTTGATGGTGGTTTTTAGCTTAGGGTTAAAACCGTAAAACCTTGCATCAGATGTGACGTCACTATGCAAGGAAGCGGTGTTGCGAGTACTAACCTCTCCACCGACATATTTATTGAGCCGCTCAATACACTTTTATCCATAACACTTTGTAAATTTCGGCACCTCGCCAATACGAGACTCACTGAGTACTTTCCTGTGCTATGTTCCCCAGCAGAACCCTTAATCAGTATGGCATGACGGATTTATGTTCACTCGCAGCGGAGTAGCATGAACCTCCAAGTACCAAAGTTAAGGCCATTGCACGAAATACTCAGACAGAAAGCACACTACATTCTGTAGATAAAGATTTTGTATGGCAGCATACAAAATCCAGCTAATTATTGTGATAACTCGCAAAGAACTCATAAACCCAACTAAATTGCAAATTAGGGTTTCGCACCCCGCGCAATATACTGGACCCCGTTGGTCAAAACCATGCTTAAACAAGCTAGGAAACCAAATCCGCCACATCGCGCTAAAAGTGCGTCCGCACCCTAGCATATCAGCCCTCTTTTCGTCGACCAATCAGGTCGCTTCAAATCCGCCACCGCGCGTTGGAAATATGGCCACGACCTAGCATGCTGGACCCACTTCCCGTCAACCAATCGGGTTGCTCCAAAACTTTCCACGACCTCAAAAAGGTCGCCATACTAAGTTGGCTTCCCAAAACACGCCAGCTTCCCAAAAACGCGCTAGCTTCCCAAAAAACGCCAGCATGCCGCACGCGCTTACGAGACGCGCATTCCAGACGCGCTTACCGGACACGCATGCCAGACGCACATGCCAGACGCGCTTACCAGACGCGCATGCCAGACGCGCTTACCAGACGCGCATGCCAGACGCGCTTACCAGACGCGCATGCCAGACGCACATGCCAGACGCGCTTACCAGACGCGCATGCCAGACGCGCTTACCAGATGCACATGCCAGGCATGCATGCCGCACACGCATGCCAAAGAGCATGCGCAAGCCATGCCAGCCACGCTACCACGCCTCTGGCCACCAACGGAAGGTAGCCATAATCAATGGCTACCCTTCCTCCTGAGGTGTGGATCTCAGCCGTACAAGTTCGCCACCAAGCCTGTGGAAACTTCTGGCGGCAATGTCAAATTCCACGGTTTGTGTCAAACCCTAATTTGGCCACGCCAAAGGCATGCGCAAGCCATGACAGCACCACGACCACGCCACTGGCCGCCAAACGGAAGGTAGCCGCGATCAACGGCTACCCTTCCTCCTGTAATGCAAAATCTCGGTCGTCGAAGGTTGTCACTGAACCGGCAAGCCTATATATCTTAACTTTCCGCACATAGAAACATGCTACACGTTTTCCAATGAAAACACTCGAGACATCAAAACATGTCACAAACTGGGGGATGCTCATCAGGGTATTGGTCTGGCGGTTTACAGCGTGCGGCGTGCAATACGCCCGTTACAAGAAAGTGTCATAAGAGTGAGGCGGTTAGTAATGGCCAGAAATAAGTGGTGAAACGCATCTTCATTATGGAAACATCAATTCCAGACGTTACCCGTTACCACTTTTCCACCACTCAACCGCTTCCACTTCTTACGAGGCCAGGGTACGTTTTATTACGACTTGTATAAATAGGTTTCACTTATTTCCACCAAACAACAAGTTTTTGGTCAGGAGAACAATACACATCCAGAAATCACCTGGTAGCTTTTCATTCAGCTCGCCAGTTCAACTTTCGGATACAAGTCGCAAAACACCCACACTTCCAGAATCAATTATTCTGGCATCAACACTTTCTTCGCTTCCCTCCCTAAGACCAACCCTTCTCCTTCACTTTGTGACTGAAGCAAGCCTGGAACGGCCATTTCTTGGTTTAGGCCAGGATTGTACAGATTGATCTCTCGAATCAAAAGTACTCCCATGCAGTACATTGTTTTGGTTTTAGATTTGTTTCTCACCCGCACTCACGCGAAATTACCGAAATCAGCAGAAGGTTTTCACCCACAAACAATTGGCGACCACAATGGGAGATTAATCTCTCGGTTACAATATCAATTTTCAATTCCCAATTTCACTTTTTGATTCAATTTTCAGAAGATGGTCGGTCTTGGAGCTAGGTCCACAATCTCAAACTCCACTCAGGCTTCGGGGAATGGCAATGCTCCTCCTCCTGACACGACACCTAATGACGCAACCAATGGAGAAATTCCGAAGTTGGCCGAATTGGCACGAGTCCAGGAGATCCACGGAAGAAACATGGGCCTGATGAAGGATGCAATCAACATCATACTCAAATTTCTTATAGCATGCTGCCATCGGATCCGAATGATTCACCCACTCCGGAAACTCAAAGAATGGGGACTGACGTCTCGGATGATCACTCTCAGGTTAACAGCTTCACCACCAATCAGAAACTAGTAGACCAGGAAGCAGTTGCATTGGTGGAAAATTTATGTGAACTTTTACACCTTTCAAAAGTCAAGCGAGCTGAAAAATTTGTTGTTATCAATCAAATAGCCCTAGACGCATGTTTAGTTCCCTTGCGATCAAAGATTCCAAGATCAGAGATGTCCGTCAACAATATTACATTTACTGAGGACGACATGATGACAGATGAAGGGCATAACGGGGCGCTACAAGTCACTGATCGCATCAAATATTCGGAGTTCAAAAGGGCCCTCGTAGACACGCGGGCGTCCTCCAACGTTGTTACTCTCAGAATTCTCAGGATAGCCAAGGTGCGGCCAAGCAAAATCATACGTCAGTCTACCATGATGACGGGTTTCGAAGGAAACCTAACCAGCACGTATGGATACATCAACCTGAATCTTTCGGTAGGTACAATCAAGTCAAAGGTAAAGTTCGAGGTAATTGAAAAGGATCCATACTACCACATGATACTGGGGAGACCGTGGCTCCATGATAACAGGATCATTCCTTCAACATATCACCAGTGTCTGAAGACCATGTTGAATAAAGAAGTTATTCGTATCCCCATGTCGTTATCTCCTTATGCTCCAATCTGCGGTATGGAGATATTCGAACCGAGGGAAAATTCGCGGGACTCGTCAGGCAGATTTCACTGCACTCCGCTCCCGACATGGTATCAATCGAAGAAAAGGACAGACTCACATGGCTGCACCAAGAGACCCGACTTCAGGCATTATTTGCTTTCAAACAAAATGGTGCTGATATCCAGGTCCAATCCCGTGAAGTTCTTGCTTTCAAAACCGGCACTGATAGGAAGGCCAGCCAAATGTCTCCTCCAAATGTCAGAGTTTGATATAACGTGCGCTTCCCCAAAAGCTATCAAGGGACAAGCGGTCGCAGATTTACTCGCAGCTTTCCCGGGGGAAGGTACCACAGCACTGCACGAAGACCTTCCTGGAGAGTTTTCGGAAGTCTCTTTCGCCAAGGAAGAGGCATGGATACTATTCTTCGATGGCTCCGCCACCCCTAGCAATAATACCGGAGGAGCATGCGTGGTTCTAGTATCCCCAACCGGTGAAGTTTTCTCGCATTCCTTCAAGCTAGACTTTCACTGCACCAACAATTCAGAAGAATATGAAGCTTTTCTCATAGGGTTATCATTAGCCAAGCAAGCTGGAGCTACGCGTCTGGAAATAAGGGGTGATTCTAAGTTGCTGGTTAACCAGATGAATGGAGTATACTCGCTGAAAGAAGTAACGCTGGCCTCGTATAGATCCGAAGCGCAAAAGATGTTAAATTACTTCGCTGACGCAACCATAACGCATATTGGCGGTAGTAACAACAGACATGCTGACTGCGTAGCCACATTAGCATCAAAGCTGCAGTTCGAGGGTTTGGAAGAAACCTTGACAGTGAAGAGACGAACCATGGCATCAACATGGCTTTCACGATCCAAGGAGACTGAAGCCAATGACTGGAGAACGCCGATTATTCAAGAACTTAACAGCTCGCTTTCTCAAGGGAAAATCAGCCTCAAAACCTTACAAAACTTCTTCATGCTTCACGAGATGTTGTATCATCGGAACCCAGATGGTTCCCTATCAAGATGCCTCGGAGATGAAGAGGCGCAGCAGCAGCTTAACCATATTCATAACGAAGTTTGTGGGCAAACGCTGGTAGTAACACTTTACCGTCGTCTGCAACGCCTTGGCTACTACTGGACAGAAATGGAGACTCAATCTCGTTTGCTCCAAGGATCTTGTTCCAATTGCCAAGCACCACCGCATCAACTTGAAGTTTTCAATATTAACCACGCTGGGGACTGGCAGAAGCCGTACATCAGTTATCTTCGCGACGGCGTACTTCCTACCAGCAAGATAGATGCAACCAGGGTAAAGCAAAGATCTAAAAGATTCATACTTCACGAAGGAATCCTGTATCGTAAAATCTTTGGGCGAGACTTATTAAGATGCCTGGGCGAGGCAGAAATCCCAATCACGTTGAAAGAAATGCACGAAGGCGAACACCAAGGGAAAAGGAAGTTGTTTCTTCAGATACACGAGCGATACTACTGGCCGACCATGGAAGACGACGCGACTGCTTTTGTTCAAAGATGCCAAAAATATCAAATTCATGGGAATCTTATACACGCACCCTCTACTCCGCTGCATTCGATAAGTAGTCCGTGGTCGTTTTATAGCTGGGGACTCGACAACATTGGGAAGATCAACCCATCATCATCAAAACAACACGAGTACATAATAACCGCAACGGAGTATTTCACCAAATGGGTCGAAGCCATTCCTTTACGAGGGACTACTGGAGCCACAATTTCAGCATTCATCAAGGAATATATCATTTGCCGTTTTGGTGTACCTAAACACATCATCACCGACAAAGCACTCCTTTCGCCAACAAACAAGTGCGGGAGTTACTTGAAGAATATGGAATTAAACAAGTTTTCTCCACCATTTACTACCCCCAAGGGAATGGGCAGGCCGAAAGCACCAACAAGACTCTGATTCGATCCTCAGCCGGACAGTGCACGATAACCCTCGAACGTGGCATGAACAGTTACCCATGGCGCTTTGGACATATCAGACATCACCAAGGAGCTCTACTGGCGCCTTCCCTTACTCTCTCGTCTACGGCGCGGACGTTATTCTCCCAACGGAAATTAAAATCCCGTCAGCAAGGATTGCCGAGGCAAGTGGAGTCCAATGGAATGAAGCCGAAACATCGAATGCCAGGGTAGCGGAGCTAGACACTTTAGATTCCAGGAGATCTAAAGCATAGGATCACGCGCAAGCATATTGAAATAGAGTTTCTCGAGCGTATGACAAAGCGGTGAAACCTCGAGTTTTTCAAGCAGGAGATTTGGTGTTGAAGACTGCCAAACACATTCAACAAGACATGACCGCACCAAAATTCTCCCCAAAATGGGAAGGGTCGTATGTGGTCACCAAAGCATACAACAGTGGATACTACAAGGTCATTAAGGAAGATGGAGGAAAATTGTACAAACTCATCAATAGAAAATGGCTCAAGGCATACTACACCTAACTATTATCTCACCCATCGTCATCTCATGGTACGGCTAGCCAGGCATTTTTCTGTTTCCTTCACATCCCAGTTATTAAAACTTCATTTTAGTCAAAGCATATTGTTAGAGCACTGCTCGGTCAAACTCGCATGCGTTTCTATCTCAAGCATGTTTGTCAATGTTAGTGATCAAAACTATAAGTCTTGATTTCTAGTCTCTTATAGCTAAGTCTCGGACTAGGATAGTAAGTGTAGTTGATCTCAAGGACTTCATGGCGATTCATCATACAAGTAGAAGGACTACTCAAGGAACCGGTGGAACTTCTCGACAAAAAGGTATGTGGATACTTGAACTTATCTGTCACTCAAAAGTCTATCTATTCAATCTCCTACTCTTTGAGACAAAAGTCGTATGCTATATATATATACTAGATTATACACATTTGGTATTTCGAGCCGAGTATACCTCGCCTATCTATATCTCGAAATATGTGTTGGTAAGCTTTTCGCTTCGACCAAGTTTATCTTTACCTAGTGACGAAAGTCATGAATATTTCAATCACTTTGAAAATTGCTTTGACGAGAAATGGTGTAACAACTGTATAACGTCCTCTAAGAATGTTTCAATGATCGGAATGAGAGTTTAGATTACATAACCAATGTATTCCTTGAACCGAAGTTCTCGAACTTTGTTGATCAAGAGAACCGGAAGTATGGCAAGTGCCAAGTCCCCGAACTCAGTCCACGAACTGCCGAAGTTCTCAAACCCGAGAATTTCTGCTGGAATTTGTAAACTCTGTCCGGTGTCTTAAGTCCGCGAACCTAGTCTGCGAACTTGAGAAGGTTATATATCTAAATATGATCTCTGAACTTAATCTTAAAAGACTAAGGAATGCTTTTGCAAACCGTGGATATTAAAGTTCATGAACCGATTCTTGTGAATCAAATCATCTTTGCTTCAATTATGTCTTGTGTAGTTACATAAGATTTCCTTGCAATTGAACAACTCTCTTAACTAGTTCATCTGAGTCATTTGAACTAGTTATGGTGAAGAAGAACATGGTTGGTATGAAATGCTCATATGGTTAACCTTTTTGGTTAGACTATTGTTGAACCAACAATGTACACGTTTGGGTGCGGTTAACAAACCTAGAAGCGTACAGTCATTTGTGTATGACAAGCTAAGTTTTCGATCCAACGGTTGAGAAATATTTGCTTGAATCTAAATCAGGTTTTCATCTAACGGTGGATATTGATTGCTTTGTAACTAAGGCAAAACCCTGATTTGAAAGACTATATAAGGGGACATCTATCAACTCTGCAAAACTAATCCCCACACCTTACGTGTGCTACTAGTTTGCATGCTAGAGTCGGTTCTCCTTTAACCTTTGATTTTCTTCTTCCAAAACCAGGTTAACGACTTGAAGACTTCATTGGGATTGTGAAGCCAGACCGATACTACTTTTATCGTAGTTGTGTGATCTGATCTTGCATCTTCTATCGTAATAGTACAATCATATTGATTGGCTAGAGATTGTTTGATTTGTCCGATAGGCAAGATATAAAAAGTAATCACAAACATTTTCGTCTCATTGTTTGTGATTCCACGACATCTTGTTTCGCTACCATATGATTAAGATTGTTGTGAGGTGATTGATTAATCTAGGTTGTTCTTCGGGAATATAAGACCGGATTATCAATTGGTTCCTGTTCACCTTGATTATTATCAAAAGACGGAACAAACCCTTTAGGGTTTTTCTGTGGGAGACAGATTGATCCTTTGATAAACTTGTCTGTGTGAGACAGATTTGTTTATTGTTAAAGCCTGCGATTTTGGGTCGTAGCAACTCTTAGTTTTGGGTGAGATCAACTAAGGGAATCAAGTGCGCAGTATCCTGCTGGGATCAGAGGCGTAGGGAGTACAACTGTACCTTGGATCAGTGGGCGACTGATTGGGGTTCAACTACAGTCCAGTCCGAAGTTAGCTTGGAGTAGGCTAGTGTCTGTAGCGCCTTAATACAGTGTGTGTTCAATCTGGACTAGGTCCCGGGGTTTTTCTGCATTTGCGGTTTCCTCGTTAACAAAATTTCTGGTGTATGTGTTATTTCAGTTTCCTACAGGTTGTGCGTGTAGATCATCAATTGGTATAATCCAACCTTTGGTTGTTTTATTGTCATTGATTGATCCTTGGACATTGGTCTTTGTTATTCCTTGTGTTTGATTAGGACTCGCTGATTTCTATTAGCTTGAGTAAATCAAAACAAGAGAGAGGTATTAACTCCTTGAGATAATTTTACCTAGATTGAGTCTGACTGTCTAGTTGATTCTCTAGAAAGTATTTCGGAGTTAGTCCATATAGATTGCTAAGCGAAATATTGGGTGGTGTTGTTAGACCCACGCTTTTTCAATTGGTATCAGAGCAGGCAAACACGTTTAATAACTTACAAGTCTGTGTTTGTAGCAATATGAGTCTGCGGACGAAATCTCTTACGCATACCAAAATGCCTCCTAAAGCTTTCAACTCTGTCAAGTGTCTCGGAAATACCTCAAAGGATTACTCCTTAGTTGATTCTTACGAATTCCGAGATAGGAAGACTGTCCCATCTTGTGTTGATCACTCTTCCTCAAATGAGACATTGGACACTATGGCAAAAGCTGAAATGGAGCTCAGCAGAATTACAAAAAATTATACTGAGTTTGTTGTTCTTCAGAATCATGAACAACTCAATGATGAATTTGAAAAGTTTGTTGATCGTGAACATGTACTCTATAACATCATAGAGTCATTCTCTAAGGATATTGAGAAACTTCCTCAAGAAAATAATCTACAGCATGAAAAAATTTCTGATCTTGAAATGCTGATCAAAGAAGGGTCAATCATAGAACAATGTTTTATCAAGACGCATTCATCTGATCTTGACAGACTTCGTGAAGAAAAAGAAAAGCTAGAAGCATCACTTTCGCTGGCTCATGAACAATGTTTGACCTTGAAAAAGGAAAACTCTGTCTTAAGGAAAAACTCTTCTGTTCCAACTGTTTCTCTTAATGTGGAGCACATGAAGAAATCTCCTCCAGAATATTGTGTCGAGAAAAGGCTATACAACTTACAATCTTCTCACAGGGTTGTAAAGTTAAAACAGATGCCGACTCATGCGTCCTTCTCACGAACCTGTACCTTCTGTGGAAAAGGAAATTACTATGTTGTTCATTATTTTTCCAGGAAGAAAAAAATTTCTAATCTTCGTAATTTGCTTCTTTCCACTGTCAATGGAGTAAATAATCACACGACTACTGCAGTGAACCTCTTCACAAGGAATCAGACTTCTTATAAAAATGATCTCTTTCCTAGAAATCATTACAGGACTGGGTTGCACTCTAGTGGTAAAAATTCTTATGCTACCTATGAAAGCATGTCCTGTGTTTATAAGAATAACTCCGGTTAATCTAAGTCTAGAGTATGGAGACCCGTTTCTGAAAATCCCTTAGAACCAATCTCTAGAGGTCCTAGACTTTGTGATAAGAAAGATTCCTCTCATGTGCTTCCAGGAAGGGTTGTGATACATTTCTCTAAATTTGGAGACTGCCAGGAAAATGTAAGAAATGCTGAGATCAGATATCCTGGAGGAAATCACAACTATTCTCTCAGATCCTTTGGTGAGACTATGTCTCCCTCTACTACCTAGTAGAAAAACTCCATTCTTGTATCTAACTTGAGAGATACAAGGATGATGTCTGAGAGATGCTCAAGTATGTTTTTGCTGATTTTCTTTCGGTTTGTATGTTTGATTATTTTTTTCTGGTAGTTCTTTCTTTCATCACTTTGACTTTTTAGAGATGAAGGTTCTTTGAGAACAACACAGTATCCAGTGTTCCTAATTGGGTCTATTTACTCTGGTATTTCGGTCTTCCCATGAACGTCAATATCTCCTCAAGGAACTCTAGGGTTTCTATCTAGGGTGTATACCTGAACATATATATATATATATATATTATGTGCGTTAATTAATCTTCAGAAAGGAACTCGATGGAAACTGTTCCAAAAGAAGAAGTTAACCCTAACTTGGAAGATGATCTTAAAGGATGTGATTCTGCTCAAGAGTTCATCATGAAGAAGATGCTGAAAAGGAAAGACTATAACTCTTGGATTGGAGAGTCCGTCAAGGATCTAATTCGTGTTCAGAACGAAGTTAAGAGCGAACTTGCTAACCTTCAACTGCAGATAAACCAGCTCATTGATGGACATGCAAAAATCCTTGGTACTCAGAATATCTTGATCAGGAATCAGAAGAAAGTTATCCTTGACTGCGCAAAGGCTCGTCATTATGCTCGCATTGTTGATCGAAAAACTAACATTCTAACTTATGAACATGGTGTCTCTACAGTCAACATGATCAAGGATATCAGTGATTCCTATTTCGATGGACCATTTCAGAGGTATGAAATCATCAAGGAAAACTGAGTGTTTCTTATCGCCTAGTATGTCTTCTTTTCGGCTTAGTTGGAAGAATAACTAGTGCTTTGAATAGCGATGATTGTGACTACACATATATATTATTTTCATCTTCTTGTTTTTAGGTTTTTTGGTTTAAATTCTAAAACTATTTGGAGGATGATGTTTTGCAGTATTTAATCTTTATGATTTGTTATATTGCAATTTGTTATGGGATATTGGTGTTTACGTCCGTGAACTATGTTGTCCCATATTTTGTCAAAAGTAAAGTCTTTCATGATCGGTATTTGTTTATTGGTTTAAGAATGAATAGACTTTTGACATATACAAAATTTAAGCCTATATTGTCAATCTTTGACGGAAGATAGGTTAAAATCTTTTGTATCCAAGGATTATTGTTGTTGTATATGCGTGTGCAAAAGAATCAATCCTTGTGTATTCCACGGTATTCCATCCTTTTTGTATTACCGTGAGGCTCCGTAATGTGTCTTATGTTGAGCACGATACGACAAAGTTGATTATTTTTTATTAGCCTTGTTGGTTGTTCCGTAAAATACTTTATGTTGAGCATATTAGAACTAAATTAATCATCTTGTTGGTTATTTAGTTATTACTCCACAAGTTTCTCTTGTGTTGAGTATATGAACGATTAAGCCAATCACTCACTTGTATGGTTAACTTAGTCGTTGCTCCGTAAGTTTACTTATGTTGAGCACAATGAATTAAATTGATCACTTTTGTGTTTAATTTGATTATGTATTCCGATTAAATTAATCATGGGTTTACTTATGATTAATTTGATTGAGTTTTGGATATAAAAATCATTCTCATGGTTTTGGTGTCCAATTAAAATCCTTCTTTTCTCTTGAAATTAAGGTCGCTCGTTGTTGTTCTTTCGGGAATGACATCAAATGGGGGAGAGTTCTTTTAAACTTGTGCTTAATGGTCATATCTTGAGGGGTGTGCGCTGTGGAATTTTAGAGGGGTTATCTTGTATCTTTAAACTCTTTGATGAATGTTGTTAGCTTCGGCTATATGATTGCATCTAAATAAGATGATGTGTGTTTCTTTCTCTCAGTCATGAAATGTCTCTTACGGAAATTTCTTTATGAAACCGTTCTTGTACCTTTGCCAATTTTATTGACAAAAAGGGGGAGAATTAATATATAGTTCACACTACAAATACATATGGTTTTCGGATCATTGTGTAAGGGGGAGTGGTTTTCATGTGAGATGGAGTATTGACTAAGGGGGAGTGATACATATCACCATAGTATTATTGTTGAAGTTGTGATACAATTGAACTTTGACACTATGCAATAATACTATGACACTGTGTAACAGTGAACGAGACCGATGCTTTCTCATTGTTATAGCTACGGATCTTCAACAACGATGGTGCTAAACTTACAACCTTTGGGATCATTGGAATACTTGGAAGTGACGAAGATTTCGAGGAATGTTTAAGATTAGACATGTGGAATAGGAGCCACTAAAGTTTCATTATTTTTTTTGTATTCCATATGTATTGATAGTTTTTTCACTAAAATTGACAAAGGGGGAGATTGTTAGATCATTGCTCGGTCAAACTCGCATGCGTTGCTATCTCAAGCATGTTTGTCAATGTTAGTGATCAAAACTATAAGTCTTGATTTCTAGTCTCTTATAGCTAAGTCTCGGACTAGGATAGTAAGTGTAGTTGATCTCAAGGACTTCATGGCGATTCATCATACAAGTAGAAGGACTACTCAAGGAACCGGTGGAACTTCTCGACAAAAAGGTATGTGGATACTTGAACTTATCTGTCACTCAAAAGTCTATCTATTCTATCTCCTACTCTTTGAGACAAAAGTCGTATGCTATATATATATACTAGATTATACACATTTGGTATTTCGAGCCGAGTATACCTCGCCTATCTATATCTCGAAATATGTGTTGGTAAGCTTTTCGCTTCGACCAAGTTTATCTTTACCTAGTGACGAAAGTCATGAATGTTTCAATCACTTTGAAAATTTCTTTGACGAGAAATGGTGTAACAACTGTATAACGTCCTCTAAGAATGTTTCAATGATCGGAATGAGAGTTTAGATTACATAACCAATGTATTCCTTGAACCGAAGTTCTCGAACTTTGTTGATCAAGAGAACCGGAAGTATGGCAAGTGCCAAGTCCCCGAACTCAGTCCGCGAACTGCCGAAGTTCTCAACCCGAGAATTTCTGCTGGAATTTGTAAACTCTGTCCGGTGTCTTAAGTCCGCGAACCTAGTATGCGAACTTGAGAAGGTTATATATCTAAATATGATCTCTGAACTTAATCTTAAAAGACTAAGGAATGCTTTTGCAAACCGCGGCTATTAAAGTTCATGAACCGATTCTTGTGAATCAAATCATCTTTGCTTCAATTATATCTTGTGTAGTTACATAAGATTTCCTTGCAATTGAACAACTCTCTTAACTAGTTCATCTGAGTCATTTGAACTAGTTATGGTGAAGAAGAACATGGTTGGTATGAAATGCTCATATGGTTAACCTTTTTGGTTAGACTATTGTTGAACCAACAATGTACACGTTTGGGTGCGGTTAACAAACCTAGAAGCGTACAGTCATTTGTGTATGACAAGCTAAGTTTTCGATCCAACGGTTGAGAAATATTTGCTTGAATCTAAATCAGGTTTTCATCTAACGGTGGATATTGATTGCTTTGTAACTAAGGCAAAACCCTGATTTGAAAGACTATATAAGGGGACATCTATCAACTCTGCAAAACTAATCCCCACACCTTACGTGTGCTACTAGTTTGCATGCTAGAGTCGGTTCTCCTTTAACCTTTGGTTTTCTTCTTCCAAAACCAGGTTAACGACTTGAAGACTTCATTGGGATTGTGAAGCCAGACCGATACTACTTTTATCGTAGTTGTGTGATCTGATCTTGCATCTTCTATCGTAATAGTACAATCATATTGATTGGTTAGAGATTGTTTGATTTGTCCGATAGGCAAGATATAAAAAGTAATCACAAACATTATCGTCTCATTGTTTGTGATTCCACGACATCTTGTTTTGCTACCATATGATTAAGATTGTTGTGAGGTGATTGATTAATCTAGGTTGTTCTTCGGGAATATAAGATCGGATTATCAATTGGTTCCTGTTCACCTTGATTATTATCAAAAGACGGAACAAACCCTTTAAGGTTTTTCTGTGGGAGACAGATTGATCCTTTGATAAACTTGTCTGTGTGAGACAGATTTATTTATTGTTAAAGCCTGCGATTTTGGGTCGTAGCAACTCTTAGTTTTGGGTGAGATCAACTAAGGGAATCAAGTGCGCAGTATCCTGCTGGGATCAGAGGCGTAGGGAGTATAACTGTACCTTGGATCAGTGGGAGACTGATTGGGGTTCAACTACAGTCCAGTCCGAAGTTAGCTTGGAGTAGGCTAGTGTCTGTAGCGCCTTAATACAATGTGTGTTCAATCTGGACTAGGTCCCGGGGTTTTTCTGCATTTGCGGTTTCCTCGTTAACAAAATTTCTGGTGTATGTGTTATTTCAATTTCCACATTATATTGTTTATCTTTATAATTGAAATAATACATGTTGTGCGTGTAGATCATCAATTGGTATAATCCAACCTTTGGTTGTTTGATTGTCATCGATTGATCCTTGGACATTGGTCTTTGGTACCGTCCAAGTTATTCCTTGTGTTTGATTAGGACTCGCTGATTTCTATTAGCTTGAGTAAATCAAAACAAGAGAGAGATATTAACTCATTGAGATACTTTTACCTAGATTGAGTCTGTCTTTCTAGTTGATTCTCTATAAAGTATTCCGGAGTTAGTCCATACAGATTGCTAAGCGAAATATTGGGTGGTGTTGTTAGACCCCCGCTTTTTCACATATCAATGAAAATTATCTTATTTCTCCAAAACCAGTAAAAAAAAATGTATATGTTCGAGACTAGAAAGAAAACCAGATGTCTCACAACTACATAACTCAGAAGAGCCCGTCAAATAGATTATAATTCCTTGAAAGCATCATCTTCAACCTGTTTTGATACCTTTCAGTTCTACTCTTCAATCCCTGGATGTCCTTTCCCACCTTTTGAGATTCCACTGCCAGAGCCTTCTCCTCTTCCAAAACGGCTTTTGTGGCAGGAACGAGGTTGGCAAGAATACCGGCTCTGTCAACCTTCACAATGTCAAGGCGATGCCGCAGACAACTTACATTGAACTCAAGAGATTCACAGGTAGACACCATGTTTTCCCTCCTTTCAATAGTTGATTCCGTGACGTCGCGGATGGATGTGCCCTCCATTTCAACGATCATAGGCAGGAGACAATTCACTGTGGTAATCAAAGCCGACGAACAATGCTTCACCACGTTCCTGGTGGCAATATGGCCATATTTTCGTATACAGAGTCACGAATTCCTTTCTCACCAGGAATTTACCGAAGCTTCAGAAGCTAGAAGACAAACACTTCATGCGGATTTCAAATGACAAGCCTGCACTGGGATATTCATAGCAAGAAATGCCCAAATCAGCATTTTTCAAATCAGCAGCGGTCGGTATGCTCGGTTTCGAAGAAAGGGGGGAGGTCAGATCATCATCATCAACGACAGTCACACATGTCCCAGTTGGATATCTCTAAGCAAAAGAAAATCTCCTTTTGTCACTCGCCAGCAATAATAAAAAAATATCTATTGGTTAACGAAAGCATACCGGTATGATCTCCTTGACTCGGATAATCCGGATGGGGGAATTGTCGCAGGAGCAAGAACGTCCGCGTTTAACTGAAGAATCAGGATGGCTCGAGGACGATTCACTTCTACTCGACATGATGAAAGAAATATGGGTTCAACAGGAGAAATCTTTTCCATGAACTGGGAAGGATGATATAGTTTCACCAGCATATATATTGCGGAAACCCTAGAAAGAAACGGATGCTGGAAAAACACGGTGAGCCTACATGACAGCCGAAAAATCATCCACAATGAACTCTTGTCGAAACCCAAATAAAACAAACAGTCAAACATTCAAGGGAGGAATATATTTTCCAGCTCGGAACCCTGGCACAGACGCGTACCTGGAATGTGTTCTCCTTCCACAGAGGCGTTAACCACGTAAGAGGGCGACCAAGACAAGCCGAGTCAACGGCTCCGCGCCTAAGCCGAGCCAACGTCTCCGCGTCCAAGCTATCTCTGCGTCAAACTAAGCCAATGGCTCCAAGCCAAGCCATCTCCGCGCGCAAGCCAGGCCGCGTCCGAGCCGCGTCCAAGCCGAGCCGCGCCCGAGCCGCGGCAAGCCAAGCCATGTCCAATCTTGCCACCCCATCCGCTACTTCATCTAGCCACCCATCCGCTACTTCAAGTTAGCGATACCAACGACCCATGGCCAAGATGAATCTATGCAAAATCCTCCAGCACAAGGATCACGGATTTCTCATGCCTTCCACTAAAGGTTAGTTAAATTTCCTTGTCGATCACTTCACATGTTGCTCTCTCGATTTTTCTCTCGCCTATCACCATCTCATGCTTACCCCGCAACAATGCCACTGTTACGTGCTAAGCAGGGGACTTAATGTTGATGGTGGTTTTTAGCTTAGGGTTAAAATCGTAAAACCTTGCATCAGATGTGACGTCACTCTGTAAGGAAGCAGTGATGCGAGTACTAACCTCTCCACCGACATATTTATTGAGCCGCTCAATAAACTTTTATCCATAACACTCTGTAAATTTCGGCACCTCGCCAAACGAGACTCACTGAGTACTTACCTGTGCTATGTTCCCTAGCAGAACCCTTAATCGGTATGGCATGATGGATTTATGTTCACTCGCAACGGAGTAGTGTGAACCTCCAAGTACCAAAGTTAAGGCCATTGCACGAAGCGCTCAGACAGAAAGCACACTGCATTCTGTAGATAAAGATTTTGTATGGCAGCATACAAAATCCAGCTAATTATTGTGATAACTCGCAAAGAACTCATAAACCCAACTAATTTGCAAATTAGGGTTTCGCGCCCCGCGCAGTATACTGGACCTAGTTGGTCGAAACCATGCTTAAACAAGCTAGGCAACCGAATCCGCCACAGCGCGCTAAAAGTGCGGCCGCGCCCTAGCATGTCGGCCCTATTTCCGTCGACCAATCAGGTCGCTTCAAATCCACCACCGCGCGTTGGAAGTATGGCCACGCCCTAGCATGCTGGCCCAACTTCCCGTCAACCAATCGGGTTGCTCCAAAACTTGCCACGACCTCAAAAAGGTCGCCATACTAAGTTGGCTTCCCAAAACACGCCAGCTTCCCAAAAACGCGCTAGCTTCCCAAAAAACGCCAGCATACCGCATGTGCATGCCGCACATGCCAGGCGCGCATGCCAGACGCGCTTACCAGATGCGCATGCCAGACGCGCTTACCAGACGCGCTTCCCAGACACGCATGCCAGACGCACATTCCAGACGCGCTTCCCAGACGCGCTTACCAGACGCACATGTCAGGCACACATGCCGCACGCGCATGCCAAAGAGCATGTGCAAGCCATGCCATCCATGCTACCATGCCTCTGGCCACTAACGGAAGGTAGCCATAATCAATGGCTACCCTTCCTCCTGAGGTGCGGATCTCAGCCGTATAAGTTCGCCACCAAGCCTGTGGCAACTTCTTTCCGCAATGCCAAATTCCACGGTTTGTGTCAAACCCTAATTTGGCCACACCAAAGGCATGCGCAAGCCATGCCAGCACCACGACCACGCCACTGGTCGCCAAACGGAAGGTAGCCGCGATCAACGGCTACCCTTCCTCTTGAAATGCAAAATCTCGGTCGTCGAAGGTCGTCACTAAACCGGCAAGCCTCTCTATCTTAACTTTCCGCACATAGCAACATGCTACACGTTTTCCAATGAAAACACTCGAGACATCAAAACATGTCACAAACTGAGGGATGCTCATCAGGGTATTGGTCTGGCGGTTTACAGCGTGCGGCGTGCAATACGCCCGTTACAAGAAAGTGCCATAAGAGTGAGGCGGTTAGTAATGGCCAGAAATAAGTGGTGAAACACATCTTCATTATGGAAACATCAATTCCAGGCGTTACCAGTTACCACTTTTCCACCACTCAACCGCTTCCACTTCTTACGAGGCCAGGGTACGTTTTATTACGACTTGTATAAATAGGTTTCACTTATTTCCACCAAACAACAAGTTTTTGGTCAGGAGAACAATACACATCCAGAAATCACCTGGTTGCTTTCCATTCAGCTCGCCAGTTCAACTTTCGGATACAAGTCGCAAAACACCCACACTTCCAGAATCAACTATTCTGGCCTCAACACTTTCTTCGCTTCCCTCAAAAGTACTCCCGTGCAGTACATTGTTTTGGGTTTAGATTTGTTTCTCACCCGCACTCACGCGAAATTACCGAAATCAGCAGAAACGGTTTTCATCCACAAACAATAAGATTTCCTTGCAATTGAACAACTCTCTAACTAGTTCATTTGAGTCACTTGAACTAGTTATGGTGAAGAAGAATATGGTTGACATGAAAGTGATCATATGTCTAACCATTTGGTTGACTATTGTCAAACCAACAAATGTACAAATTTGGGTACGTTTACACAAGCCTAGAAACGTGCATTTCATTTGTGTGTAACAAGCTAGTTTTTGATCTAACGGTTGAAATATATTATCTTGAATCTAATCAGTTTTTCATCTGACGGTGAATATTGAATGCTTTGTTACCAAGCTAACATTGATTGCAAACCCTGATTTGAAAGACTATATAAGGGAGAACTCTAGCAACTGGGAAATCTAATCCCCACACCTTCTGTGTGATACTAGTTGTGCTAAGCTACAATAGATTCTCCTTTAACCTTTGGTTTCTTCTTCTAAATTAGGTTAACGACTTAAAGACTTCATTGGGATTGTGAATCCAGACCGATATTACTTTCTTGTATTTGTGTGATCTGATCTTGTTGTTTCTATCGTACGAGTACAATTGTAATAATTGGCTTGAGATTGATATCTCCGATAGGCAATATATAAAAGAAATCACAAACACTTCGTCTCATCGTTTGTGATTCCGCAATATCTTTTTTCGTTGCGTCGATTAAGATTATTGTGAGGTGATTGATAATACTAGGCTGTTCTTCGGGAATATAAGTATGGATTATCACTTGGTTCCTGTTCACCTTTATTTATCAAAAGACGGAACAAAACTCGTAGGTATATTCATGGGAGACGGATTTATCTATTACCGTAGACTTTTCTGTGTGATGCAGATTTGTTTATTAAAGTCTTCGACTCTGGGTCGTAGCAACTCTTAGTTGTGGGTGAGATTATCTACGGGAATCAAGTACGTAGCATCCTGCTGGGATCAGAGACGTAAGAGCATAACTGTACCATGGATAAGTGTGAGATTTATTTGGGTTCAACTACATTCCAGACTGAAGTTAATTTGGAATAGGCTAGTGTCTGTAGCGGCTTAATACAGTGTGTGTTCAAACTGGACTAGGTCTCGGGTTTTTTTTGCATTTGCGGTTTCTTCGTTAACAAAATTCTGGTGTATATGTTATTTCTTTTCCGCATTTATATTTTGTTATATAATCACATGTTGTGCGTTGTTCAATCAATTAGAATATCCGACCTTTTGGTTGTTGATTCAAATTGATTGACACTTGGATATTGGTCTTTGGTACCATCCAAGTTATCTCTCTCGTATTTGATAAAGACTCGCAGATTTCTATTTGCTTGAGTATATATCAAATCGAGAGATTGAGATATAAACTCTTTGATATACTTTTTATCTAGATTGAGTCTGACTGTCTAGTTGATTCTCTAGAAAGTATATTGGAGTTTGTCCATACATATTGCTAAGCGAAATATTGGGTGTGGTTGTTGTACCCCCGCTTTTTCACAACTAAGTGTACAGTTTAGGTACGGTTACTCAAACCTAAATGAAATACATTTCATTTGTGTGTGACAAGCTAAGTTTCGATCTAACGTTTGAAAGATATTAGCTTGGTTAAATCAGTTTTTTCATCTAACGGTGAATATTGAATGCTTTGTTACCAGGGTAACTTGGATTGCAAACCCTGATTTGAAAACTATATAAAGGAGACATCTAGCAACTGGAAAAACCAATCCCCACACCTCTTGTGTGATACTAGTTGGTTTTGCTAGAGTCGATTCTCCTTTAACCTTAGGTTTCTTCTCGAGACCCTTTAGGTTAACGACTGAAAGACTTCATTGGGATTGTGAAGCCAGACGAAACTACTTCTCTTGTAGTTGAGCGTTCTGATCTTGCCATTTTCTATCCTACGAGTTCAGTTGAATAATTGACTTGAGATTATATCTCCGATAGGGAAAGATAAAAAGAAATCACAAACATCTTCGTCTCATCGTTTGTGATTCCACAATATCTAGTTTCGCTACCATACGATTTAGATTATTGTGAGGTGATTGATAATTCTAGGATGTTCTTCGTGAATATAAGTCCGGGTTATCAATTAGTTCCTGTTCACCTTGATTTTATCATAAGACGGAACAAAACTCATAGGTTTATCTATGGGAGACAGATTTATCTATTATCGTAGACTTTTCTGTGCGATACAGATTTGTTTATTAAAGTCTTCGACTTTGGGTCGTAGCAACTCTTGGTTGTGGGTGAGATCAGCTAAGTGCGTAGTATCCTGCTGGGATCAGAGACGTAAGGAGTGCAACTGTACCTTGAATCAGTGTGAGATTGATTATGGTTCAACTACAGTCCAGACCGAAGTTAACTTGGAGTAGGCTAGTCCATATTGAACACCAAACTGTATTAAGCCGCTACAGACACTAGCCTACTACCAATCAACTTCGGCCTGGAATGTAGTTGATCCCGAACTCAGTCTCCCACTGATTCAGGTACAATCTCACAGCAGTACTCCACGCAATTGATTCCATTATACGGTCTCACACCAACTAAGAGTTTCTTCAACTCAATTGAAGACTTTAAACCAAATCTGGCTCCCACAGATTAGGCGTATTATTGATTTCCTGATTTACGATCTGAACGGATGATCAAATCAAATAATAGATCTAGGTAATGGAAATCAATAGCAACTTAGACAAAAGTCTGGCTATCCTCAAAATTCGGACTTATGCAACCCGAAGTGCGTCCTAGATTATCATTCACCTCACAAGTATAAAACTTGTGGAATCAACAAAGTATGAGAGGAAGAGACTTTGTTTATTAGTATCTATCTTGATTGATGGAGCAAGGCTCTACAAACAATTAATATCAGGATACTCAAGTTATCAAGATAAAAGATAACTGGACCTGGCTTCACGAATCTGAATGAAGTCTTTGTAGTTTCTAAACCTTAAAAGGGTTTCTGGAGAGGACGACTCTAGATACAACTAAGACACACCAAAAAGTAGTATTAGGATACAAATATCCCAGTTTCCAAGAGTTCCCCTTATATAGACTTCAAAGCCTAGGTTGCTTTAGGTTTAAGCTAAGATTTCTTTGGAACCAAGCAATCAATATTCACTGTAGATGAAAGATTTGAATCTTATTCACATATACAAGATATAAACTATGGTTAGGAAAACCGTAACCAAACCCTGTATAAAGAATTTTTTCAACATGGTTAGCCGAAACTAGCCGATTTGAACGTAAAAGCGTAACACTAATTTTCATGTTCACTAAGACATTAATATTGAGTCACAATCATGTGATCAAATGAGTCTAATGTTAATTAAAGAATTGATCAAATGCAAATTACTTCAATGAAATAATTTAATCATAATTGAATCATAATCGACATAGTTTGTAAATGTACAAAGTATAATTACTTGAACCGTTCGTGAATCGGCCGAGTCACAGTATGCGGACCGGTTTGAAAACTTATATGCAATAATCGAGTTCCGGAGTCTACAAAAATTCTCAGTTCAAAAACTGATTTGCACAGTTATGCAATTACCGAGTTCCTTATTCTACAAAATTTTTAGGTTCACGTACTGGTTTGCAAACTTTTAACTAACTCAAAGTTCCGAAGTCAACATAAATTTTTAGTTCACGTACTGATTTGCAAACTTCGGACGTCTTCCGGTTTTGGAGTTCACAGAACATTCAACTTGCGTACTGGTTTGGGTACTAAACTGGTTCTAGAACATATAATTGTTTTGGCTCGCATACCGGTTTGATTATTTTAACCTGGTTACCTTGCCACAGTTCCACAATGGTTGGTATACGAATATACATACCTATCCGGATCACGAAACAAACAGATTTT
Organism: Papaver somniferum; assembly: GCF_003573695.1. Lineage (NCBI taxonomy): Eukaryota > Viridiplantae > Streptophyta > Magnoliopsida > Ranunculales > Papaveraceae > Papaver > Papaver somniferum. The sequence continues at coordinate 194,814,153 of NC_039366.1, read as the reverse complement.
CCCATGATGTACATACGAATATGCATATCACACAAATCTGAAAGTCGATATATAGTTACTCCGCTCCGTGTACGAATATATGTAATACGGCTTCAGACATATAACAATTTTCTCAATTTGTAAGACTGATAATACCGTCTTGTATTCCGGGTATAGTAGTTTTGTATTTCTCTAAATCGATTCGAAACATTCCTGAATATCATCAATGACACATATCACTGTTCCAGGCTATTTTCGAATAATAAACTTGAATCATGATTTGGTTCCGAACAATAAATTGTTCTCCACCGAATTTAATCAAGTATGAACAAATGTTCATTAAGCTTAGTCATTATATTTCGAGAAATCTGTAAACTAAATAATTAGTTATTGACTTAGAATTTTTGTCTATGCAAGCTAGTCTAATTAGTTATGCGACAATCGTCTCAAAACTATTTAATATATATGGATAACAAAAATATAGTTTTGACAACTAAATTTGACGACAAGCTTGATATCGCAACACTTGTGAGTTCGACCGAGCAGTGCTCTAACAATCTACCCCTTTGTCAATTTTAGTGACAAAACTATTTAATACATATGGATAACAAAAATAAAATTTTGAAAAAAAATCCTCGATCCACCATGTCTTCTCAATTTCCATGGTTTCTCCAACTCTCCTTGAACTCTTCGTTATTTCAAGTTGCAATGATTCTGAACGTGTTCAACTCAGCATCGTTGTTGTTGAAGAACCGTATCCATAGCGATAACAACTTTTTGAAAACAAATATTCTAAATCGATGTTATACAGAAACATAGCATTATTATCTTCTCTCCAAAGTTCAATTGTATCTCAACTGTGAAGTAATACTATGGTGATATGTTTCTCCCCCTTAATCAATACTTACATCTTTTGTTTAATAGGTAAACCTATTGCTTAAATGATTCACTCCCGCTTATATAATTATTTGTAAACCATATGTATGTAGTATGAAACTACTAAATAAATTCTCCCACTTTTTGTCAATAAAATTAACAAAGGTACGAAAATCGCGGGATCATAATGAATACAACAAAAAGATATCTCAAATTTTAAGGAAGATGGAGATACTACATAATAACATATTTAAAATGCAACTCCTCGTATAAACTTATTTAGATGATATCACATAGTAATAAATACTTAGCGCTCATCCTAGGAGATTAAAAAGATACAAGCATCCCCTTTATAATTCCACAGCTACGTACTCCCCACAAAGATATAGCAATTAAGCACAAGTTCATTTAAGAACTCCCTCCATAAAATGTCATTCTCGAGAGAACAACATGAGTGACCTTACGTTCGTGAAAAAGAAGGATTTTTGGACATTAACAAATCACAAGGATTTGTATCCATAGTATCGACATAAATTAATCTCAAGGCCAGTTACGAACAAAGAGACAATTTTACTCGATTTTACTCAATATAAGAGAATCTTACGGAGTGTGTCAAGCAGTAAAACACAAAGGTGTGATCACAAAAAGATCAATACTGCGAGAAAAATCTCAAAGTGTTTGTTCTATTTTCCGTTTATAAAAACATAAAAGATTTAACTTCTGACCGTATATGAAATATTAGCTCGATTAACGAGAACGTAAAAGCACAAATATTTCATAAGAATTTTGCAATACTTAAATAAATAATGATTACATACTACAAGTTCATTTTCCAACAAATCTAGAATTTAAATAAATAAATCTAAAAACATGCAAAATGAAAAGCGTTGGAAATAGCTATGTGTAGTTACAATCTTTGCTATGCCAAACCTAGTTATCCTTCTCAAGAATAAAATCCTCAAAAGAAGTTTCCTAGATATGCATCAGGTTTTTAATATTCTGAGCAGAGAATTTATCCTCATTGTTGAAAAACTCATTGATGATGGGATTATTTGGTTTTTCTAAGTCTTCAGAGATGTCTGTTAACTCACTAAGTTCTGCCCTCAGTTTACTCAGAGTATGTTTCCTCTGAGCCAGTGAGTGTTCATAGTAAGTTATCTCATCCAAAGAGCGATTGATTCGAAACTTTAAATCACTCCCCTTAGACACGAAGTTCTTCGCCTTAGCCCTAAAATCATTATCTTTTTGACAAAAGAGACAACTTGAGGAAGAACCTTTTTCATCTCCACTTGACATCTTCTTTTGGTTCCTTGATGATTTGACTTCTTCACACAAGTAGACGTTAATAGCTTCTACTGCATCCTTTTTGGTGATTCCTCTTGTCACAGGATCCATGGAACTGATACTTACTTAAGAAGATGTGAGTAATTGTCAACTCTAAATAAAGAAAATGACTTTCTCTATTTCGGTCCGTGAAACAGTGGACATATAATAGTAGTTGCCTTCCATGAGCCCAAATGATTATGCACAAACTTTGACCAACATCCTATTGTGGCTACTTTATCCCAATATATTTATATAATATTATAACATCGCATTAGCTCAAATAAACAGAGTTTAGAGCACAAGATATGTCCAACGAATCAAGTACGGATCACAGATACGCAACCTAGAATTTTGGGAGCAAGCTCAACCAAACATCATTCATACTGACTGTTTTATGAGATGGGACGAGTCACACAAAAAAAATATGGTCAATTTATACTTGAGCAGCCTTTTCATCACAAAAGGTAATGTGATGAAAATTTTTATGCAACCTCATTTCCTCAAGTTAAACACGAGGATGCATTCATTACCACAGTTAAGTAGTAATGGGGTGAGCCGAACACTCACCGCTTGCGTCACTCGGTAACTTTTCAAGGAAATTTGTGCAGGCAGGAATCTTACCTTTTATGGTTCTTTTTCTCCTTTGTCTTCCCAGTTTTGAAGTCCTTTTATTGTTCTTTAACAATTGACTCATTTTTTGCATATCATTCTGAAGTTTAACAATTCTTGTGTTATTCTTCCTGAACTTCCGACATTTTTCCTGAAGATGTCCCTTACATCCACAGAAGGAGCAATGCACTGTGAGATCAACTTTAAAAGATTCGGCAACCTGTTGAATACAACCAACTGTTTTCTCTTTAAGTGAACCGGCATGAACGAAACAGTTGTTGGTGATAGATGCCTTGAATGAAAAACCAATACCGTTAATATTACCAAATAACTTTTGCCCAAACAACATAGCTGAAATCTTGTCTAAACTTCCTGAGAGCCTTTGCAGATCATACTTGAGGGTATTAATCTTTTTCTCTTTTACAGAAAAAGTTTCCGTGAATTTTTCATTAAGTTTGTCTAACTCAAGATTCTTCACCTTAAGGGATGATTTGAGTTTTCCCACAGTTCTCTTAAACCATAGGTTTTCTCGGTGAATTTCTTCACTTTTATTCAAGAAATCTAACAACTCCTTTTCGGACTCAGAATCAGATGCTGAATTAGAATCAACAGATGTTTCTGCATAGGGAGCAGAGTTTTTTGTCTGATGTTCAGAAGTAAGCTCATCAGCATGATCAAGAGACACAATGCGAGCATTATTTCCTTGGAGAGAACTCCCTTCTTGAATAACAAAATCATCTTGAAACTTGGTTCGCGCATGTCGCTTCCCAGTTGTATTTTCTCAGGATTTTTTCGGCTTGTTGTGTGACCGGGGATAAGGTTTTCTCATTAAAATCAATACAACATTCGTCAAACCAATACAAGTTTTCCTTTGAATAAGTTATATTTGCGTTGGTTGTGGCCTTAAGTGCAGTCGTGTTATCTTCAGCCGCACTATGCTCATGATCAAAGATCTTTATCTTCCCAACGAGATTGTTTCTGGAAAGTGTATCAAGGTTATTTCCTTATATAATGGAATGTTTCTTAGACTCGTATCTTGCTGGTAAGGATCGGATAATTTTCATCACAATGTACTTTAGGGAGATAGTATTCCCTAATGCAAAACAAGCATTAATAATACTAGACACCTTTTGATTAAATTCTTCAAACGAATCCGCATCAGATATACGGAGGTTTTCCCTGTCAGAAGTTAGGTTTTGAAGCCTAGCATCTTTCTCTGAGATATCTCCTTCAAATACGGTTTCTAAGATATCCCAAGCATCTTTAGACTTAGTGCACGAAGTCACATGGTGCTGAAGATCTGGGCCTATGGCGTGGATAATAACGTTCAACCCATCAGAATTATGCTTTACAACACTTATCTCGGTTTCACTATGTTGTATCAATGGCTTCGCAACAGTAGCTCCGTTTACAACAATTGTTGGTGCGTTATATCCAATAACTACAAATTTCCATGTATCAAAGTCACGGCTTGTAGAAAGGAACGCATAGCGATTTTCCACCATAAGTAATTTGAGCCATCAAATGTTGGCGGTACGTTTACAGGGTTTCTAACAACTGAACTTTTTTATGGACATCATTAGGTTCAGGAAAGCGTGTATTAAGATAATCTTTCAAAATGATTGAGACATATATGTCAAGTCCCAAGTGAGGTATCATTTTAAGAGTCGTCGTTTAAGCACATGGAGAATGATAATCACCCCCAAACTTATAGTTTTTAGTGTCTCAAGAAGGTCTAGTCATAACTGCCCTAACTTCTAGGTCGTCAGATTCCTGAAAATGGTCAATTGCTTATTCTAAGTTATAATCATGACGTGCATCCTCAATCATTTAGACGAGTCTATCTTCCTTGTCTAAGATTAATGTTTTTAAGTTGGACACTAAAATGGTATTTTCAGGATCGTTGCTCTAAACCATCACCGGCTTCGTAATAAGGAAATACTACATTTTCTAAAGTAGTGATATTTCTAGTTAAATCCTCGTCTTTTTGAATAAGTGAATAATCATTAAAATTATTAGGATTTGAACCAAAAATAACACTATCATTGTGAAGTTCAACTGGAGTAACAATTTCCTGATCACTATGCCTAGATATTTCAGATTATTCATCAACACTATACTCATCATCATAATTACATGAAGATGGTCGAACCTCTTTTAAATAAGTAGTGTTTCTAATTCTAACCTCTTCATCTTGATTAGGTGAATAGTAAATATCCTAATTTTCAAGGGTGAAATTGGGAACACTGTATTGGCAATTAAGATTAATTCGAGCAATTCTTTTATCTGTTTCTAACTCAAACCTACGTGTTGACTCAGCTAACTTACTTGTTGTTAGAGCATTGCTCAGTTGAAACCAAAAGTTTTGTTATCTCAAGCTTGTTGTCAATGCTAGATGATCAATATTATATCTTGATTTCTAGTAAACTAAATCAAGTCTCGGACTAGGGTTAGAATTTTTAGTTGAGTATCAGATACCACCCTTGAAGACTAAAGATCGACGAAGACATTTGGAGAACTTATGTATCACGTATATGAAGAATGAACCATTTATTTTATTCACTATCTCACCATTCTATCTATTGAGACTATGTTGTATGACTTTTAATAGATTTACAAAGAAGAATTTTTGAGTCAAGCTTGTCTTGTGAAAAATCTCAAAATATGATTCTAAGAAACCAGTTTGCAAACCATAGATATCTGAGTTTCAGAAATACAGGAAGGTACACGACCGTAATTTCAGTTGCGAACAGTTCACGAACCCGGTTGGAAAATCGTGAATTTTCAAAATTGGAATAATAGGCTAGAAGTTGGTGAACCCGGTTCAAGAACCGTTGTCAATTGAGTTAGGTAGTCTTGTAGGGTTGGAGAACCCGGTTCACGAACCGTTGCACCCCGACTCGTGAACAAGCCATCGGTTGGCAAACCATGCTACCGACTGTCCCATTTTATATTTTAATAATTGCTCAAAGATTTATTTTCATAATATGTTTAGCATTACTAAAACTCTCTTAAATACTTCCAAGACTTCATTGATCACTTAAACACTTATGTGCGTGCATCATGATTAAACTATTGCGTGTTTGATAGAATATCAAATTGCTTTTAGTTCATCGGCTAACTTTCCAAATCCAATGGTCATTATACACGGTTCAGTAACTTAGCCTAAGTGTGTATTATTCTATTGTATTTTTCAGGAATAGAGTTTGCTTGATTCTCAAGTTATCTTAGCTTGAATTCTAAGCTAACCCCGGCCTTGAAAATTATAAATAGAGATGCTCTTTTAACTGGGAAAATTAATCCCTGACACTTTGTATCCTAGTTGATTCTAGAGTCATTCTCTATTGACCTAGGTTTCCTCTGAGAAATATGATTAGGTCTACGACAAAAATATTTCTCTTTGGGATTCATGAATCCAGGTCCGACTATCTTTACCTTCATAGTTCATGGATCCTGATCTTGCTTTAATGTTATCGAGGTTCTCTTAATCTCTTTCAGGCAAGATAGATAGAAATCATTAAGTTCATTTCATCTCAGACTTTGTGATTCATCAAGATAGATATATGTAAACTGATCTTTTGAAGATTGTTTTTGAGAGGTGGTTAATTAAGAATCTAATATGCACTTCACGATTCGTAAGTTCCGGATTTGTGAGGTTTGCTAGCTTGTCTATTGCAACAGATTTCCACACCTTGATCGTTAAATAAAATAGGCTTATCTATTAGGAAAGATTGGTATTAAAAGTCTTCACCGCGGCTAAAGTAACTCTTAGGATGTAAAGGACGTCAACTAAGGTAATCAAGTGCGTAGATTCAATAGACGTAAGGAACACAATTGTAACTGAATCTCTTGGAGAGAGAATTCGGTCTCAACTACATTCCAGTCCGAATTCTGATAGTAGACTAGTATCTGTAGTGGCTTAATACAGTGTGGTGTTCAAATTGGACGACGTCCCGTGGTTTTTCGGCTATTGTGGTTTCCTTGTCAACACATTTTTTGACGATAACAAGTTCACTCACTTGGCAGAATTCCAATTGGATTATTTTGATACGACTAGATTGATCTTGGATATTGATTTTTGAGATCATCCAAGTACTCTGCTTAACAATCAGGTTCACGGACCCTGTGTCCATACACATACTGATTGAGTAGAGGTTGAGATATAACTTTATATACATGTTGTCAAGGATCATTAAGTGGGTCTACTTGTTATTCTATTAAGTTTTGTTTATACAAGTTTCCGAACAAAAAAGTTTGGTGTATTTGATATCCCCTGCGTTTTCGCTTGTGGACTCAGCTAACTTCCTAAGGGACTGTTCTAGAGGAGAAATATAAGAATCTTGCTCGTATGACCGGTGCACATGTGGATAGTAATTGGGCTAACCATGGTATGAACCATAACCTTCAAAAGGTTGATGTTCCCAACCATTATGCACATTATGGTCATAAAAAGAATAATTTTCATTTTGCTCAGTCAAATATTCATTGTATTGGCTATTATAATACCAATTTGTCATTTTCTGTGCACATGCAAGTGCAAGGTTGACTAAAATTGGGTAGGCTTGGGTTACCGCAACAAAATACACCGACATTCAAAGACTGGTCAAAGGAACAAGGCTGGGGTTTGTGGATTTTCAGCTGGTAACTCTCATCAGGCCCACGATACAGGTTGAGCTTACTAATCCACGAGTTTTCCTTAACTCGGTAGTCTGACGATGCAATAATGTTGTGCACATGTGTGTTTGTGTTTGTGTGTGTTTTAGAATAAAAAAGATACTAAAAAAAAGTCCGAAAAGAAAATAAGGAAAAGAAAAAATTAACAAAATAAATAACATCTAAAATAAAAAAAATCTTGGATTTTCAGCATTTTGATAGGCATGTCCAACTTTACACCTTTAGCTTCAAGCAAAGCCTGCACACCAAAAACAAAAATACCCAAATTAAAATCTAACAAAAGAAATAAAATCTAAAAACTAAAACTAAACCTAAAAAAATTATCTAAAACTTAACCTAAAAACAAGTCCCCAGCAGCGACGCCAAAAATTGATGTGACTTTTAATGTTGTAGAAAAAGTGGTAATAAAGTTCGTTCAACTCAGACTTGTGAAGGTTCTAGTTTAGACCTAATTCTAATTTAACTAGAAAATATATACAAGGTGATAAAAATATGGAGAAAAACTGGGACTCAGGATTTCACCATTAATCAAAATCAAGTGATGCATATATTGATTCTTAACAATTATAGCTCTTTTAATTATCGACTCTATTTCTTTGCCAAAGGTTGATTTCGAAAATATTAAATATAAATTATGAGCATGATGCATCAAAAATACTAAGACTAAGCGTACATCATCAAATAAGATAACAACTAATTTATGAAAAATCACAAATCAAATAAAATAGGTGCAGAAAGTCATAAAGAATCAATTATTATTACCAAACAATTGTGAAATCAGACTTCCTCTGTCATCCCAGTGTTAGGGTCTATCTCATCATCTCAAACACTCTCTCAAAAGATGAATACGTAGCTCAAAAAGTATTTACTAAGGTGAAAAGAGAGAAAATAGTTTAAACATTGAATTTACAACGCCTAACATGGTTACAAAGTCGACTGTTACAATAGAACAATTGCAAAAGATATATGTCAGTTGCTAAAGCCCCATTGCAAATACTGTTAAAGAACGACGGTTGGAATAAACGACTGTAGTTTGCGACTGAATTGGAGAATCAATTTTTGTTCTTATTCTTACCTGAAAGTGCAGATTCCATCTGCAACTTTTCTTTCGAACCAGAGCTTCACCCAAAACTCTCGGTTCGGTCCTCTCCCTCTCCATTTTGCTTAACCCAACTCCTATTTATATATAAAGGCCAACCCTATTCGAATATATACTCTGAATAACTACCAAATATCTAATTCTCGATTCTCAGCTACGGGAATTGATTTTTTTCCATTTTTATTTTTATTTTCATGCGTTTGTTAGCTGGCAGAAGATGTTCTTCCAAAAGAACTGAGTCATAAGAGAATATATTCTCCTTTCTTTCATGTAATTTTCTTTTATAACACAGAAACATCCCAAAATACTCATGTCCCTGATTTTAAGGAACTACCACAGATAACGAGATTTGCTTCTTTTCTTTAGTTCCAAAACAAGTAAACATCAAATGTAAATGGTAGTCAAATAAATCGTGTCCAAATATCCTTCAAAATTCCTTAAATAATCTCACAGGTGAAAAGTTATTCTTCTTGTCAACATCGTTTTTTTTCGAAATAAAAAAGAATGGGTTGCCTCTATCCAGCCGTCGGATGCCATTAACATCTGGGGTGCCCTTCATAATTTATGGGGTGCCTTTGACGCTTTCTTCGGGTGCCTTTATCAATTTCTTCGGGTGTCTCCGGGACATTTTAAGGGTGCCTTTAGTACTTTCTCTGGGTGTCCTTAGTAATTTTCCTGGGGGCGCAACCATCATTTTTCGAGTGACTTTTTTCACAAGAGTTTATTTCTCCAAAAACACCTACAAAGACATAAAATAACATAATAAGTACAAAATCGAGCACTAACAATATATAGAATTGAGATAAACCATACACAAAAATGTGTCTATCACGTCCATGTCGTTTATTAGAAATATAAATTGATCATGTTTATCCAACTTTTGTTTCGTTGCTTTTCATAGATCGCTCGGTTATGTTATGTATGAATGTGTCTTTTATTAGTGAATGTAATGTCCTTTATGAAATAGATTCTTACCTTTTGTTTGTCTTTTACCTTTAGTAGTTGTTGAAAACGAGAGGGTAACTAGTACACCATATGTTATAACATTTCTTGTTTAAACCCACTGGCGTTGATATGTCAAATCTTTTGCCAAATTTATATATCAAAACACATTCTTGATTTAGTCTACTGAAGTCAGTTTCAGACTAGATCAGGTTTCAGAAGTAGAATGTGGAATCAAAACAAAGTTTGAAGATTGAAGACTCACAAAGGCATCTATGATGAACATCATTAAAGTTTAGTAACAAATACTTGATTAAAACTTGCTTATTATACCTATCTATCTACCCAAACAAAGTGCTCACTCTTTGGAACAATTCTTTACGACGGTAAATATACTTTTGTATATACACCCGAGGAGTTTTTGATCCTTAGGCTTTAGTAAATAACCATTGACCTTGTAAATTTTTTCCCCATGTTATATTGAATGAAAATACGAAATGAACGAGCCCAACATCACTCATTTGTAACGAAGAAGTTATGAGTGATTTACTAAAGCAAAAATACGTGGTTAAAGGTAGTCCGAGAATCGTAAACTGTACACGAACCTTTAGTAACATTTTGCGAACTGAAACCGTAAATATGTGATTATAGGCCTATCTTAGTCAAGCACTTGGTGTATCCTTTCCTAGATAAGGTGGTTTTGTTTCCAAGGAACCTAGAGGCTTGATCATTCACTATAAAAGGAGGTTTCATGTAGCTAGACAAACTATATATCCCTTGGAAAATTGTGTTTGTACTACAGAAAGTTATTTGTTTTTCACGAACATGAGTGAGACGTTAAAAGACTCTACCTGGGGATCATAATCAAAGCATATATTGGTGATAATCTTCTTAGATAGTTACACAATATGTATCTAAGTGATTATTTTTTTAATCATAAAGCCTAGATTTGATAGATCAAGATATCACGAGAATATTTCTAGTTGATCTTGTGAGGTAAAATTAATTAGGTTGCAAAATGTATAAACCCTAATTGTTGAGTAATATCTTCCAAAATGAACCAACGTTCTGCTAGAAGATTTATAAGAGAATTTTCTAAAGAGAATCGGTGTTCTGCTATGAGTTTTAAAGGTGCACGAATACAACTGCAGCAGGTATTGAAAAGGAGAGGGTACCAAGTGCACCACCAACTTTTTCTTTCAGTAACATGTATGGACAAAACATAATACAATCACAAGTAGGTCAAAGCAAAGACCCTTGAATCAGATTGTATATAAAGTTTTTCTCTTTCTCTTCTACAATCAACATGTATTGACCAAAGTTCTGTGCACCTGATTGCGTAATCGAGTTTTTGAACGATCCCAAAAATCAATATCCAAGATCAATCTAGTTTGTATCTGGATTGTACAAGATCTGAATTCTAACAAGTATGAAACTTGTAATCTATCTTTCAAAATATGAATTCAACAAGAACAAGTCTTGGTTTGATCTCAATCAATAAGGACTTAAACTATCTAGATTGATTGCGTACTGCTTGTGATATTTCTATTATAATAAATAAATAATATAATGCTGAAAATGAAAACACAAGAGACCACAATTCTGTTAATGAGGAAAACTGCATTGGAAAAAAAACAAAACGGGACTTCGTCCAGCTTTGAACACTAAATTGTATTAAACCGCTACAGATACTAGCCTACTATCATACTTCAGACTGGAATGTGATTGAGACTAAATTAAGTCTCCAAGTAATTCAGCTGCAATCATGCTACTTAGTCTCTTGGATCTCGCAAGATCCTATGCACTTGACTCCCACAGATGACCTCATTTATATTCCTAAGAGTTGCTTCAACCTCAGTGAAGACTGTTGATACCTATCTGCCTCTAACAAACAAGCATATTTGATTCCCATTTTTATATGTTTCAATCTAGGTTTGGAAATCTATTTGAAGTTATCAAATACTAAAGAAGATCTAGCTTTCAAGATATTCCACATAGTATACCCTGCCGTAATAATCATACTTTTTGTACCATGAAACTTGTAAACCAACTAGCAATCCAGATCTTAAGCGACTGCCCACCAATAATCCCTGCAATATTAGGGCCAACAACATTCCACACCTTTTTGCTTTTGTGACAGTTTATTAATAAGTGATCCATAGTTTCGGTACCATAATTACAAAGAGGGAAAATAAAATTGATACTTGTCACATCCCTATCAAGTCTGTCCCCAATAGGAAGATAGTTGTTGACATATTTCCGCGTGAAGTTCAAGATTTTAGGTGGAAGGGAAGCCTTCCAGAATCTAGTCCAAGGAAATTGCAGCTGATCAATCACATATGTAGGTTCATGAGAAGCACTATTTATCATTCTATAGGCAGTTTCAATCGAAAAGTAATCATTATGAGATGAAGTCCACCTCACTGCATCTTCACACTTAATAGGAATTTTTATCTTGACGATGTCAATACAGGTTCATTATCAAACAACACAATCAACAGGTCAAAATACCAAGTACTAGTTTCATGCGTAATAAGTAAAGCAACAGTTTTAGGATCCATGTACCGAAACTTCGGAGAAACCAATTAAGACATACCAGAGATCCATCTATCATCTCATCTAGAGATTCTACTACCATCTCCAACCTCCCAACAGTAATGCTCCATAATTATCTTTAAGCCTACATATAATACTTTTCAAACCTATGACTTATGTTTACTAGCAGTATGAAGAGGGTTGTTATTTTGAAAATATTTATGTTTCAAAATCCTAGCACACAAAAAGTTAGATTCAGTTAACATTCTCCATGTATCGTTCAAATCGGCAGGGTATCGTTCAAATCGGCAGTTTTCTTAATATTCAAACCCCTAGGGCTTTCGGCGTCGCAATACCATCCCAACCCTTAAGACTTAAACCTTTTTCATTTTGAAAATTCCCGATGAACACTATCAAAATGTCATGTACCTGAGTATGATAACAAGATTGGGGTGATAATTTGAGGATAAACCTCTCTCAATTTCGAAGAATCGAGCCTCTCAGAGTTGAAATGAACACAACCTAAAGAACAAAGTTTTATTGATATTTTTCAAATGTAATTTTCATTACAAGGACCAGAGAATATAAAGCTTTCCTCTCCAAACCTAGCATATACGTCTAACAACACCCCAGGTGGCTACATCTAAGCCCTCATTACAATTAATAAAAGCACCCACTCCTAAGCTAGATCTTACTCACAATAACTACTACTATGGACTGACGGGTAGCACGATATGTGCAGCCTCTCACATATAGGGTACATGGCATTCCCTTCCCCTTCGAAACATCCTTGTCCTCAAGGATAAAATATGTGACTGAGATCACTGAATCGGAACACTCCGATGCTGGCATTTGCAGTAGTGTCCTTCGAGCACAGTAAGAAATGTCGCCATTCTCCACCTTCAAAATCGGCACCAAGAATGGCCCTATAATTGATATTGCCACCACCGCGGTCATGGGAAATCCTTCTCGATGGCCATTCCTGAACCCAATCTTTTCATGTGGTTAACCCGCAATAATCCTGTATAAAGAACAATAGTATCATTCCTTAACCATTCCGGAAACTGGGAACCGGGAAATCTTGGTAATGTGCTCGTTTACAAAAATGATCTGCTAACTTCTTATTTCGCCTCCAATATTGTGCCACAAGTATACCCATCTGAAGCAATCCAGTTTAACCACCTCGGACTTCCATATGCAGTTGACTGCACCAAAAACCCATAACAATTCTCTCAGTAGTTGTGGCCATACTGTTGATTCCCACTTTTCATAAACCAATGAAAGGAAATTTGAATTTCCACCTCAAGCGATCGAGCCATACCCAGACATATATAATTTGAGTGAACATGAGCAAACATTTAGTCTCAAAGCTAAAAATTTCAAATCCCAGCCCAACAAACAACTGACCGTTTTCCCGTGTAAGGTAATGGTCACACAAGGTTGTGCTTCTTCTCTCAATAGCTACCAGTGGACTGAATACTCTTATGCTTATTTTCTCATAGCAAACACGCCCACAATCTCCATATCTAACGGCTTGGTAATCACTAATATAATTAGCAATAACAACATTACTCTTGGCTAGGGTCCCATTCCCACCAGGAATAGCAACTTTAGAATCATGGTGACTAGTAATTTTACAATTAACTACACAATCTTGACTGTTATCTTCCCTTGTAAGGTCGTCCTACGTAAGAAATGTTGCTCCTTTAAAAACTTCAACTGCACGTGGAAATTTGGTCTCATAATAGCCGCTAACGATAACGCATGAAACTGATGTAAAGCCCATGATAAGCCAATCAACACCTTCTGAAACCATAAGCAAGTCAAGAATAAAGTCCATCTCAAGAAAACTGCCAGCATCAACATCGATGGAGTGTAAATCACAGTCAACACAGGAAACAAACTGCATTTCCACCTTAATAACACCACATATATCAACATTTGTGAATCTTGACTCCCAATGAGCATGTGTTGTATTTCCAGAATCCTTGCAACAATATCAACCATGCTATTAATTGTGAGAATCACCCTTTGAGCATAGTAACAGAGACTAATATAATGACCGTCTGGACTTAAGATTCGAATTACTTGGTTAGACAATTCAGTTGCTTGCAGATAAACTTCATTACCGAGTAGATCCGAACCAACACTAATTAACCAAAGATGAAGAACTGAAATCTCATCAAGAAAACCATACTCTAGCTGCAAATGAAATTCTTCTTCCCACATACCTAGAACTTGATCAAACAATTAATATGCAACTGAATTTGAAGATAACAAACGGAAATGATTCCCATAGTTTAAAACCATCTCATGAAAAAAAAATAATATGATATCTATCCATCTAAATTAACCCCTCAAACCTCTTTCCACGGTCAAATACGAAATATGTGTAACAAACATAAACAGAAAAACAAACATCTTTATTCAAGTTCCTCATAAACAGAAAATAATCTTCGCCAACACTCGAACTCCAAGCTTTACTTTCAGGAATTTTATATAACAGTATCCAAGAAGTACTAAAAACATCATCTCTAACTGATGTACAACCAAATAAAGCACTAGACCATGAATCTGACAAGTACCCATGTTTATAAAGCAGCTCTTGAAAAAAATTCCGGTCATATTTATCTATTAGAATCAAACACACATTAGGTAGCAAGGAACCAAAAATAGTTGTGACACAACCTAATGTATAATCTCCAACACAATCAGAAAAAATCTTCCTAATGTCAAGCTCTTTTCCACGATCAAATATGCAACGAGAAGAATTAAGAATAATTGAAAAACACTCACCATTTAGTGCGTTATAGAAATTCAAGATAACTTTACTAGGAACATTTTTGATTTGAAAAGTATCCATGAAAATACTCCAATTAGGGAAATTTTTTTGTTCATGTGAATCTCGAACTGTTGAATTCTCATTTTCTTCAAAGAAAATAAGCAGAATCAAATTGCAATCGAGAGATTCATCTTCTTCTCCGGCTAATGGAATTGAGGATTTCTGAGTTGAATCACTTACTGAGTCTGAATCAATATATGAATCAACATGAGTTGGTTCCATGTGGTCAGCGATGTATTTCTTCATCGTCTTCAATTGTTGAACAACTGATTGAAGTAATCCAAGACTTTCTTTCGAATTCTCATCACAAAGTATTCCCTCCATCACAAGTATATCCTTTATTTATGTTGAAACGAAGTTCATCCATGCAGCTACTTGCCTAGAAGGTCGAATAAATTCACCCTCTAGCTTCTCTGTTACTGCCGCTTGATATCTTCCCATGCACTAGCTAGTCTTTGAATTATTATGGACAGGCAATTAACTTTAATAATGCTCACTAGTTTTTTTGATAATGCTATCAAGATATTTAACACACTTGTTATTAGCTCTAACGAAAATGAGACAATCAACAACAAAAAATAACTTATTGTTGGACTGTCTTTCTAGTCACCTTAATTCCCTCAACTTCACCTCTAGTTTCAACAACAAGAATAAGCCGAAAGAGAGCCTCCATACAAATAATAAACATGTCAAGTGACAAGGGGTACGTCGATCTCCCTGCCTAAGACCCCTTGAAAGATAAAAAAATGTCACCAGGAGAACCATTAAGAAGCACGGACATGGAAACAGTAGATACCCAAACATAAATCATTTTGTACCAATCCTAATAAAACCTAGTTTTCTAAGCACATCAACAAGAAAATCCCATTCTATCCCATCGAAAGCTTTAGACATATCAAGCTTAATAGCCATACAGCCTTTGAGTTTTGCTTTAAACCTTCTCGTAGTGTCAGCAACTTCACATGCAAGGATAATTTGTCTAGACGAAAGAAAGACCCCTTGATTAACAATATAAGATAATTAAAAATCGATGCATTATACAAGTGGTCTGATGGTTGTTATACTCCCTCCTTTAGAGGAGGTAGGGATTCGATTCTTGAACCTTGTAATTGTTAGTAGTATTTAGGGGCCACTAATTAATCACTGTACTAATCCATAAAAAAAAACTGATATAAAAAATCAATCAATAATGAGCAAAGATCTCTTCACACTTTTATTCTCACACTATCTCACAAGTTGGATGTCATTTTTGTGAATAAAAACCAAACTGTAACGGATTTGAAGCTGATATCCCGGAGTCATGTTCCTCTTACTAAGTTCTACATACCTACCGAAAATGAGCACATTCTGAAATATAAAACCTCACAATCTACCAATCTTAAATCAGTTGATTTTCAACGGCTCGTTTTCAAATTAATAGATGATGGTGTTATACGAATCAAAATACGCTCACTTTCGGTAGGAAAGTCGAGCTTTGTAAAAAGAACATATTCCCAAAATATCAGCTTCAAATCAGTTACGAATTGGTTTTTATCCGCAAAAATCAGGCCCAACGTGTGAGATAGTGTGAGAATAAACGTGTTAAAGTTTGGACAACCAATCCGGACCGCATTGACTCACACAACTAGTTTTGGATTCAATAGATTCAGCCATTAGGACCGGTTCTCCTGATAATGTGCATAATTTTGTGGCCTGGCCGTGACATCTTCCATGTGGGCACGCCCAAAATGGAATCCACACAAACGGATGTCCATATACGGGTGCATGTTATGAAAAGGAGAATTTTGAGCTTCCTAAGAGCATCTCCAACAGAAGGTGTAAAAAATTCTATGTGGATTTTTTATTTAATCCTTTTATTTATCTACACATAGAGTAAATATAGGACCTCATATCTAAAAGATCACCTCCAACACTGAGAATTTTAATCCTTAGAATTAAAAGAAAATTGGTTAAAAACATGGCGTAGAGGTGCAACCGGAGGTGTAGATAACACTTTCTTGAACATTTTCATAATTAGTAATTGGTCCCCCTAACTTGTAGGACCCTACTGTTGGAGTGAATTTATGTCAAACGGAGATCTAAAATCTTATGTGTCACTGAAAATAAATAGATCCACTCTCTCTTGAACATGCTCTAACTGAATTAAAGATCTAACTAAGATCTCTTTAAGAAGTCCCGTTCAAGTCGGCCTTGACGGTTCTGACGGGAATATAGAAAGTGTTTTCAAAATCCGAAATACTTTAAACTGATTTTCTTCCTTTAGTTTAGGGTTTAAGAGCTTTCAATCAGAAAAGAAAATAAAAAATCTAATGCAAGAAAAAAATAAATTACAATGACTTCTAAACACCTAACATCTGTGACTGATGATGTTAACGATGAATACGAATGGATTAATAATATGCTAATGAATGATGATTCTGGTCCAATTAGTTTGAATGAAGTATTGGGGAGTAGTTCTGCTGATAGTAATTTTGGTTTCAATACTAATGATCTTTACCATGATCAAGACTTCTTTTCAATCCTTGATAACATTAAGGAGGAGGACTTGTTTGGTTGTATGGATGAAGAAGATGATCGGTTCCCGTCCGGCATTATGAAAAAAGAGGCAGCTGAAGGAATCAGAGGTGGATTAGATCAACAATGTGGTAATTCTGTGCCTACTTTTAATTCAGGGTTCATAAATATTGATAGTAATAGTAGTAGCAGTAGAGATATTTCTGATGCTTTAATTCGTAAATGGAGTAATTATGTGAATAATCATGGTTCCACAAATATTACAACTAGTGCCAGGCAAGAAGGTACAGTTGTTGTTACTTCTGCGCCACATAGTCATCGTCGAAAACCAGGAAACTGGCACTGGGTGCCTGTCGGACCTGATATACTCCCTAGAGCTGAATTGTGTCCTGCTTCTGTAAAAGACTATTTACTAGGTCCAGCGCGCACACGCGTGAAAGAAATTGATCATAACAGCACAACAACAAAGGTTAGAATGCATCTTTCATATTTGGGATGGAATATTGAGTGTAGTAGAAGAGATGGAACTACAAGCAATTCAATTATCAAATTCCGGTATATGTCGCCTGAGGACAAGGCATTTTATTCCCTTGCTGATGTATGCAGGAACATTGAACTAGGCACGACTAGTTCAAGTCAGAAATCTGTGACTGATACCAAGAAATTGGTTACTGTGGCTAGTAAGGATGGTTATGCAAGTGGTGTTTGTAAATTGTCAGGTGGAGAATCTACGGGAATTGCCGTTCGAACTAATATGAAACTAGCAAATGCACACATCAAGCCAAAATACTGTCCGCAAGCTATTATAGCTTGGGTTAATTTTAGGTGTGCATCAGACAGAAGTAGAAGTGAAGAGTTAAAAAGAAGTGGAGGTAGTGCCAGGTGCATGGCCTTGCAAGCGAAGGAACATCTGCGGGCAGTTGGATGGGATTTCTTTTATTATATGAAGCCAGGAAACAAACAAGAGCTACGGTATCGTTCGCCATTTCCTCCAAACCCAAGTTTCAGTTCTCTAGTAACAGCTTGTAAGAGATGCATGAAAGACAGTAAGCTTTCTAATGAGAAGCAAGCGTTAGGTGCACCAAATGGATGTAGAGAAGTGAAAGGATTCAAGCAAAGTACGAGATGCATAGAAGGTTTTGCTTCTACTGAGAAGAATTCAGAAGGTTCGTCAAATGGGTTTGGCAAGAACAGAACCTGTTTCACTGCATCGCCGAGAATTGACCCTGTGGGTTGGCAACCCTTAAAAGGTTACTACACGGAGCCGCTTGATCCACTAGATTTGGAGGAACTTAATGAAGAGTATCAAAGTGATTTTAAGCAGATGGTGAACAGGTAAAAACCTGATTGATCAGAAAAAAGAGCAAGCCAAAACCTTGTATAGGCATATTAGGAAGAGTTAAGTTCAATGGTGGTTCCGTAATTCAGATAGTTTGGTGCATTTTACATGAAATGCAAGTAGAACGAGCTGTCAAAGATATTCAAAGCTTCTTGTCAACTTCAGCACAACTAGGTAAACCATCTTTATTTAGTATGACAGTTGTCCCTGTTAAAGCATCTAACTCTAGGTCGGCATCATCGGTTTGTTGACGTCCCGATTAATATCAATGTTCATTGTTCACTGCACTTGTTAGGCGGTAAATTATCTAATCTCAATCACCCAGGTACTTCAGCAACAACTGTTCCAGATTTTGTAAAGTATTAACATGGGTTATCATTGTGCACTTGAGTGCGCATCATTGCACTAGCTAGTCTTTGATCCAGTCGGTCAGCAACAGAACCAGCTAACAGTTGCCAAGTTTCATGCTAGCATTAAAGACCTGCATTTTTTTTCTTCTATGTGCTCAAGAAAGCCACAAAAAATAACAGAAAAAGGGGAGTTATATATTTGAATTTTAAAAGCACACTTTTTTTCATCTTTCTTGTTTCTTTATTCCTTGTCAGCTTACAGAAATTCTTTATTTCTCTTGCAAGAATTCTTTCCTCACTCGATTAGGCAAACATGGAATCCAGCTTTTCAGCAAGAACCCATCCAAGGAAAAAAGATAAGTTTGCTAGCAAGAGTGCTGTTCTCCTATTCTTATTCATTCTCCTTGATTGAAATCCCAACCCTCCGCGTTAAAAGCCGAAAAGCAAAATCAATTCTTTAAGTTCATCAAGAATTCAAGATGCAATTCTTTTTTCTTTATTTTGGTTCTTTCTATATTTGATGGGTTTTCCGGTCATCTGAACTGCTCGAGGAGGTAAGCTAACCTTCTCAAACTCTACAAAAGAAGAGTAGAGGACACCCACTGTTTCACACCACACCACCAGAATAATTACAAAAACTCTTCACATGTTTGCTGGACAAACTAAAGCAACAGCACTTACCACACAGTACAAAATTCAACAACTTTACCTTTGACCTTTACTGTCAATACTCATTACTTCCTCACTGCTCATATATCTCTCTCTCTCTATATATATAGAACCATAGATAGAGAAAGTATCTTCTCAATCTCTAAGTTGTTTCTTTTTTTTCTTTCTTTTTTTGTTTGTAACTTTGATCTGACAAATGAGTAGAGATTTTGTGTGTGTTTGTTTTAAAATTCATGGTGGTGGGTTTTGTTTCTTGGTTGTATATTTCTTAATGTTACTGTTTGAAACCCAGATAGCATCATCAGCTATAATCTACAGTATGCATCATCAGAAGAAGAGTGATAGTAGTCATAGAAGTAAAACCCCAGTTTATTTCAATCAAACTGGTTGTGATTTGTATTCAGGGAGCTGGGTTAAAGATGATTCCTTACCGGTTTACAAATCATCAAATTGTCAAATGGTTGATGCTCAATTCGATTGTCAAAGGGAAGGTAGACCTGATTCTGAGTACCAGAGGTTTCAATGGAAGCCTAATGATTGTGAGCTCCCAAGGTTTGATGGGGGTTTGTTTTTGACAAGGATGAGAGGCAAAACATTGATGTTTTTTGGTGATTCTCTGGGGAAGAATCAATGGGAGTCTTTGATTTGTATGGTTTTAGCTGATGTTCCTTATACTCAAACACAAGTTATCAGAAGAGATCCTCTTTTAACTTTTGGCTTCTTGGTAAGTAGTACTAGTTTGTTTATTAACTTAACTAATATGTTTATTATGAGAATGTTTGAAGGCTAATTATTACTTAATTTTGTGCTTTTGTAGGATTATGGAGTGACATTGCTATTCTATAAGGCTCCGTATTTGGTGGATATCGACGCCGGACAAGGGAAGCGAATACTCGAATTAGATGATATTTCCAGTAATGCTGAAGCTTGGAAAGGGGCAGATGTTTTGGTGTTCAATTCAGGGCATTGGTGGATTCATGCCGGAAGGCTTCAAGGGTATGGACTAATTTTTTTTTTCTTAATTTTTTTCTCATCATCACTGTGACATTACAGTAGTTGAATTGAAATTTGAATGTGGTGGTGTTTGAATATGTAGGTGGGATTATATGGAATCAGATGGATCATTATACAGAGAAATGGATCGTTTAGCTGCATATGAGAAAGGACTAAGAACATGGGCAAAATATGTCGACAATAACATTGATAGAACAAAAGTCACTGTTATTTTTCAAGCCATTTCTCCTACTCACTACGAGTAAGTCTCTTCCTCTCTCATCTATTATTGGGGTTTGTTTAGGGTTCAGGATTCAATGCTTTTGTTGCCTTCTTGAGAAGAGTAAATGAGTTTTTCTCCCATATAGTGATGTATCTGGCTTTATGAGACAACTACTGCAGCTTTGCACTAGCACTCTGAACCACACAGGAGGAATGCTGACCTCCTAGTATGACTAGGTCCCCTACATTTATCTCTAGGACTCTAAATCCTCAACCATGCATTGAAGTTTTGCCTAGTATTCTTCTTCCTCTGCAATCCAGGTAATGGGTATTTATTATATAAGAGTGAATGAAGTGCATTCATTCATTTATCAGATGAAGTGGTGTTGCCACAAAAGTCACAACAGTGCCCCAGTCTATGGCAGCAGCTTCTTAGAAAGACATTCTGTGAATTTTTATTAGTCTGTATAATTCTTCTGATTTCAATATGCAGCATAAGCTTAGAAAGATAGTTATGTCGGCAGAGGACGGTCAACGTTTTTTTTTTTTTTTTTTTAGTTAGGAATATGGGGTTCAAAATATATCTGGCTAGGAGTTGGATTTTGTCGACACAATATGGAAATATTTGATTAATTTTTGGTATCTTTGCTCCAATTGCAGTCCCAACGAATGGAGTGCTACTCCTGCGACGAAGAATTGTTACCGTGAAACAGTGCCAGTCAGTGGAGGGTTATATTCCGGTGCCTATCCGGATCAAATGAATATAGTTAATGCTGTTCTGAGAGACATGAGATCTCCACCATACCTGCTAGACATTACAACCCTGTCGCAACTGAGAAAAGACGCGCATCCTTCGATTTATAGTGGAGATATTCCTCAAGGCCAAAGAGGAGATCCATTTCGGTACTCGGATTGTAGTCATTGGTGTTTGCCTGGACTACCAGATACTTGGAACCAGTTATTATACACTGCATTGTTCTTCTAATTTTAGAACTAGATTGGGCTTGGGTGCTCAGCAACGACCTCTAACTCCCTAAATCATACTATGTTTTCTGCAAGCTGTAAACTAACATATCTGAGATAGTATAATGTGCCATGATCCAACAATTTTATAGGATTTGTTACCTTCATCGATTTATCATGAGTTTTGACTGATTGTCTTGTCAGGCAATGAGCATAAAATAAAAGCAAGAAGTAATCTATGTTTTTCTGAAAACTTTATCTTATTGAATCAGCTATGGAAGATTAGCCAAAAAGCCCAAAAAGAATGTCTCTTAGGCTCTTAGCAAATATCTTGAACCCAGTATTATAAAGACTAGGAAAACATTGCAACGGTTTCAATTGTTACAGTATTATAGTAGTACTTGTACCCTTCATGGGAGGTGTATTGGCTGTTGTTGTTGAAGAACGATTTTTTTGGGACCATGGTTTTTTTTGGGACCATGGTTTTATTTTGGGTAAAGACATTAGAAATAAATCTAGGTCACCCCTTATCTAGATATTTATATTAATACCTAAATTACCCTCCTGATTAATTTTGGGTGATGATTACTTAGTGTTAATAATAGTTAGTGTAATGATTAGTTAGATGATTAAGTTAAAGATAATTAGTGAGATTAAAAAATCAGATGTTTTTTTTAAAGAAATAGAATTATTGAGAGAGTAAATTTAGAGAAGATGAAGAAGGAAAACATGAAAAACGATGGATTTTACCAACCACAACCGGAGGAAGGGTATTTGGGTACCCAGGTATGCTTCAAACTTAGATAATGTTGATTGAATTGCTCCAAACTTGTAGATTCGGTTACCATATGTCAAGAACATGTAACCGCGCACACCTGAAAGTGTAGTTCGGTTACATTTTCCAAACACGCATGTTACCGAACTCGCTCGTTAATGGAGGTTTTGGTCTTACAGTGTAATGTTCGGTTACCTAGGACAAAATGGTAGGTAACCGAACTTTGAACTTAACAATTTATTTGGGTACATCTTGTGTGTTCGGTTAGTTCGCAAACTTCAACGCAACCAAGTTCCCAACCGAACTGCAGGTTAAAAGTAACCTAGTGTTAGAAGTTCGGTTGGTTCGCAAACTTCAACATATTTTGCGAATCAACCAAACTGGGCTTATATATGCATATATGCAATTAGGCAAACGTTCGGTTACTACGAAATTTATTTCTTGGCGAATTAGGTAGAGTTCGGTTACGAAGTTTCAAAAGTAGAGTTCGGTTACAAAGAAAACTTAACATTTTTGCGAACGAACCAAACTTGGGGACTTCTTATTATTTTCGTAAACTAAAGTTCGGTGATATCCTTATTTTGCGAAGGAACCGAACTTATGGACTTGTGTTGTTCTAACACATTGAGTTCGGTTAAACGTATTTTTTTGCGAATCAACCGAACTCTGAGTTCGGTTAAGAAAAATTTAATTCGTGATAACCGAACGTTTGCCTAATTGCATATATGCATATATAAGCCCAGTTTGGTTGATTCGCAAAATATGTTGAAGTTTGCGAACCAACCCTTAATCTAATTTAATTTAAAACCAACCCACCGCCCACCACCGCCGATTACCACCACCGCCGATTACCACCACCGCCACCGCCGATTACCACCACCGCCACCTCCGATTATCACCACCACCAACCACCGATTATCACCACCACCACCACTATATATATATAGCTTAATTTAAAACATTAACAAAGATATTCTCACAAAAAAATTAAGCTATATATATATAGTGGTGGTGGTGGTGATAATCGGTGGTTGGTGGTGGTGATAATCGGAGGTGGCGGTGGTGGTAATCGGCGGTGGTGGGCGGTGGTGGTAATCGGCGACGATGGGAGGTGATGGTGGGAGGAGGTTGTGGTTATATATATAGGTGGTTATTGGGTTGGTTTTAAATTAAATTAGATTAAGGGTGGGTTAGTCATTTCAATGCTTTAGAACACCCCTTATAACTATAGAGAAGGTGGCCTAATAAAACCATGGTCCCCTCAAAAATAAAAAACTATGATCCCTAAAAAATCGTTCTCGTTGAAGACCCGAACACAGCAGCTGCAGTAGCAAGACTGTTGGAAACTGTCTGCCCTCAAGGAATGTATCCTGAGTCCCTGACCATGGAGGAGACTGCAACGAAACATATACAGCCAAAAAGCTGTATGGATAGATAAAACCACCATGGTCCCTGTTTACATTAACCTTATTTCTCAGCAGTTCGATTCCATCGCCTACTGTTCATAGTCAAAAAGCTATACGCACAAGTGACCAAGGAGTCGTCCTGAAAGATACACTGCTTCTGCTAGCGATCAAGTTTAACACTAAACAAAATATAAAATATAGAAAATGCAGCAGAAAAATAAATGATAAAGACTGATAAAACATCCCCACGCTAGCTTCTTCCTGTTTGTCGTCACCCGAGTCTTCGAAGTTCTTTGATTCCTGTATATATTCTTCTTCAATTGCAGTTCCAGACTTAAGGTGAAATTAAGCTTTCGAAGTAATGCTCATGTTGGCGCACGTCTGTCAAACTTGAAAAGGATGGCTTTATAACCTCGCCATCTTCAGGGTAATATAAAAGTAGACCAACACAAGCACTCCCAAATAAAATCTCACCATTCTTAAAAGACCACATTAGCTTCAAACGATGAGCCCTTCTACATCTTATGTCGTTCACAGTATAACATAGAGTCCAAGATTCTGGAACACCATAACTCTGCATCACCCATATTTTCAACATCTGCGTATTGATCCATAACGATTAAACAAAGGCACCCTTCAAACACCCCCAAAGTAAGAAACCGGGAAGTGTAATTAAAACGCAACTGGTCTTTTGGTACTTCCGTTATTTTTCTGAAATAGGTAGTTCCATTATTTCTTTGATTATCTCGTTGCTGATATCTAGAGAAATGACTACAACATCAGAAGAACCGTCCCTTTTGACTAACCAGTGAAAATCTCCATTAACAAGCACTCCCCGTGGGTTCGCTAACACACTGAAACAAACATGGTGTCTCACACAAGTTATGTTCTTAATGGTTTTCCATGAATTTGATTGCAGCGAATAGACACTGAATGTGCAGAGAAGAGACCCAGATCGCAAACCCGAAATACCAGCTAGTAACTTGTAATCGTTACTCTTATAATCATAACCAAATGCAACCATATCGACATTATCAAGCTGTAAATCTGGTTTGGGTAATTTCATGACTCCCTTATGGCTGGATTCCAAAGAACAAATAACTTCTTATACCATAGGCAAACCAGACCATGGCAACAAATCATAAGTTGAACTGAATAACCTAAAGATTTGAATGGGTAATCAATTTCCATTGCATATCTATAAAAACAACCCCTTGATAACATCAACTCTGCTGAATCATAATCTATGGTGTAGACTAGAGTACACTATAATTCGCACTCCATCTGTCCAAACTTTTAAGCATAAGATTGGGTTTGTTTCTTTGGATAGTAAGATTAAGTTGCTTCCTAACAAATTTAGGGGTACAAATTAGAGAAAACCATGTCTTACATATACACTTGCAAACTAATAGAGATTTGACTGGTACCTTTAAAAGAATTTCAAAATAAACCTCCTTTGGAAAGCTTGGCATCGTTTCTCCCACGAATACCTTCAACAATGTCAAGACCAACTGAGTTCCATTATCTGCTTATGAAACCCTAAAACGGAAAGACCACGATGTCCAATTTAAAAACTATGGGCAATAGGACTAGTGGCGCCCCAGTACAACTTCCTTAAATTGGTTGTTAGGGGAGTTCCCATGGAACTCGAGAATAAAAAATTGGATTTCTACTATGGGAAAAATAGTGGACGGTGGTGAAGAAGCACGTGATTAGGCTAAATCCGCCACGGGCGCAGAAGATCCACGGACGGGCGGGTGGTCGCCAAGGATCCCCAAACGATTGGTGATGATCCGCCAATGCTAGAATCCCAACAGTTCTTTCCCTATAGCTACTACTTCCAAATCCTATAAATTCTTCATTTTCAACCATTTTCACTCACACCACTTTAATTTCTTCTTTCTAATTTTTCGAAAATTATTTTCTACTTGTTATTTATAATTTTTAGTAAAAAATAATGGTTATGAGGGCTGTCATAAACAGTTTAAGGAAAAAAAAAGATCGAAAAAGTGAAAAAACAACTATTTAAGTGCCGTTACGAATTTCAGGAAAATGGTGATATAAAGAAAGAATGTGAAGCTTGTTATAGGGGCTCATGAAACTATTAGAGGGGCGGTTATAATGGGACGAAAAAAGTCATTAGATAGTAATTTCAAAAGCCCTTTATAAAAAAATCTGAAATTGACTAATCAACCCTTATATAGTTTAGCGTTGATAATCTAATTCAAATTAACTAATGATGATTAATCAGTTTCTTTATATTTACTCCAAAACAAAAGCAGATTAGTTTTAGAGTGAAAAAAAGTGTAGAGGAAAAAGAAACAAAACTTTTGTGATATTTTTGAAACCCTAGGTTTTGATTCACTCAACCAAAATGAGTGATCTGAGTGACAAATTTGAGATGGGTGAATCTTTATATGATAGAGATAACAAATTTTACGTACCTATTGACGGAGATCCGGAGATGGAGTATTTGTTAGATGGTAGAGAGGTTTTAACCCAAAGTGTTGTTCAATCTTAATCAATTGAAGAAACAAACCAAGAAAGTTAAGAACCCGTGGCTGAAAATGACCAGTATACCTCTAACTTAGTTCCAATTAGCTTTTTGTTGCTCAAGATTATCTAAAGTACGTAAAAAAAAATCAAAACTTTTAGATGTTCATAGAGACTTACGGTTGGAATTTTTCATGTAACCAACCGTAATTTGTAGTTATGATTCGTAATTGATGAACTACCAACCGTAACTGTTAGAGCACTGCTCGAACTTGCAAGCGTTCCTATCTCAAGCTTGTTTGTCAAGTTTAGTTGCCAAAACTATAAGTCTTGATTTCTAGTCTACTTGTTGAGTCTCGGATTAGGATAGAAAGTGCAGTTGAGCATTAGATTTCACGGCGTTCATCGATTGAAGACGAAGAACTACTAAAGGGAGCTTATGAAACTTCATCAACAAAAGATATGTGGAGACTAGATCTCATCTATCACTTAAAAGTCTATCTACTCTCTATCTACTCTATCTCATATTTGAGACAAAAGTCGTATAGCTATATAGACTTCAATTATACACATTTGATATTTCGAGCTGAGTTTAACTCGGTTACATATTTCTCGAAATATGTGTTGGTAAGCTTTCGCTTTAACCAAGTTCATCTTATATTCTTGACGAAAGTCAAAATATGATCATGTGAAAATCGCCTTGTAGCATCTTACATGATTTGTGTGAGACAGTCATTTGATGTAGACTCAGAATGTTTCGTATTGATCATTCGATCACTTGAAAATTGCTTTGAAGCTAATAGTTTGTGTGAGATAGCTATTGTCGTCTTCCAAGAATATTTCAATAATTGAAACGGGAGTTTAGAACAAATAACCATGATTGGATATAACACAATATGCGTACTTGTATGCTAACTGTTGCAAGTTATTCCAAGTCTGGGAACCATAGTATGCATACCCGTATCCGTACTGGTTGGTTAATGAAAGTCCGGGAACTTTGTGTGCATACCGGTATGCGTATTGGCGTGAGTTTCAAGTTACGGAAATTTAACTGAGTTTGGAAGGTATGCGTACCCGTTCGCATACTGGCGAACCCAAACTTAGTCCGGCCACTTAGGTATGCGTACCCGTTTGCATACTTGAATAGGTTATGTTCTAAAATCGATTTGTTCATGAACTAATACATTTATATAATAAGAAATGCAATCTTTTGCAAACCGTGGCAATAATGTTCATGAATTGATTCGAGTGAATCAAATCGATTTTGCTTCAATTGTGTCTTGTATACTTCTATGAGAATAAACAATTAAACAACTCTAGAACTAGTTTCATTTGAGTCATTTGAGCTAGTTATGGTTAAGATGAATATGAAAGTGTTCATATGGCTAACTTCGGTAAACTATTTTTGAGCCAACAAAGGTATACATGTTTAGGTACAGTTACTCATATCTAAATGAAGTTACTTTTCATTTGTGTGTAACAAGCTAAGTTCGATCTAACGGTTGAAAGATATTATCTTGAGTCTAATCAGGTTTTCATCTGAAGGTGAATATTGAATGCTTTGTTACCAAGGTAAAATTGATTGCAAACCCTGATTTGAAGACTATATAAGGGAAAACTCTAGCAACTGGGAAACCTAATCCTCATACCTCCTTTGTGATACTAGTTATGACTAGAGTCAATTCTCCTTTAACCTTAAGTTTTTGCAAAACCCAGTAGGTTAATGACTTGAACACTTCATTGGAATTGTGAAGCCAGACCCAATTATTTTCTCTGTAATTGCGCGTTCATATCTTGTTGTTTTCTATCGTGTTGAGTACTATCTTCTCTAAGATTTGCTCGAGATTTAATCTCTGATAGACAAGATAAAAAGTAGTCAGAAACATCTTCGTCTCATCGTTTGTGATTCCAAAATATCTTGTTTCGCTACCATGCGATTAAGATTATTGTGAGGTGATTGATATTTCTAGGTTATTCTTCGGGAATATAAGTCTGGTATATCAATTGGTTCCTGTTCACCTTGATTTATCAAAAAACGGAACAAAACTCATAGGTATATCTGCGGGAGACAGATTTATCTATTCCGTAGACTTTTATGTACAAAACAGATTGGTTTATCAAGTCTTCGACTTTGGGTCATAGCAACTCTTAGTTGTGGGTGAGATCATCTAAGAGAATCAAGTGCGCAGAATCCGACGTGGTTCTAGAGGCGTAATGAACGCGACTGTACCTTGATCAGTGTGAGATTGGTTAGGGATCAACTACATTCCAGTCCGAAGTTAACTTTGAGTAGGCTAGTGTCTGTAGCAGGTTAATACAGTGTGGTGTTCAAATCTAGATTGGGTCTCGGGGTTTTTCTTCACTTGCGGTTTCCTTGTTAACAAAATTTCTGGTGTATGTGTTATTTCTTTTCCGCATTATATTTTCTATATATTTGAAATATCACAGGTTGTGCGTTAAGATCAATCAGTTCCTGAATCCTTCCTTTGGGTTTTTGATTAAATTGATTGACACTTGGATATTGGTTTTTGATACCGTCCAAGTTATTTCTTATAATCCATCGGTCTCGCAAATTCCTATTTGTTTGATTGCGGATTGTATTGAGAAATTGAGATATAACTCTTTCATATACTTTTCTTATGATTGAGTATGACTGTCTAGTTGATTCTCTTGAAAGTATATTGGAGTTAGTTGATGTGACTCAATAATGTTGTAGTAAAAAGGTTCGTTGAGACTTGTGAAAGCAAAATAATTTAGACTTAAAAATTAAAGAAAACTTAACTCAAAATTTGATTTCAAGATATGAGAAAATAACCAAGACACTGATTCCACTATTACACATGAATGAATGATGGTAAATAACCCAAAACTCTAAATATCTTTAAGTCCGTAATTTTCTTAACTCACAAATAATCAAGCAAATTCTCAAAAATTAATTGTATCCCCTAAGCATAGATTATCTAATCAAAGCATAACCTATATAATTGAATCAAAACTAATGAAGAAAATTACGCAAACAATTAAAAACTCTGCAAAAGCAGTGATTGAGTGAATTATAATTAAATATTAGAGAAAATATAATAGTTACCAAATTATTCATGCGTAAATAACTTCCTAATTGCCTTGGTTGTGAGAGAATTAGCACATCATCATGTTGGAAACACGCTCGAAATTCATTATTATTGCTCACCCCCACACTTACATTTTTGCTAGTCCTCGAGCAAAACAAAACCCGCTACACAGCTGGTCATATCGAACATTTTTTTAGACCCGCTATACAACTGGTCATGACAAATAACGTACAAAAGACCCGCTACACATTGGTAGGCTTGGGAATGTGTGTAAAATAAGAGAATAAGAAGCCTACATGTTATACCGCAAGTGCACGGTGTCGGTTGTAGCTTGTGCAAATACGGGTCGAATCCACAGGGACTAGGGTGTGAGTTGAAGTTTCCTAAGCTAATTCTCTGAGCAGTGAACTAATGAAGCAAAGAGTGACAGTGGAAAATGACAGTTACAATGGCAATGAGCCAAAGGCAGTGAAGTATAGAATTTTAGAAGCAAACAGTGAAGCAAGAATTTGGAAACAAATGTAAACAAAATACCAAGGTCTTTGAATCCACCTCTAACTCACACTGATTATTCATCACTGACAGTAACTTTGTTTTTCTATAACCACTAGCAAGAGGGATGTCAATCCTCTATATAGCAAGGGTCATTTTGATATGAAATATCCTATCACAACTAAGGTACTCCTCCTAAGCATTAATTGTCTATCTAAAGCACAATTAATCGAAAGAACAATATATAAAATTAAGCATGAGTTGCAGTTCAGCAACACTAGATGATTCTAACTACAATGGATGCCTGACATCCAATGTGAAAGGCTAGTATTGAAGCCCTAAGATGGAGTTTCACTATGAGCATTTAAACACATCATGGCTACTGACAAGAGCATGAATAACAAATGTTAAGCTATGGTTTCATCTAAACCCTGGCAAATTAAACTAGAACATGTTTAACACATTAAATAACTGGAATTGAAACATTGAACATAAACAGCGCATTGATAGAACAAATCAAAACAGCACAGTTGAGGCAGTGGCTAGTCCAGTCCTCTTGGGTGAAGCTCTGGCTAGCCCAGACATGGTTACAACACACACCCACACATCATATTTATACCCAATTTATCAATTTAGGGTTTCCCCAAATTCCCAAATTCAACAGTTGAAATTAGGGTTCGACTTTACCTAATTTGACGTGACAAATCACTCAAGAAGGTCGACCCATTTCTTCTCTGACTCTCCTGCTCCTCTTCATGCCTTCAAATTGCGTTTCTAACTCGACTTAATTCATTAATCTCTCACCTAGGGTTTCAGAGATAGAAAAGAGGACAGATTGATGAAATAGATGGGTAGAAGGATAGGGTAATGATGGGTTTTGGTTGTTAGAGTTGTAGGATGGTGATGGTAGCTGTGGCAGGTGGCTGAGGCAGTGGAGAAGGTGGTGGCAGGGAGTGGTGGTTCTGCAGAGGTGAGGGAGAAGATGAGATCGATGGTTTTGGGAAGAAGGGAGTGTTTGGTTTTCTGCTTGACTTGGGATGTAGGTGCTTGATACTATGGTGTGTGTCGGGGACAGCAAATGTTGATGCACAGCGAGGATGAGACATGGGATGTGGAGATGGTGGATCGATCTAACAGCGAGATGGAAGGAAGCGAGGAGCGACCGTTGGATGCGGAAGTACAACGAAATTGACGGCTCAAGATGGAGTTAGGTGTTATAGTGTTTGACAGGAGATTCAGATTTTGATGCACTATGATGAAGCGACCGTAGGATGCTGAGATGATCCAATCTGATGGCTATGAAGGCGGGTATGGATATTGGAAATGGGTTTGGGTGAGGGGTTTGGGCCTTGGGTATGCCAATCCCATATCTTCTTTAAGAACAATTCTTCCTCTTCAAGCCCAGTTCTAGCCTTTTGGTCTTGCGCACAACATTCTTCGCGGCTTCCTTGTGTGATTCCTCTTGGCTTCCACCACTTTTCTGCTCTTTTTGCTCCGTAATTCATCCAAACTTTATTTACGACCTAAAAATGCAAAATTAATTAATAAAAATATTTATTCTTGAAAACAATGAAAATACAGAATATGGGATAAAATGTAGAATTAATGCACAAAAGATGAGTTAAATGCCAAGAAAAATATATAGAAATATGCACTTTTTAGCACTCATCACACATCTGGTCATAACATGTAAGACAAGCATAAAAAGACCCGCTACACAGCTGGTCATATCATGTAAGAAAAATGAAGAAGACTCGCTACACAGCTGGTCATAACCCTAAAAATCATAATAACAATTTTTTATTTTTTTTGAAGACCCGCTAAACAGCTGGTCATCCTAATTTATTTATTTTTAAAGCCTAACGAAGGTGTCACTCCCCCACACTTACACATTACATTTTCCTCAATGTAATTGAGTCATCCAACGTAGAAATTAAGGTGGGAAATTATAAATGCAAAAAGTAAGCAAATAAAAAAAAAACAGAAGAAAGGGGAACAAATCTGATGGGCATGAAGCGAAATGTATTTGTTTCCTTGCTTTCAGTAGCACGTAATCTAAAAAAAAATGAGGTTGGTACCCCAAAGTAAGCTGCCAATCATATATATAGAGTCTGAAAAGTTGGGGATCAACCCAACCAACCCGGTCATCTGAAAAGAAGATCTTGCAGCAAGAATGATTAGTACCTAGAGAGTTAAAACTGGATTCAATCTTATTCAAAACATAATTCGAACCTTGAATATGAAGTAAATCAGGTTCGCATATAATTAATAAAGATTGTTTAAAGAATTGGACAGTTGTTGTACTCCTTAAATCTGGTTCTAAGTCCGACGAAATAACTTGCAGGGAAGATATTGGTTCAAATTCACTCGCTGAATAAGGGCTCAGTGGAGCAATAATATAATGACTTATAGACTCACTATCATTTTCAACGGTTTCATCATTAATATTATCAAGATGAGTCAAGGTCGGAGCTTTCTCGACTGATGGAACTAGTCGAGACTCGGGCAGAACTAGAGGTTCTAGTTTGGGTTTCCATTTATTAGTGTCTAACAGCGGTGCAAAGTCTAACAAGGCATTGACTTCACAAATAACACTATCATCATTTAAATCATACCCAAAATGAGCTAAGCAAACCTCTAATGGATCTTCCAAGTGGCTGTTGCAAAAGATTTGTGATTGCATAGTTTCTTTTTGCCTGGTACTGCTTTCAATCGTCGCACTTCAGACTAAGGTACCTAAAAAAAAGTCAAACAAACTGCATAAAAAGAACCAAAAGAAATCTAAAATAAGATAAAAAAAATAAAATTATGTACAAAAAGATATGAATCAGAGAGTATTTTGCTACCACTCCCCGGCAGCGGCTTCAAAAACTTGGTAGGTTCGGAAAGCTACAATAAAATACTGCAAGTGCACAATGTCTCACTAGTAGAACAATGGCAAGTACAGTTCGTTCCCACGAGGAGTGTGAAAATACTACTTCTAACTAATACCAAGACCAAATAATCAAATAGATAATGTTTAATGAGTTTTCAGAAATATGAAACAAAATGAAACAATAAATAATTTTAACGAAAAACAGAATCATAGAAGGTTGTTAGGATTTTCGGTTTCCACCAATTAATTATGTAAACTCTACTAATCTTTAAAAATCTATTCCATGCATTTTCAAATATTGTTTCTCCGCTCTAGTTTTCTTCGCTTCATGAGTAGTGATTCTAAAGCATTACCTATCTATCCTTGCATACCACGTCTAGGGATTTAACTGAAGCACGAAATATCAATTCAAAAGCATAAATAATCAAGAAAATCACATGAACAATAAAACACCAAGCTATATGAAGAAAAACTACTAGTCATTTAAATCATTATTGAGCATATAAATGTAGAGTTTACATAATTAAATTGGTTTCTACCCAAACCCTAACATAACTCTAGCTAGACATGGCTTTCTCAAAAACCATAAACATATTAAAATCAAACTTTAGCTAAAGAAAAACAAAGAATCGAAAACAAAACTCCAAAGTCCTTCTCCTGTTTCTCTTCCCGCTCTGTGGCCTGGAGCCCCTCTGGTATATTTTGAAACAACACATAAATATAGCTCACAAATGAATTCACGTTTTTCTTCTTCGTCTCCACATCACCTCCCAATAGAAGTCTGCCACATGTCATGAAAATATAAATTCACCCAATGATGTTGTGCCGCGTGTCATAATATGACGAGATATTGTAAAGTATCACCGAATCTTCACTTTCCATAGTATATGAATTTCATTTAGAAAGCATGATATTTTCTTGCATGTGCTGGGTCCCACCTTAACTGTATTTGCAAAATGACGTCAGTTGGCTTCAAATATTCCTTCAGATTCTTTATATAAATATAGCAAGAGAACTTATGTAAGGACAAGATATATTAATCTTTCCTTTTTCTTCATTTGCACGTGGTCATGGAGTTGATATTCTTCCATTCTTATGCTAACAATAATAAAGTCACCCTTGACCAATCTTAGGTGGCATTAGTGTGCTGACATCGACTCACTTCACCATGCATTTATTGAGATTAAGAATTGTCTTCCCGTTGTGAACTCGTGAGTGCCAAGCCAGTGACACTAGCCAACTGAATTTTAATTCTGCCCACGTCTATAGGAATCGTGAACTTAATCATGTATTCCTTTTTCCTTGCAAGTTCATAAGGCTCCGTTTATGTTTGGTGCCGCGCAGTGGTGCTGATACATAGGAATACCATGCCAGCCACATTTACCCATTTTAGTCGCAAATGTCATTTGTTGTTTATTTAACCACTTATTTTTCAGGTGATTGGATTTGTTTGTAATTCCTGCAAAAACCTTAAAACAATATTATTAGCCAAATAATGAGGCCTAGCTAATGTAAATATGGGTACAATTGTGTCGCATTTGCGTGCTTATCATTAGTCCATACAGAATTTAAGCGAAATATTGGGTGTGGTTGTTAGACCCCCGCTTTTTCAACTGGCCAACTCCAAGTTAACTTCAGACTGGAATGTAGTTGAGCCCTAACCAATCTCACACTGATCAAGGTACAGTTGCACTCCTTACGTCTTTGAACCCCGGTAGGATTCTATGCACTTGATTCCCTTAGCTGATCTCACCCACACCTAAGAGTTTCTACGACCCAAAGTCGAAGACTTGATAAACAAATCTGTCTCACACAGAAAAGTCTATTGAGATAGATAAATTTGTCTCTCATAGAAATACCTATAATTTCTTCCGTCTTTTGATAAATCAAGGTGCACAGGAACCAATTGATAAACTAGACTTATATCCCGAAGAACAACCTAGTATTATCAATCTCCTCAAAATAATCTTAATCGTATGGAAACGAAGCAAGATATTGTGGAATAACAAACGATGAGACGAAGATGTTTGTGACTACTTTTGATCTTTCCTATCGGAGATTAAATCTCGAGCAAATCTTAGAGAAGATAGTACTCAATACGATAGAAACCGGAAAGATCAGAATACGCAACTACATAGAAAATAGTTGGGTCTGGCTTCACAATCCCAATGAAGTCTTCAAGACGTTAACCTACTGGGTTTTGGAAAAAACCTAAGGTTAAAGGAGAATCGACTCTAGTCGCAACTAGTCACACAGAAGGTGTGGGGATTAGGTTTCCCAGTTGCTAGAGTTCTCACTTATATAGTTTCAAATCAGGGTTTGCGATCAATGTTACCTTGGTAACAAAGCATTTAATATTCACCGTTAGATGAAAACCTGATTAGACTCAAGATAATATCTTTCAACTGTTAGATCGAACTTAGCTTGTTAGACATAAATGAAATATACCTTCATTTAGATATGAATAACTGTACATAAACGTGTACACCTTGTTGGCTCAACAATAGTTAACCGAAGTTAGCCATATGAACACTTTCATATCAACCTTATTCATCTTAACCACAACTAGTTTAAATGACTCAAATGAAACTAGTTCTAGATTTGTTCAATTGTTTATATTCTCATATAAGTATACAAGACACAATTGAAACAAAATCGGTTTGATTTACTCGAATCGATTCATGAACATTATATCCACGGTTTGCAAAATATTGCATTCCTTATTTCATTACTGTATTGGCTCATGACATAACCGATTTTAGAACATAACTCACTCAAGTGTGCAAACTGGTATGCAGACTTAAGTAGACGGACTTGGATTGTGTTCGACAGTACGAAAACGGGTACGCATACTGTCACACATCCAAACATCAGTTGAAATCAGTACGCGTACGGGTACACATACCAAAGTTCCCGGACTTCAACTGAATTCGCCAGTACGCATATGGGTACGCATACCAAGGCTTCCGTACTTCACCTGATCTCGCCAGTACGCTTATGAGTATGCATACTATACCGGTCTTGGATCAACATATATGCAAGTACGCATACTATCACTATACCAAATTTCCGGATTCGTAACAGGAATCCGTAATGGCTTATTGGCCGTTACGAAATTCCCGTTACAAATGGCCGTTACAAAATATTCGTAACAGGCAGAAGCCGCTACTAATTTTTCAAAAATTCGTAACAGAGGTCAACCGTTACGAATTTTTTTTTTAGGCGTGCCAGTCACACGCTGGTTACACATGGGCTGTAACACCTGAAGTATGTGCGTGTGCATTCACATGCGTGCCTTCTATCCTTTCATCTACACCGTGTATGCCTAAACTAATATCTTCACCCTTCATTTTATTCTCGAGATTGCATCTTAATCATAAAACCCTAGATTATATTCCCACATAATATTACATCTAATCTCTTTCTCTCCACTTCATTATCCCTCTTCTTGTCTCTTTCATCGTTCCTCTCCCTCTCTCTCGATCTCTCAGAAGAAACAATATCGAAGATAAACTCATTTCTCTTCTTCTTCTTCGTTGTTCTTCGTTTTCTTTCTTCTGAACTTCTTCTTTTTCGTTGTTCTTCGATTTTTTTCTTCTTAAAAGAATGAACTGAGAAATCGTTCATATCAATTAAGAAGAAATCTGGAGAAGTAAATGAATCAGGAAGGTTTTACTGAGGTTGTGAATTTGGTTTTGGTTAGGGTTATTATTGATTGAAGAACGACGAATCAGTAAGAAATAGAGTTAGGGTTTCTGCAGTTAGTATTGAGTTTGTGCAAAATAGAAGGTGGAATCGGTGGATTGAATAACATAAGGAGGAGACGGTAGAGTTGTATTAACTCGGGTTACAGAGGATAGGGTAAATCAGGAAGAGGAAGTTAGGGTTTGGAAATTGATTTAAGGTTCAATTAGTGATATATGGGAAGAAATCAAAGACTGGTTTTGGTGATTTGAGAAGTGAATCGATATTTTGAAATGATGGTTCTGAGTATAGATGATGGTGAGTGAAGATGAAACCGATGGTTAAGGTTTGGAATTTGATTTGAAGGTAAACTTTCTTTACCTAATAGAAGTCTGTTATGTTCTGTGACTTGTGATTGTGTTTACCATTTGTGTATTTAAGCATTATTGTGAAGACTTTTATGTTCTGTGAAATGTGATTGTGCTGTAATTTGTTGAATTGTTGTTGTAGGTTACGATAAAATTGAGAAAAAGTTAAGTAAAGGAGGCTTTGGTCAAGTATATGTTGGTAGAAGGGTTTCAGGTGGAAGTAGGACTTCTTGTCCAACTGTTGTAGAGGTATAGAATCAATAGACATGGTTTGTTTTGATGATTGTCAGTGTTATGTTAATTTATTGTTGTTTCGTATTCTTTCAGGTCTCGTGCGATGGAAAGTATAATAATCAAACTGCTCATGGGAAATCCTACTTTCTGTCATGTCGAACCAGAATGGAAGCCAAGTAGTTCAAAAACTTTGCAAACATGTACAAAATATGGTGAGTAAAATATATCCTTTTTGTGATTTCCATGACATTCATGTTTCGGATTCAGGGATGTGTCTTACTCGAAATATTGTTGTCTCTGACAGTACTTGGGGGATCTATACGAAATAGCAGTCATAAACTGCGAATCATCAAACACTAGGTCGTGTCCCTTTATGTTAAAGTCTAAACATAATATCTCAGTTCAAAAATTCTAGTTAGTTTCCTCTGATATGGCAAGTATTTGATCTGTTATTGTTTTGTGTACTTTGCAGGAATTTTGTGGTGCAACATGTACTAGAGCGCCATCCTAATACTGCCAACCTTATATGCAATAACCTTAGGGGACACTTATTTCGAATTTCTAAGGATAAGTATGGCAGTAATGTTGTAGAAAAATGTATCAAATCGAATGCTACCGATGTTGTAGTTTCGCAACTCTTCTGTGATTGTAATCAACATGTTGAACTCGCTCAAGATAAGTTTGGAAACTATGTCGTCCAGAAAGCCCTTAAGCTTAGTAAGGTAAGCAGTGTTATCTAGCTATTTCTACTGCATTTATGAAAATTTACAGACATATAACTTTGGATAGCATTGATCTGAATTTTAAGTATTGTGTTTGACAGGGAAAGGCATTACGCCAGCTAGTTGACACCCTTCGCAAATGTTCGGGCGATCGCAAGAATCATCCAAATGGGAGGAATGTGCATAACTTGATTAAAAGGAGAATTGTTGTTGTACGAGAATGATTTAAGTTGTTGTACGAGAATGATTTAAGGTACTGTTGTGTAGTCTGGAGCCGTTATGCCCATTATGCAGGTAATAGATATTCTAAGTACATGGATTAAGCTTGTTCATCATTCACACTTTCTCTATTGTTCATTTTTCAGTTAAGCAATATGTTTCTTTACTTAGAATAGATATTCTCCAAGATCAGAGTAATATATATTGGAAAATGCTGGTTGTGCGTCCATATGAAGGGTTCGCCTGGGATATGCATTTCCTTGTTAGTTATTTGTTTTCTTCCAAGTAACTAGTCTATTTGAGCAGGAATATCACTTTGTAAGTAACTAGTTTGTTTGAACTGTATTACAGAAACACTTATGATGTAGACAAGATGATGGATGAGATTAATGAGCAGACTGAGAACATGAAGCAGGTTCATGAAGCTTTTCAAACCCCTTTAGAGCAGCTGCCGACTTTGATGAGGTAACCTTTTGCATTTTATTTGTATTTGTTAAGATTAAAATTAACCTTGATCAGAGAGTGATGGTTATCTTTGTTGGTTGTAGGAAGAATTGGAATCTGAACTTGAGGAGTTGGAAGAGGCTGAATTGGAGGAACAAGTTCTACAACCTGTAGCCCAAACTCAAGTTCATATAACGGTAAACTTTTCAGTTGTTTCATGTAGTTTAGCATTCTCCTGGTCATCATATTCTTCTTTCATCTGTAATTTATTTTTGGATTTTTCAACTAATTCAATGTGGACTAAAATTTTCATAAAAGATGCATGGAAGGAATTGCTTGATGCAGCGGAGTGATCAAAGCTTAATCAATTGATGAAAGCTTAAGGGATTGAATGGTTGGCTTCGTTGGTGTTTATGCAGCAACTAAAGCAATCGATAACCACAAGGATAAACTGGTAGTAAAGAAGGCACCAAGAGCAGTGAGTATTAACTTTCTTGAATCAATCTTAAAACCTAGTGCAGCATATATTGTAAGATCTATGTAACATGTGGTTGTGTAAACACTTTTATTCGTTTTTATAAAACAATTATTGAGTATGAATTATGAAACTTGAATTTGAATGCAAGGGAGCAAGCACGATGAAAACTTGACCAGTATAGAATGAATGTAAAAGAGTGTTTAGGTACTTACCAGAATTTGAAGCTTAACAGAATTTTGTTGGGTACTTACAAAAAATTGTATTCTTTCTTAATAGAACTGGACGAATGTTGATATACATTATTGATTGAAGCAATTATTGTTGAATGTGGATGGTTTTAAAGGTTTGTACAGGTATTTGGAATTCCTGCAGAAAATGTACTGCCGGTCAATATTGACCTGGTCAAAATTGGTCAATACTGACCTGGTCAAAATTGGTCAATATTGACTAATTTTGACCAAGTCAATGTTGACTGGCTGTAAGTTTTTTTGATGTTACAAAAAAATTCGTACGGCTTGGAGGTGTTACTACTGTCAGGTTACAAATATTTCGTAACTGATTTTGCCTGTTACGACTTATCACGTTGTAACAGCTCAAGCTTGTTACAAACGCCGTTACAACCCAAAATTAGTAACGGCCCCACCGCCGTTACAAAGAAAATGTAACACCCCTTTTTGAAACAGGCAAGAGCCGTTACAACCCATTTTAGTAGCGGCTTAGTTCTGTTCCTAATCCCAGAATTTGGTGTAGCGTATGTCTATAATATAATTAATGTTAAGTGTTCTAAACTTCATTTCAATCATTGAAACATTCTTAGAAGACGACAATAGCTGTCTCACACAAACTATTAGCTTCAAAGCAATTTTCAAGTGATGAATGATCAATACGAAACATTCAGAGTCTATATCAAATGACTGTCTCACACAAATCATGTAAGATGTTACCAGGCGATTTTCATATGATCATCTTTTGACTTTCGTCAAGAATATAAGATGAACTTGGTTAAAGAGAAAGCTTACCAACACATATTTCGGGAAATATGTAAGCGAGTTAAACGCAGCTCGAAATATCAAATGTGTATAAATCAAAAACTATATAGTTATACGACTTTTGTCTCAAGTAGGAGATAGAGTAGAAA
Source organism: Papaver somniferum (assembly GCF_003573695.1). Lineage (NCBI taxonomy): Eukaryota > Viridiplantae > Streptophyta > Magnoliopsida > Ranunculales > Papaveraceae > Papaver > Papaver somniferum. Next base: position 194,773,822 of record NC_039366.1, on the reverse strand, counting down.
TGAACTTTCCGAGTGATAGATGAGTTTCGGTCTCAACATACCTATTGTTGATGAACTTCCACAAGCTTTCCTTAGTAGTTCTTCGTCTTCAATTGATGAACGATGTGAAGTCTAAAGCTCAACTACACAATCTATCCTAGTCTGTGACATCTCTACAAGTATACTAGAAATCAAGACTTATAGTTTTGATCACTAAACTTGACAAACAAGCTTGAGATAGCAACGCTTGCAAGTTCGACCGAGCACTGCTATAACAGAAAGTGTAGTTGAGCATTAGACTTCACGGAGTTCATCGATTGAAGACGAAGAATTACTAAGGGGAGCTTGAGGAACTTCATCATCAAAAGGTATGTAGAGACTTTAACTCATCTATCACTCAAAAGTATATCTACTCTATCTCCTATTTGATACAAAGCTCGTATAGCTATGTAGACTTCGATTATACACATTTGATATTTCGAGCTGAGTTTAACTCGCGTACATATTTCTCGAAATATGTGTTGGTAAGCTTTCACTTTAACCAAGTTCATCTTATATTCTTGACGAAATTCAAAAGATGATCATGTGAAAATCGCTTTGTAACATCTTACATGGTTTGTGTGAGACGGTCATTTGATGTAGACTCAGAATGTTTCGTATTGATCATTCGATCACTTGATAATTGCTTTGAAGCTAATAGTTTGTGTGACACAGCTATTGTAGTCTTCCAAGAATGTTTCAATGATTGAAATGGGAGTTTAGAACAAATAACCATGATTGGATATAGCATAGTATGCGTACTTGTATGCTAACTTTTGCAAGTTATTCCAAGTTTGAGAGCCATAGTATGCATACCCGTATGCGCACTGGTTGGGTAATGAAAGTCCGGGAACTTAGTATTCATACCGGTATGCGTACTGGCGTGAGTTTCAAGTTCCGGAAATTCAACTGAGTTTGGAAGGTATGTGTACCCCCGTTCACATACTGGCGAACCCAAACCTAGTCCGAACACTTAGATATGCGTACCCGTTTGCATACTTGAGTAGGTTATGTTCTAAAATCGATTTGTTCATGAACTAATACATTTATATAATAAGGAGTGCAATCTTTTGCAACCCGTGGATATAATGTTCAAGAATTGATTCGAGTGAATCAAAATCGTTTTTGCTTCAATTCTGTCTTGTATACTTCTATGAGAATAAACAATTGAACAACTCTAGAACTAGTTTCATTTGAGTCATTTGAACTAGTTATGGTTAAGATGAATATGAAAGTGTTCATATGGCTAACTTCGTTTAACTATTGTTGAGCCAACAAAGGTGTACACACTTAGGTACGGTTACTCATATATAAATGAAGTCACTTTTTATTTGTGTGTAACAAGCTAAGTTCGATCTAACGGTTTAAAGATATTAGCTTGAGTCTGATCAAGTTTTCATCTAACGGTGAATATTGAATGTTATGTTACCAAAGTAACATTGATTGCAAACCCTAACTTGAAGACTATATAAGGGAGAACTCTAGCAACTTGGAAACCTAATCCCCGGACCTCTTGTGTGATACTAGTTGTGACTAGAGTCGATTCTCCTTTAACCTTAGGTTTTTGCAAAACCCAGTAGGTTAACGACTTGAGGACTTCATTGGGATTGTGAAGCCAGACCCAATTATTTTCTTTGTAGTTGCGTGTTCTGATCTTGCTATTTTCTATCGTGTTGAGTACTATCTTCTCTAAGATTTTCTCGAGATTTAATCTCTGATAAGAAAGATAAAAGGTAGTCACAAACATCTTTGTCTCATCGTTTGTGATTCCACAATATCTTGTTTTGCTAGCATACGATTAAGATTATTGTGAGGTGATTGATATTTCTAGGTTGTTCTTCGGGAATATAAGTCTGGTATATAAATTGGTTCATGTTCACCTTGATTTATCAAAAGACGGAAGAAAACTCATAGGTATATCTGTGGGAGACAAATTTATCTATTCAATAGACTTTTCTGTGTGAGACAGATTGGTTTATCAAGACTTCGACTTTGGGTCGTAGCAACTCTTAGTTGTGGCTGAGATCAGCTAAGGGAATCAAGTGCGCAGAATCCGGCGTGGTTATAGAGGCATAAGGAACGCGATTGTACCTTGATCAGTTTGAGATTGGTTAGGGCTCAACTACATTCCAGTCCGAAGTTAACTTGGAGTAGGCTAGTGTCTGTAGCGGCTTAATACAGTGTGGTGTTCAAATCTGAACTAGGTCCCGGGATTTTTATGCATTTGCGGTTTCCTTGTTAACAAAATTTCTGGTGTCTATATTATTTCTTTTCCGCATTATATTTTCTATATAATCGAAATCTCACAGGTTATGTGTAAGTTCAGTCAATTGTAAATCCAACCTTTGGTTGTTGATTAAATTGATTGATACTTGGATATTGGTTTTTGATACCGTCCAAGTTATTTCTTATATTCAATCGGGCTCGTAAATTCCTATTTGTTTGATTGCGGATTGAATTGATAAATAGAGATATAACTCTTGAATGTACTTTTCCTAAGATTGAGTCTGACTGTCTAGTTGATTCTCTTGAAAGTATATTGGAGTTTGTCCATATAGATTGCTAAGCGAAATATTGGATGTGGTTGTTAGACCCCCGCTTTTTCAGTAACTGGTTAAATTTGGGGAAAACCCAATCGTAAAAATAGTTATGGTTGGTATTTGTCTATTCGAGACGAACCGTAAAGATAATTACGGTTGTTGATGTCTTTTATTTTTTCCAACCGTATCATATTATTTGCATGGCTATATTTATTGCATACGTTACAATTGGTTTTTGAAATTCGATACCAACCATAATTAGATTTACGGTTGTTTTTGGTATTTAATTTTGAACCATAATTTATTTTGTATGTTTTCAAATGATTGTTACTGTTGGAATTATGAAATTAGGGCTGCTCAACGGGTAGGGTGGGTAGGATATGCCATATTTCGCCACCCTACCCGCTGACTGACGGGTAAGAACTTTTTTACCCGCCACCTTACCCGCCATTAAACGGGTAAGATCTTACCCGACCCATTAATTGACGGGTCGGGTCGGGTAGGGTGGCGGGTATAACCGTTTTTTTTTTTTTTGGATTTTCCATGTTCTGGACTTTTTGGTTACTAGTTATTGACTGTGTATACAAAAAATGTTTCCCAAAAAAACAAAAAAAATCTTGCAACAGCACAAAAGCCAATCTAGCTAAATATGTATCTGATGGTACTGTCAATCTAACTAGGTAAAAATGAACAAACAAAAGCATCCTGCTAGGCACAAAGCCATTTGTAGTCTCAAGAAACAAAAGTTGTATTCTTTTCAAAAGCCACCATGAATCCCAGCATAATTTCATGTTCTTCACATGCCCTTGTTCTTCATATAACTTCATACGACCTTTTTCTTCAATCATCATCTACGATGATGGAATAAGTACTAAGATCACCAAATAAATCTGCATAACAACAGATAAAGAAAATCAACATAAAAATCTCTTTATACGCTACATATCAAAGCTGATTAACAAAGATTAATTAATCAGGTTGAGAAGATGGTGAAGGTGGAGGTGGCGGAGATGCAACATCACTGGCCCTTCGTTACACAGATTGAGATGCAGCTTGAGAGGGAATAGGAGGTCTCGTTGACATCTCTTTTGTAATCTCAACCATTTTTGCTCGCACTAAGCCTGCACAAACTAAATTAATTACACGTCAAAGGCAATCATTCATAACTTATGTTTCAATATATTTTAATAATTCAGTACTTGAAAGACAACAAGGTACGTGTACAACATCTTTCCAAAATGAAATCTGTCAAGTACTTATCGACAATACGATCAACAGATAAATATAGAACTTAAATGTTTGTGCCAAATGCTAACTACTAAAGTGTAAAGTGAACTTCTCAAGAAGGTGCCTAAAATCAAGCAAAATGAAATGTTGGACCAGGCATGTTTGACTAAAAGAAATAACATTTGTTCCTCAAAGATAAATATCCTTATATCATAATTTCAGCATGTAGAGTCAGAACTTTCTCTTAGAAAACAATTTCATGGGTTTGCCTTTGGTGACTGTCATGTGCATGAGGAACTCAACAGCTCACCTTGCTGATAACGATGCTTAACAGTTCAAAGCCTAAGAAGATTGCAAGTGAAGGAAAATGGTCACCATCATCGTTTCTCTTAAGAACTCTTTGTATGCATAATCAAATAGATCAAGCAAAGAGTTAATACACAATAAATCAGGATAGCCACATAGCAATCTAATAAGTAAGTGCACTTTAATAAAAGAGTATTTCCAGAGATGTACAAGAACGCCAACTGACTGCAAACTAGGAAATATGATTCTACTATAACATGTAATGCGAAGTGGACTCAATGTGATTGAAATCAATTGGAAATTGAGGGCACTAACTAAATTTCCATAGGTTCCAGAATTGAATGTGTCCACTGTAATTTCATTGACAACCCACTAACCCATTTACATTGAATCATATTCACTCAAACTCTTACCGTATCATAGTGGTTATGTGGGGTTCGTGCCCATTATTGATTTGGTAGTGAAGAAAAGAAGATAACCCTTCTATGTGTTCTGCTTATAAACATTAAAGTGTATATTTGTTACCTTATATAATACAAGGCCCCTAATGACAAGGAACTCCAGAGGAGGAACGCCCCTAGCAATTGCAATCTACGAAAGTACAAATTCACTCACTTATGGAAAACTAAGCATCCGAATTCAAATCAAAATCAAGCTTCTGAGATATCAAGCTCAACTCGAGTGGATCACTCATACTCTAGTTAGGATTAGGATTCTATATAACAAAGCAAAGAAACCCGAGCAAAAGAAGTACAAATCATATTACTCAACTGATTTCAAATAATTTCTTCATATACAAATGAAACCACCAAGCAATACAACATACTTCAGGTATAAAAAGAAAAATCCATTCATATTATTAAAAAAAAATGATAATTATGTGATTATTATATACTTACCTAAGATTGGACGTCAGTTCATAAATTCTTCATCAGATTTGCCGGAATTAGATTATTAGGGTGTAAACGAACCAATTGAGTAAAGGGTTTTAACCGAGACCTTGAAAGATGAACATGAATTCGAGAAGAGTAAGGTTTAGGGTAACACTAGGAAAGGGTTTCTATGACTCTATGTTCGATTTGAGGAAGAAGAAGAAGAAAGAAGAGAATATAAATGGGTAGACGAAAAGGCCAGTTTACATAATACCCCTAATATCTTTCAAAATAACAAAGAAATAGGAAGGAGAAACAAAAATGGAAGGGTTATTTTGTCTTTTCAATATAAGGCGGGTAGGCGGGTAGGATAGGATAATTTCGAGCTTTACCCGTCACCCTACCCATTTAACGGCGGGTAAGAAATCTCTAACCGTCACCCTACCCGTCACATGGCGAGTAGGGAAGTATACGGGTAAAACACTTGCGGGTAGGGTAGGATTGGCGGGTATGGATAGGGTATGTGCACACCCTATGTGAAATTAAGGTTGGTTGACTTGAGTTACGGTTCATCTCAACGCTTTCATTACCAAATGTAACTTCATATATTGTGTCATCATGTTGTCTCATTTACACTAATGTGGTGATATTTTGGTCTAGGTCATGGATGTACCTCCGCTAATAGATGAACAACCTTTAGCAAACGAAGTTACCACCGAAGATTGTACCTTTCACTTTTTAACCGACTTGGTAGGTTAATAACAAAACATACGTCTTTCATTCTTTGGAATACATTACTAGAAATTTCATATTGTTAAATGTGTTTTCTAACTTTTTGTTTTTGAACCTATTTTGTAGACATGGAAGGAAAAAGATGATGCAAAGGAGTGGACTAGAGAACGAGGCAAGTTGATTATGTGTATCATAGTTTGTAATGGTCAAATTAATGACCGAAGTTTTCAAATGATTTGCGAGTGTAGTGGAGAGCATCAAAGTCAAGCAAAAAAGGATACCGTGTCTGAAGCAAAGACGATGAGGAAGAATACTACTTTCACTAAGAAGATCTGATGCCCTTTCAAGCTTCGATTTAGGATCAACTCGGAAAGAATGCGGGTTTTGGAGAAAGTAGTATACATTAGTCACAACCACCTTATAGCGGAGAGTTTGCTAACACACCCTTATGCTGGACAGCTTACTGAAGAAGAAGAAGAAAATGTCGTAGGTTTAATTTTCTGTTGCAACTAATAAAACGATGTACTCCCTCGGTTTCAAGAAAAGTGATACTTTCACTTTAGGCACAATTCTCGAAAATTGAGTGCATAACCATTACGCAAACCACCACAAAGGATGCATAACACATTATGCAACCATATTTTGGTTTATGGGTCGACTAATTTTCGGTTTCTGGAAAAGTGATATTTTCACATTCCGTTTCAGGAAAAGTGATACTTTCACTCCGTTCCAGAAAAAAAAGTTTTTAGTAGATTTCTGGAAAGTATCACTTTTTCTGAAACGGACTGAAAGTATCACTTTTTCTGAAACGGCGCGAAAAGTATCACTTTTTCTGAAATGGGGCGAAAATATCACATCTTTTGAAACGGAGCGAAAGTATCACTTTTTCTGAAACGGGGTGAAAGTAGCACTTTTTCTGAAACGGGGTGAAAGTAGCATTTTTTCTGAAACAGACGAAAATAGTTGCAGACAGACCCCATCTTCAGATTCTTCTTCGGTCGGCCCTCCCACCGTGGCAACGGTCTAAATGGTAGGGGTGAGATTTGGCTTGGTTGGTCGGGTTAGAAGGCTTTGCTGAAAATATAAATTCATTACATACCTGAACTAGAATTTTTTTGCCAGGATTGCCCATCCGATCCGTGGAATCAATGGAAGTGCAGTCCAAGTTATATTCCTTGTATTCCCCGAGTTTCTCGGATTAACCCAAGTTTGAATAGATATGCACATAAAATCCCTAATTGTCTTAATTTACCATAAAACAAAATTAGTAATAGTTTTTTTTAGTAATAACTACTTCATTTATCTTAAATTTCCAAATAACTAAAATTATTTACAATGATACAATTTTTTTTCATATTGAATTATTAATGAGACAGATATAATCATATAATTTATATTTTCATAATTAGATTTGAAGATAATAATTAAAGTTCCTCTATCTTCTTAGACTGTCTGTCTTAATAATTTTTAGGTTTGATTTAGTCTTGCTGGCCGATATAATTTATTTTATGTCGACTCTACCATTTTTTCTCTCTGTTTAACTATTTTGGTGTTTTGTTAGAACCCATTTGGTCTGTTTTGGTGTTGTTTCTCTGAAATAGTTACCCACAGTGGTTTTGTAGTGGTTTTGTCGACCTTCTGTATCTTCGCCAATGTTTTTAACTATTTTGGTTTCCTGTCAGACATAAGTTCGTATGGTTTTCATGACTCTGTAATGTGGAATAGTTAACATCCATTGGTTTAATTACGAATCGGAGCCAGCATAGTCTTTTATCCCCCTAGTAATTTATCTTATGGTTCAATCTTTTGGTGTCTCAAGGTTTCATTCTGTCTCTTAATCTTTAAAAAACTAATTAAGATTTCCCTGCATCCTTTTCTAATATAATTTTTTTTATCATCTGCCATACCCTTGTGCTTCGTTAGCATTTTGCCTTTTTAGAACTTGGTGATGAATTCCCCTGATGCTCTTATTATTTGTCCCCTTCTGGTGGCTCTATCTTTTTTAGACGAAATTATGGTGATTGGTTATAGGTGGTCTTTCTCACAATGGAGTTGGCTTCAAGACTGAGACGGTATTATATTAGAACTACTTGTAATATTCAGGCTCTTCCAATTCAGTTGTTAGCTCGCACTCACATACCTTTGTGACCGTAATGGATTTTCGGATTCTCAGCAGATTGGTAGTATATGATGTTGATCCTTACAATGCAGCAACAACCTTTGATGATATGGTGTATTTAGTGTTGTCAGGGCCCCTGGTTTCTCCTTTATTTTTGGGACTTTGTTTATACTGGCCTTTCTCTTATTAGTTCAGTTATAGCCCAAGTTTCCTCTCAAGATAATTCTGTCTTTTCCTGTTTTTTGTTTCCCCTTTTACACCATGAAACTACTCTCATGGAACGTCCGAGGTATTGGGACACCTCTCACTAGGGATCATCTAAACCACCTCTGCCATTAATATAAGTCAGATATTATTTTTTTATCGGAGACAAAGGTCCCATTCGACCGAATGGACCTTATTTTGAAAAAATCTGAATTTCATGATTGGTTTATAGTTCCTTCTGTGGATATCGCTAAGGGGTTCGTAATAGCCTGGCACAATAATGTAGATATAAAATTAATATCTTCCCATTTAAATGTCTGTCATTTTGAAATGTTAATTGGTGACAAAGAAATAGAAATTGCTTGCGTTTACGGTGTTGTGGAAGCAGATGAGAATTTAACACAATGGTCATATATTTCATATCTAGCCAAACAAATTCAAAAGCCTTGGGTAATAATTGGAGATCTGAATATCATCCTGGATCCGGGAGAAAAATAAGGCGGCAACAATTCGAGCTCTAGCAACAAGGCTTTTGTTACTCAAGTTATTGACTCTCTGGGCCTCAAAGATGCGGGATATGAAGGAGCCCCATTTGCTTGGTCAAATAACAGAAGCGAAGATGCTAACATTTGTGAAAGGATTGATAGAGTTTTAATATCTTACTAGTGGATTCATATCTTCCATAACATAAAGGTAAGTCACCTATCAAGAGTTGGTTATCACCATACTCCTATACGTTTTGACTCAAACCCGGAAACAAAAAGACTTATCAAACCATTTAGATGCATTAGATCCTGCCTTACGTACCCTACATTATCAACAATAGTGGCAGCATCTTGGAAGCTCCATTCATCAAATTCCCCGGCTAGAAACTTTGCCTCGAAACTAAAATCTCTCTCCTCAGACCTTGCTCAATGGAATTCAGATGTTTTCGGCAATATCATAAAAATATAAAAACTCTTAATAACAAAACTGAAAACATTCACAAATCTGGGAACTTTGATAAACTCAAGAACCTCCAAGCTGAACCGGGGAAATTGTACGAGATTAAAAACGACTATTACCATCAACTATCTAGAGATAAGTTTTTTAAAGAATATGATCAAAACACCGAATATTTCCATGCTATTGCCTCCAATAGAAAATGGATCAATGCAATTCATTCTCTTGGAGAACCTTCAGGTCTTTGGATCTCAGACCGAGACCAAATCAATTCTCTATTGATCAATTATTTCACCCAAATTTGAACTTCTCAAATGAGCAACTACAATGTCGAACTCTCATAAATAATCCAACCTTGTATCTCAGATTCGGAAAATTCTTCTCTAACCCAAATTCCATCCAAAGAAGAAATTTGGTCCACTCTTTCTAAAATGAACCCTTGGGGAGCTCCTGGCCCGGACGGATTTCAATCGGTTTTTTTTAAAGCCAATTGGGATATCTTGGGGTCGGATATTACAAATACCATACAAGAATTTTTTAGAACAAGGATTATAATACAAGAATTCAACCATTCTTTTAGTACTTTTATCCCAAAAATATCAACACCTCAAACCCCAACAGATTTCAGACCTATCAGCCTCAGCAACACGATATATAAACTTATTTCCAAAATTTTAGCCAATAGATTAAAACCCCTATTGAAAACGATCATTTCTCCCAACCAATCAAATTTTCTTCCAGGGAGACAAATTACATACAATATTATCATACCCCATGAGTTGATTCATTCAATGAAAACTTCCAAAAAAAAAGGGTTTTTTGCTCTTAAGAGCGATCTCTCCAAAGCTTTCGATAGAGTTTAGTGGCCTTTTATTAAGAAAGATGTATCCTCATTTGGCTTCAGGGGTGACTGGGTTAATCATCTTTCAATGCATTTCCACTACCTCCTTTGCCATCCTTCTAAACGGATCCCCAGGTCCAACCTTTTCCAATTCAAGGGGGCTAAGATAAGGTGATCCTTTATCCCCCTATCTTTTTCTAATTTGCATGGAGATCCTATCAAGACTCCTTGAAAAAGAAATAAGAGAAAATAAAATCTCAGGGATTCAAATAAATAAACACGCCCCTGCCATATTCCATCTCTTCTTTGCCGATGATTGCTTTCTTTTCACCAAAGCAGACCTGGGAGAAGCAAAAACTTTATTGGATATTTTATCTAATTTTGAGAGAATTACATGCCAAATGGTTAATCTTTAAAAATCAGGAATGTACTTTAGCCCCAAAATTCATCCCAAACATGGGAAAATAATTGCAAAAATCCTTAAAGTCCAGCTGTTGACTAAAAAAGACAGGTTTCTAGGAACTCCTCTCTTCTTTGATAAAAACAGGAAGGAGAATTTTGAACCGCTTCTTCAAAAATACTATAATACCTTACAAGGTTGGAAAGCAAAGTTGTTATCTCAAGTTGGCAGAACAGTTTTAATTCAATCCATTCTTCAAGTGTACCCGACATATCAGATGCAGATGCTAGCTCTTCCTAAAGAAACCTTAGATAAATTAGATAAAATCCAAAGAGATTTTTGGTGGAAGAAAGATGGGTCAAAAGGTAAAGGTGGTTATATAAAGGCGTGGAAAGGCATGTGCAAGCCAAAAAGACAAGGGGGATTTGGAATAAAAAATCCTCATAATTTCAATATAGCCCTTTTAACAAAACTATCTAGAAGATTAATGATGGAAAAAGATTAGCTATGAGTTAAACTTATTGAAGCGAAATACTTCTATAATTCCAATCTGTTCGATCCTACAAGAAACTATGAGCTATCATGTATTTGGACAAGCATTCAGAAAGGTCTAAATATCATTAAAGAAAATTAAATTTGGCAAGTGAAAAATGGAGCTAGTACGAACATATGGGAGGACAACTGGATTCCCAACATGGACAGAATAAATAAACCAAGGGACAGAGATGACAATTTGCCGCAAAAAGTTCAAGAGCTAATAAATAATGAAGGATATTGGGACACAGAAAAGCTAGATGATTTGTTCACTTCAGACATAAAAGAAAAAAATCTAGTTGTTACCCCAAGTAAAGAAGATAGAGACAGGATAAGATGGGCTCATCACCAATCAGAAGATTTCTCGGCAAAAAATATTTATAACTTTCTCATTAATCGTACTCCTGATAATGAAAATGATATAAATTTCCCGTGGAAAAAACTATGGAAGATGCAGACTTTACCTCGGATCAAACTATTTATTTGGAAATTAATTCAGAAATATTTACCGACCTCGAGTAGACTAGCAGCTCATAACCCAGAGATTTCCCCAGAGTGTCAAATGTGCAATAACCAAGCTATGGAAACGAAAAATCATCTATTTAGAACTTTCCCTTTTGCCAGAGTAGTTTGGTTCGGTGCTCCTTAGATGCAGTCAATTCGCGGATTAACACAGATACAATTAGCAAGTGGGTTGATTTATTATCGCTGATCAAAACTTCTCGCAATTTAGGGAACAAACTGCAATCATTCTTTGGTTCATATGGAAATATAGATGCGAGGTAGTTTTTAGAAAAACCGTTCCGGACCCCTCTTTTTTAATCCAACAGATAAAAATGTTCATCCAGTCTTCAGTTATCAACGAAGAGACCAAACCTCAAGGCATCCAAAAAATGAAGATTCCCATTCACGTGTGGAACAACATTAGGTCGGATTGGATAATATTAATTGATGAGTCCTATAAAAAAGAAAATCTATCCATTGGATGTGCTTTCATTCTGTACTCGGCAGACCAAGAAGCTTTCCTTCATATTTCAGCTGACTCTGATTGGGCTTCCTCAGTGATACATGCAGAAGCAAAAGCTCTTTTAAATGCTTTAAATTGGCTAGAAAATAATATTCTTTCAAGGGTCTGTATAGTCACGGACTATAAACTCCTTCTGGTATCTATCACTAAAAAAGATACAGATGCTTCCTGGGTTGCAGAGAATACTATTAAAGAAGCAATCTCTTTGTTGGATAAACTTCATCAAGCTCAAGTAAAATTTATAAACAGAGATTACAATGCTGCAGCGGACTCATTTGCAAAGGAAGCAAGGATCAGAAGACTTTATCATATGTCAACGCACTTGTGTCAACGAGTGCAAAAAGAGAGTATTACTTCTAATATTTTGATGAAAATGAAATTGTAGATCTTCTGTATTACATTGCTTGATTTAATATATTAACCTTTTCCATTAAAAAAAATTGTATAAAAATAGTTTTATATAATTATATGATAGTTCTTTAGGTTGGATGTATCGCTCGGGTTAGAAATTTTTGTTCCCGTACTCGTCCAGATTTAACTCGGGTTCATAAATTTTTTCCCAAAGTTTAGAGATACATTGCTCATACCCGCCTAACATCCGGGTTGGGCATTGATTGGGTGGGTTGACCCAACCCAACGTATCTAGTCTAGTTGTCTATTGCATAGTCATACAATCTTCTAAGTTTTACGTTTGAAACTCAATAACATTGGCTTTTAATTTTTAGTTATGCACTCCAACAACTTTAACTGGGTTGGCTGGGATTTGGAAAAAGGACCAAGATGATTAGAAAAAGAATGATGTTTTTGGGCACCGTTCCTTTTTGGAGGGGAGCCATGATTTTATTTTGGGTTAGACATTTAGAAGTAAATTGAAGCCACCCCTTATCCAAATATTTATGTTAATTCTCAAATTACTCTTTTTAATTAAGTATGTGTAATGTTTAGTTAAATGATTAAGTTAAGTAATTAGTGAGCTTGAATTAAGAAGTTGGATTTTTTAGAAGAATAACTATTGAGAGAAGCAGATTAAGAATAAGATGATGGTTTGTAGAAAAAAAATTAGATGATGATTTCGAAATAAGGGTTTTGGGTACTAGGGTATACTTCAAATTTGGTCAATACTGCTTGAATTGGCCAAAACTTTCGAAAAAAATAAATAATTATGAACTGATTTCGACTACGACATCTAAAGAACAGGTATCCGAACTCCTCTGCAAGTGTAGTTCGGCTAATGATTCTGAGACACAGATAGCCGAACACAACTTTAATGGATTTTTTGTTTTGTTCGGCTATCTATTTCCAGGACAGGTAACCGAAATTTTAGGCTAGCGTATACAAAGTGATGTTCGGTTTAGTTGGTGCACCATTTTTTTAGCCGAACTTTAAGCCTTAAATCTGCGGGACTCGTAAAGTTCGGCATGCTCGCAAGGTTCTCTGTGTTGCCAAACTCTTTTTTCGTCATGCTCGCAAAAATTTTGCGACTCAATCGAACTCAACATTTGGATATACGGAGAAGAGTTCGGTTAAGAATTTCTTTTTGCAATTCAACCGAACTCAACACTTTCCTATACAGAGAAGAGTTCGGGTAGAACAAAACAAAAAATTGTAACCGAAATTGTAATTAAGTTAAGTAATTAGTGAGCTTGAATTAAGAAGTTGGATTTTTTAGAAGAATAACTATTGAGAGAAGCAGATTAAGAATAAGATGATGGTTTGTAGAAAAAAATTAGATGATGATTTCGAAATAAGGGTTTTGGGTACTAGGGTATACTTCAAATTTGGTCAATACTGCTTGAATTGGCCAAAACTTTCGAAAAAAAAAAAATTATGAACTGATTTCGACTACGACATCTAAAGAACAGGTATCCGAACTCCTCTGCAAGTGTAGTTCGGCTAATGATTCTGAGACACAGATAGCCGAACACAACTTTAATGGATTTTTCGTTTTGTTCGGCTATCTATTTCCAGGACAGGTAACCGAAATTTTAGGCTAGCGTATACAAAGTGATGTTCGGTTTAGTTGGTGCACCATTTTTTTAGCCGAACTTTAAGCCTTAAATCAGCGGGACTCGTAAAGTTCGGCATGCTCGCAAGGTTCTCTGTGTTTCCAAACTCTTTTTTCGTCATGCTCGCAAAAATTTTGCGACTCAATCGAACTCAACATTTGGATATACGGAGAAGAGTTCGGTTAAGAATTTCTTTTTGCAATTCAACCGAACTCAACACTTGCCTATACAAAGAAGAGTTCGGGTAGAACAAAACAAAAAATTGTCATTGAAGTGTTGTTCGTGTTCTTCATCTTTAAACGTTCGGTTACAAAACTAGAGTTTTTTTCAAAATTATCCTAACCGGAATTGCCACCGTAACTTCTATTTTCAACCTATTTTGATGATTACTACTCAATTTTTTCAACCAAAAATGAATCAAAAGTAATGGGTATGTGGAAAAAGAGAAGAAGATGAGATTTTTTTTCAAACTCAGAAATTCGTCTAGGTGATGTGTATGGATTTGATTTGATTTTGTTATTGATTTAGATTAAGTAAATGATAAGTTAGTCGGTCCCTCAATTTAAGACAGCCCTTATATATATAGGGTAGGTGTCGTAAGCAAACCATGGCCCCCCTCCGAATGGAGTGGTGCCCAAAAACTTGGTCTAAGAAAAGGCCTTTCGCTGAGCTGAGCTGGGCCTTGTGCGCCACACACTCATGCGTCGACTCAGGACCGGCTCTGACTACTGAAACACGTTGTCTTCAAATGCAAAACCAGTTAGAGTGAGCTACATAGTTGGCTTCTTTTAGGTAAAACTAGACTGGACTAAATTGAAGTGGGAAAGCTTTTCCTTGATCTGATTCAATGTGGACGTCATACTCCATTCAAAATTCTGTTGACTTGTTTTTCCATCACTCGATGATAAATTTGTCCCATTGCATCATTTTTGGCAATTAAGGACGAGATCGATGATAGCTTTTGTTTCGGCCTCAACGCGAGAGAATCCACTAGTCCCGCATCCTAGAATTCAGCTCTTCAATTTCTGGCCACCACAGCGCATGCGCCTTCATTTCTCCGACTGCCTGCCGCGTCAACATCTAGCTTTAACCAAGTAAATTTAATCAAACCCCTATAATCAAAAATTATAAAATTTCAATAATGTTTGTACCCAGAAATATTTCCAGGCACAGAACACGATAAAACTGGTGATGATGATCAGATCTAGGATTTTACACAAAACAAGCATAAAGATAATAGACACGAATTTTTAACGTGGTTTGTCATGGTTTGCCTACATCCACGGACGAATCCCCGTTGGGAGAGATATCTTATTGAAATATGGGTTACAATGATTTCTGATCCCTTTTAGGGTTTGTTGGTGTATTTTTCTCTATCCGGGCGTCTCTCTTTAGGGTTGAGATTCCCATCTATTTATACAATTGAATACATGGGTTAAACCCTAATTTCGAGATAAATTTCCTCTGCAAGTAACTTGGTCAGCAAGTCATCCAGAAACTTCTAAAATTTTCCTGACGGATTCTGGCACTCGATCAGTGGATACGGGCCAGACTGGCATGGGCCGGTGGATCTGACCAACGATCTTGACTTTGACTGGTGGGGTTGACTTTTTGCTGTTGGTTGCGACTGTCGAGATTTAAATGGAAGGACTTGCTGGAAGACTGGTTGACAGGCATAACGGGATGGCAGCATGGATGGAGGATTTCGCCTGTGGACAAGGCTGGGCATCTTGGACGGCGGACTTGGCCGGGGGACATGGCCGGGGAGCGTCGTTGGGGACATGGTCGGGCAACATCGCCGGGGACATGGCCAAGGACTGGCTGGGAGCAAGACTTGGAAACTTGGTTGGAAACTGCTTACCGAAGGTTGATTTTTATCGTTGACTTTGTAGGTTGACCAGTTGTTGACTTTATGTAACAATGGGCCGGTTGGTGAGCTGCGTCGGTTGGATGGATGACAGGTTTGGCTGACAGCTGAATGGTGACCCAGATAATATTTTGGCCCAATATATGGTAATTTTATCATGGTACAAACATCGCCCCCTCTTAACCTTCAACTTGTTGCAGGGTTAAGAAGTTCGTTTTCTTTTTTTGTATTGACAACCAATGATAAAATTTGCCCCCAAGAGTGAATTATTGTTGTTGAAGCGTAAATAAAGTTGCCTTCGTTGTTTGTAAAAATCACCACCAAGTCGCCCCCAAGTGAGTCTATTCTGATTGGAATATCGATGGGAAGCAGGTGAGCACGAACCATTATTGTGGACAAAATCTGGACTGAAGGCCGAACTGGTCTGCAACGGAAGCGTGATACTGGCACAGAGTAGATGCATGAAACTATAGTGCAATGATTGATGCGAAACAATTATAATGTTGAAAGTGAGTTGCATCTGTTGATGCAAAACTGGGTTGCAGCAGTTGAATCAAAACAGGGATGCAATGGTTAATGGGAAACCGAATCACAATAGTTTCGTAGGATTTAAACTGGTAACAGTTATTGGAAAAGACGAGCTATCTTTGAAGTCACTGAGCTGGAATCTGTGTCGGCTGTTGTTGCAATAGAAACTTGAATTTGCGGGTTGTCAGTAATTTATGTCCAAACTGGGTAGTGATAGTTGTTGGTATTAAAGTGTTGTCAACTACAGGCTGAGATGCTGCAATTGTGACTGAAAAAGCGATGGAAGTTGGTGAGTTCCTTCAATTGTTTGGATGTTCAAAAGACTTTGTGTGTCGCTGGATCTTCAACGATCTGGGATGTGCTACTGGATCTGACATCGATCTTTATATGTCGTCAGGATAACAACAATGACTTAACTGAAATGCACAATTGCAGCGGAACTGGAACGCAATGACTGCGGTAACCTGGACTACGATAGCCATATAAAACTGCTCTGCAGTAGCAATGAGAAAAACTGGATTGCAAAAACTTCGGGCAAAGCTGAACTGCAGTAGATGCGATCGGCTAAACTGCAGAAAATACGAGTGAAGTTGCATTTCCACAGCTGTGATCAGCTATTCTGCGGGATCTACGAGCAAAGCTGGACTGCAACAGCTTCGATCAAAGTTGCACTGCAGCAGCTGTGATCAGCTGGACTGCAGGAGCTACGAACAGAGTTGGACTGCAGCAGCTTCGATCAGCTGGACTGCAACAACAACGAGCAAAGCTGCACTGCAGCAGCTGCGATCAGCTGGACTGCAGGAGCTACGAACAGAGCTGGACTGCAGCAAATTCGATCAACTAGACTGCAGCAGCGACGAGCAAAGCTGCACTGCAGCAGCTGTGATCAACTGGACTGCATGAGCTATGAACAGAGATGGACTGCAGCATCTTCGATCATTTGGACTGCAGCAGCGATGAGCAGAGATGGACTGCAGCAGTTCTGATCAACTATACTGCAGCAACAACAAGCAGAGTTGCACTGCAGCAGCTGCGATCAGCTGGAGCTGCTGAGGAATTAGACTAAACAGTTCGATAAACCTGAGTGTAACAGTTACAAATAAAAGCAGATTGCATCAGTTGCGTCCGACTGAGTACAAAATTGATGAGCAAAACTGGAATGCATCAATTGCGTCCAACTGAGTATAGCAGTTGCTTAGGAACTGGACTACAACAGTTCGATCAACTTAATTGTAGCAGTTATTAACGTTACTATTTGCAATAATTGCGTCAAAATATTAGGATGTATACTCGCCCCCTCTTAATCCTGTAACTCGTTGTAGGATTAAGAAGTTCAGGTTTCCCTTTGTTCTGATTCTCAACAGCTGAATTTTGCATCGTATTTAGGTGCTACGTAACTCGCCCCCAAGTGTGTGGAGTGTTACACAACTAGCTCCGAAAGATATAATTTAGACCATGAGGAGTTACATATCTCGCCTCCAAGTGATGGTCATCCACATTGAAGTGATATGGAACTCGCCCTCAGAAGACATCGATTGTCATGCTGCTTAATTCTCGCACAAGGGTGCACTTCCTTGTTGCATCTCGCTCGCGCATGGAATGAGGTTGAAGGTTTGTCTGCTATCTGGAATTCGCACAGGGGGCCAATCCCACTATCCCAGATGCGCGCAAAATTGTAATGTGTGCATCTCCACATGCTTGGCATGCGAAAATGCTCGCCACATTGTAGATGTCTTACTGAATAAAAGTATGCATGATTAGATAAAAAGATGCGAAAATATTTAGTACCTTATGAGAAGTACTATTGCGACTCTGTGTATGTGGTGCTTAGGACGTCCACCGGCTATGTTGAAGTTTCCCAGTGGCGATGATTTTCGAACTGCATGTTGCCAAAAACTTTCAGACAATAACTCCTCTGAACTGGAAAATCAAACGAGTTGCTCAAGATCGATCTTGCTGCCAACGAATATACGAGCCGAAAATCACAACGAGATGTAACCTGAAGGATATTGTGGACAAAAATTTAACACAGCAATTTCGCGAACATTGGATATGATTAAGTTGCGGACCATAGTCGACACAAAAATTCACACGATCTTTGGAAACTGATCATGTTATGGACTTGGAGATAATATGGAGTTCTCACTCGACGTTGGTTGATGACCATTTTTGATATAGCCGCACCATGCCTCAAATTAAATTTTTCGGAACGCAACAAATTTTGCCTCAATATTGTTCGAATTGAAATACGAACGTGACAAACCAAAAATCGTTGAGTCAATCGACATGATCGCTAATGTGACACTGATGAATGGATAAGGTACGGATGTGACGGCTGATTTTCTGCTGACAATGTGCTAACTGGACTAGTTGGATAGGTTTGGTCCAAATAACTGAACTACAACAGTTAGATCAACTGGGATGTAGCAGTCATGAGTAAAAAGACTGCAGCAGTTCGATTAACTGGACTGCAACATTTGCTGTGAAACTGGACTACAACAGTTCGATCAACTGGACTGTAGCAGTTATGCAGAAGAAGACTGCAGCAGTTCGATCAACTGGACTGCAGCATTGCTGAGAAACTAGACTACAACAGTTCGAATAACTGGACTGTAGCAGTTATGCTCAACACCCAATATGAGCGTGTTGAGGTTCGATAATCAACACCGAATTCACGAACTTTGCTTACGGGCATGTTGGGGACATAAATCAACACAACATCGAACTTCGAGGATTTTATAATTGCTTCATTTGGAAAATAGATTTTCTCTAAACGTTGAAATTCTACCTCCGTGATGTTGGAAATCAACATACGATCTCAATGGGCTAAAAATTACTTAATTCGGATGCACGACGAAGAAGTTATCGAAGAAACATAATTGCATGTGGAGTAAGTCGGGTGGATAGTTTGCGCAACTTCTACTGACATGGTGGCAAGATGCTAATGTGGCAACTGATTTAGCAAGGTGCTAGCTGACTTGGCACCCGGTTGACGATGCGACATTAACCTGTTGATGACGTGGTCCATTTTTCAATAACCTTTTCGACCATCAAACCCAAGCATGTTGTGGATAGAAAATCGACACAACAGCGTTCACGAACATTGAAAATGATATGTAGTTTTCACTTGATAGTGGTCGACGTGCCGCTCGGAACCTCAAAAATAAATTGTTTTCAAACTCATGACTTTTCACCTCCACGTTGTAGGGAATTGTGTTAGAGCATAGCTCGGTCAACCTCGCATGCGTTGCTATCTCAAGCATGTTTGTCAATGTTAGTGATCAAAATTATAAGTCTTGATTTCTAGCCTACATAGCTAAGTCTCGGACTAGGATAGAAAAGTGTAGTTGAGCTCAAGGACTTCATGGAGATTCATCATACAACGACGAAGATCTATACAAGGAACCGTAGAACTTCATCAACAAAAAGGTATGTGGAGACTTGAACTTATCTATCACTCAAAAGTCTATCTCTTCTATCTCCTACTTCTTATGAGACAAAAGTCGTATGCTATATAGACTAGATCATACACATTTGATATTTCGAGCTGAGCATTCATTGCTTATCTTTTATCTCGAACTCGTGTGTTGGTAAAGCGTTTCGCTTTGATCAAGTTTATCTTCATCTAGTGACGAAAGTCATGAAAAGTTTCAATCACTTTGAGAATTGATCTGACGTGAATCGGTCTGTGAATAACGGATACATAGCGTCCTCTGAGAATGTCTCAATGATTAAAATAAGAGTTTAGATTACATAACCATGTATTCCTTGAACCGAAGTTTTCGAACTTTGTTGATCAAGAGAAATCAGGAGGATTGTGGAATTGGCTTGCCAAGTCCGCGAACTGTCGTAAGTTCTCGACCGAGAATTTCTGCTGAATTTTCCAAAACTCGTGTGTGTGCTAAGTCCGCGAACTCTGTCTGCGAACTGGCAGAAGTTCTCTTTCCAAGAATTTCTGCTGAGTTTGGAAAACTCAACCGATTAACTTAAGTCCGCGAACTTGTTTGTGAACTTAAGAGGTTATGATCTAAAGATGTGCTCTGAACATGAAACATTAAATTACTAAGAAATGCTTTATGCAAACCGTGGTTATAATGTTCATGAGCCGATTCAATCGAATCGAAAATTTCTTTGTTACAATTGTGTCTTGTGTAGTTACATAAGATCTCATAGCAATTGAACAACTCTTTAACTAGTTCATTTGAGTCAATTGAACTAGTTATGGTGAAGAAAAACAAGGTTAATATGAAATGCTCATATGGTTAACCTTTTGGGGTACTATGTTGAACCAACATACACGTACACGTTTGGGCATGGTTTTCACGAACCCAGTAAACGTCTACCCAAGTGTGTGTGTGACAAGCTAAGTTTTCGATCTAACAGTTCAGAAATATTAGGTTGAATTTAAATCAGGTTTTCATCTAACGGTGAATAAGGATTGCTTTGTAACTAAGGAAAAACCCTGATTTGAAGGCTATATGAAGGAGACATCTAGCATTGTGAAAAACTAATCCCCACACGTCTGTGTGCTACTAGTGCTCCCGCTAGAGCCGATCTCCATTAACCTTTGATTTTCTTCTCTAAAATCAATTTAACGACTTAAAGACTTCATTGGGATTGTGAATCCAGACTGATACTACTTTATCGTAATTGTGTGATCTGATCTTGCATCTTTTATCGTACGAGTACAATCGATTGATTGACTTGAGATCATGAGAGTTCTCCGATAGGCAAGATAAAGAAGTCACAAACATCTTCGTCTCACTGTTTGTGATTCCTCGACAATCCGCTTGTGTAGTCAGGAAGTATTTTAGAGAGGTGATTGATTAATCTAGGCTGTTCTTCGGGAATATAAGACCGGATTATTAATTGGTTCCTGTTCACCTTGATTTATCAAAAGACGGAACAAAACTAGGGTTTATCTGTGGGAGACATATTTATTCTTTGATAGAATTTTCGGTGTGAGAAATATTTGTTTATTATCAAGTCTGCGATTTTGGGTTGCAGCAACTCTTGGTTGTGGGTGAGATCAGCTAAGGGAATCAAGTGCGCAGTATCCTGCTGGGATCAGAGGCGTAGGAGTACAACTGTATCTTGAATCGGTGGGAGACTGATTGGGATTCAACTATAGTCCAGTCCGAAGTTAGTTTGAAGTAGGCTAGTGTCTGTAGCGGCTTAATACATTGTGTATTCAATCTGGACTAGGTCTCGGGGTTTTTCTGCATTTGCGGTTTCCTCGTTAACAAAATGTCTGGTGTCTGTGTTATTTATTTTCCACATTATATTTTATATAATTGAAATAATACAGGTTGTGCGTTCGTGATCATCAATTGGAAATCCAACCTTTGGTTGTTGATTGATATTGATTGATCCTTGGACATTGGTCTTTGGTACCGTCCAAGTATTCCTTGTATTTGATAAAGACTCGCTATTGTTTTTAGCTTGAGTAAAAATCAAATCAAGAGAGAGATATTAACTCCTTGAGATACTTTTATCTGGATGGAATCTGACTGTCTAGTTGATTCTCTAGCAAAGTATTTCGGAATTAGTCCATACAGATTGCTAAGAAAAATATTGGGTGGTGTTGTTAGATCCCCGCTTTTTCAATTGGTATCAGAGCAGGCAAACACGTTCAAGACCTAACAAGTTTGTGTTTGTAGCGATCTGACTCTATGGATAGAGTTGTTATTTCTATTAACGTACCACCAGTCTTCGATGGCTCCAATTACTTATGGTGGGAAATTGCTATGCGAGCTTTTCTTCAATCGCGTGATTTTCAATGATTGGTATATGTGGTGAATGGTTATGATGCGCCTGTTGTTGCAGCTGGAGACGGAACTGTTCTCAAGAATATTGGTGAATATAATGCTGCCGAGATTCTTGCTGCAAAGCAGAATTCTGAAGGGTTAAATGCTATCGTACATGCCATTGCCCCAAGTCTTCAACACCATGAGTCTATGCACTAGGTATAAAGATGCTTGGGATATCTTAGAAACCGTATTTGAAGGAAACTCCGGTGAAAAGGACGCTAGGCTTCAAAACCTTAATTCCGATAGGGAGAACCTTCGTATGGCAGATGAAGAAGCATTTGATGAGTTTAATCACAAAGTGTCTGAAATTGTTTATGCATCTTTTGCATTGGGTAAGACTATTCCTGAAAAGGACATTGTGATGAAAATTCTCAGATCACTGCCATCTAGATACGAGTCTAAGAAGCATGCCATTGTTGAGGGGAATAACCTCAATAATCTTTCCAGAAACACCTTGGTTGGGAAGCTAAAGATCTTTGACCATGAGCATACATCCAAAGTTGGTAAGGATGTTGCCTTTAAAGCACAGAAGAGCACTAAATTACTTGCCAAAGGTAAAAGTGTTCATGTCTCTTAGGATGATCAGTCTGAGAATGATTTTTCAGATGAAGAACTTGACAAGTCGGTCTCCTTGATCACAAGACAGTTTAGGGATCTTCTATTGAAGAGAAGTAAACGGTTTTCAAGAGACAAACCTAGGTCATCAGACAAACCTCACAGTCGCGTACCTCCTAAAAACAGGGATGCTGACGAGGCTGATGACGAGGACATGCCTCAGTGCTTTAAGTGTAAGGGTTTGGGCCATTTTGATAACGAATTCCCAAATCGTAGAAAATACACTGGGAACAAAGGTCTAGCTATAACACTTGATGAAGTGTCTGAAACCTATGATTCTGATGAAGATAGGAAATCAAGTGTAGGGCTCCTTGGTGAAAACATCGATTTTGATACTTGTAGCAATACATATATCAACCTCAATGGGTTCGGAGAAGAAGGAAACCCAATCAAGCTGGAAGATTCTCTAACTAGAAACCTTGTCAGTAATGTTTCAGGATCTACTGTATGTCTAGCTGCTTGCACATCTCAGATGCCTGAATGCTATCCAAGTTTGGCGTGCTCGTTTTGTTCGATGAAGGGACACGAACTATCAAGGTGTTACAAGTACAAGCACCAAATAAGGCACGCCAGCAAACTTCAACGAAGAGCAGATCGATTAGCAAGGAAGCTGAAACTTTCTCAGAAGACCGTCGAGGTATGTAGGATCTTATCTTCGTCTAAGAAGTTGGTTTCCAGGGATAGAGTAAGACCATTTGAAAAGAAAGTATGGTCGAATCGTTTTGATAGACAGAAGTCTGACGATTCCTCCCTTGAGGAAAAAGATGGACAAATCACTGTTCATCGCAACACAACTTGATTGTGTTGTTGGGAAAATCTTGTCTCATGTGCCTGATCGAAAAGAGACAAGATTGAGTGCTGATTCAGGCTTCAGTAAAGTTTTTCCTTCTTTTCTTAGATTTGTTATTTTCTGTCTATCAAATAAAATAAAGGGTTATTATCGACAATTCTACTCTTTATAGGGTTTTAGAGTTGGGCGTATACGAACCTGTCAATAGGTTTCGAACCCTATATTCCTTTTCCTTTTTGACATCCTATATAAGAATGCTTGTTGAGTTAGGCGATTCAATCACACAAATCCAGTTGTTTATAACTGTTCTCAAAGCACCATGTCAGATGGAAAGGATGTCAACATGATTGTTAAATCTTCAATCAAGGAAAAAGAAAAATCTCATGTTTCTAAGTCCCTGAAAAGAAAAAGAAGGAATACAAGAAATCCCAGGGCTTGCCTTCTAACTCTCAGAAGTTTTCCGATGTTCTTGATGAGTTGAAGGAAGTAAGAAAGGAGATTCGTGAAATAAAGGCTTTTGTGTTAAAGTCCTTAGAAATTCAGAGAGCCTTGGTACGACATAATCAGCCAAGACAGTTCGTTGATATAAACTCTTATCTTCGTGAACCGTATGTTCCAATGGCTGTTGACAACAAGGAGTTCGGGAATGATGCTGAATTTCTCAAAGGCATTGTCGCCTAGGATGTATTCTTTTTGGATTAGTTGGAAGAATAACTAGTACTTTGAATAACGATGATTGTGACTACACATAACTATTTTTGTTTTCATCTTCTTATGTTATTTTTTAGGTTTATTGGTATTTAATTCTAAAAATATTTGGAGGATGATGTTTATTGCAATATTTTAATGGTTTGTGATATTGCAATATTTTTATGGGATATGTATTGTTTGCGTCCGTGAACTTGAAGGTCCCATATTGCGGTCAAAAGTAAAGTCGTTCATGAATCGGTATTCGTATTGATGAAATGACGAATGGACTTTTGACATATACAAAAGTTATGCCTATGCAGTCATGTATTTAATGGAAAATAGGATAAAATATTTTGTTCAACAAGGATAAAGTCTATTATGTCGTTATGATGGAAAATAAAATAGATCCTTGTATGTTATCCACGGTATTGATCTTCATTGATCCATTTCATTATGTTTTACCGTGAAGGCTCCATTGTGTGTCTTATGTTGAGCACCTTACAACTAAGTCGATTTACCTTGGCTTTGTTGGTTGTTCCATGAGATGCTATATGTCGAGCATTAAGAACTAAATTAATCAACTAGTTTGGTTATTTACTCCATAAGTTTTCTTTCTTATGTTGAGTACATGTACGGTTAAGGTTGTCATATTCTATGATAAACTAAGTCGGGGTTCCATAAGTTCTTTTATGTTGAGCCCAAAATAATTATATTGATTACTTCGGTGATTAGTTTGGTTATTTGTATTCCAATTAGATTAATTATAGGTTCTCTTGTAATTAATCTAGTTGATTTTTCATATATTCCACAGGTTCTTGTGTTGAGTATATGAAAGGCTACACTATCATGTCCTTTGGTTAATGTAGTCATATATTCCGTAAGGTTTTCCTTATGTTGAGTATTTGAACGGTTAAGTTAGTCATCTCCGTGTGATTGACTTAGTCGTAGCTCCGTGAGTTTACTTATGTTGAGCACTTTCAATTAAATTGATCACTTTTGTGGTTTGAATAAGTTGCTTATTCCAATTGAATTAATCATGGGTTTACTTGTGGTTAATTTGGTTGAGCTTTGGATATAGAAAATCATTCTTATGGTTTTTGGTGTCCAATAAAAAATCCTTCTTTTCTTTCGAAATTAAGGTCGCTCTTGTTGTTTTCTCGGGAATGACATCAAATGGGGGAGAGTTCTTTCGAACTTGTGCTTAATAGTAATATCTTGCAGGGAGTGTGGCTGTGAAATTTTATAGGGGTTATCTTGTATCTTAAAACTCCTTGATGAATGTTGTTAGCTTTGGCTATTAGATTGCATCTAAATTAAGTTGGTATGTATTTTTATTTTGGCCATGAAATGTCTCTTGTGGAAATTTCATTATGATCCCATTCTTGTACCTTTGCCAATTTTATTGACAAAAAGGGGGAGAAATATTGTAGTTCACACTACAAATACATATGGTTTTCAGATCATTGTGTAAGGGGGAGTGGTTTCCATGATCGAGATGGAGTATTGACTAAGGGGGAGTGATACATATCACCGTAGTATTATTTTTAAAATCGTGATACAATTGGACTTTGATGTTATATAATAATACTATGACAATGTATAATAATGATCGAGAATTTCGATTTCTCTCATTGTTATAGCTACGGATCTTCAACAACGATGGTGCTAAACGTACAACCTTTGGGATCATTGGAGTACTTGGAAGGACGAAGATTTCAAGGAATGTTGAAGATTAGACTATGGAATATGAGCCACTAAAGTTTATCTTTTTCGTATTACATATGTATTAATAGTTTTGTCACTAAAATTGACAAAGGGGGAGATCGTTAGAGCATAGCTCGGTCAACCTCGCATGCGTTGCTATCTCAAGCATGTTTGTCAATGTTAGTGATCAAAACTATAAGTCTTAATTTCTAGCCTACATAGCTAAGTCTCGGACTAGGATAGAAAAGTGTAGTTGAGCTCAAGGACTTCATGGCGATTCATCATACAACGACGAAGATCTATACAAGAAACCGTACAACTTCATCAACAAAAAGTTATGTGGAGACTTGAACTTATCTATCACTCAAAAGTCTATCTCTTCTATCTCCTACTTCTTATGAGACAAAAGTCGTATGCTATATAAACTAGATCATACACATTTGATATTTCGAGCTGAGCATTCATTGCTTATCTTTTATCTCGAAATCGTGTGTTGGTAAAGTGTTTCGCTTTGATCGAGTTTATCTTCATCTAGTGACGAAAGTCATGAAAAGTTTCAATCACTTTGAGAATTGCTCTGACGTGAATCGGTCTGTGAATAACTGCTACATAGCGTCCTCTGAGAATGTCTCAATGATTGAAATAAGAGTTTAGATTACATAACCATGTATTCCTTGAACCGAAGTTTTCAAACTTTATTGATCAAGAGAAATCAGGAGGATTGTAGAATTGGCTTGCCAAGTCCGCGAACTGTCGGAAGTTCTCGACCGAGAATTTCTGTTGGATTTTCCAAAAATTGTTTGTGTGCTAAGTCCGCGAACTGGCGGAAGTTCTCTTTCCGAGAATTTCTGCTGAGTTTGGAAAACCCAACCGATTAACTTAAGTCCACGAACTTGTTTGTGAACTTAAGAGGTTATGATCTAAAGATGTGCTTTGAACATGAAACATTAAATTACTAAGGAATGCTTTATGCAAACCGTGGCTATAATGTTCATGAGCCGATTCAATCGAATCGTATCATCTTTGTTTCAACTGTGTCTTGTGTAGTTACATAAGATCTCATAGAAATTGAACAACTCTTTAACTAGTTCATTTGAGTCCACTGAACTAGTTATGGTGAAGAAGAACAAGGTTAATATGAAATGCTCATATGGTTAACCTTTTGGGTTACTATGTTGAACCAACATACACGTACACGTTTGGGCATGGTTTTCACGAACCCAGTAACGTCTACCCAAGTGTGTGTGACAAGCTAAGTTTTCAATCTAACGGTTGAGAAATATTAGCTTGAATCAAAATCAGGTTTTCATCTAACAGTGGATAAGGATTGCTTTGTAACTAAGGAAAAACCCTGATTTGAAGGCTATATAAAGGAGACATCTAGCATTGTGCAAAACTAATCCCCACACGTATGTGTGCTAATAGTGCACCTGCTAGAGTGGATCTCCATTAACATTTGATTTTCTTCTCTAAAATCAGGTTAACGACTTAAAGACTTCATTGGGATTGTGAAGCCAGACCGATGCTACTTTATCGTAGTTGTGTGATCTGATCTTGCATCTTCTATCATACGAGTACAATCGATTGATTGACTTGAGATCGTGGGAGTTCTCCGATAAGCAAGATAAAGAAGTCACAAACATCTTCGTCTCACTGTTTGTGATTCCTCGACAATCCGCTTGTGTAGTCAGGAAGGATTGTAGAGAGGTGATTGATTAATCTAGGTTGTTCTTTGGGAATATAAGACAGGATTATCAATTGGTTCTTGTTCACCTTGATTTTATATCAAAAGACGGAACAAAACCTAGGGTGTATATGTGGGAGACAGATTTATCCTTTGATAGACTTTTCTGTGTGAGCCAGATCTGTTTATTATCAAGTCTGTGATTTTGGGTTGCAGCAACTCTTGATTGTGGGTGAGATCAGCTAAGGGAATCAAGTGCGCAGTATCCTGCTGGGATCAGAGGCGTAGGAGTACGATTGTACCTTGGATCGATGGGAGACTGATTGTGGTTCAACTATAGTCCAGTCCGAAGTTAGTTTGCAGTAGGCTAGTGTCTGTAGCGGCTTAATACAGTGTGTATTCAATCTGGACTAGGTCCCGGGGTTTTTCTGCATTTGCGGTTTCCTCGTTAACAAAATTTCTGGTGTCTGTGTCATTTCTTTTCCGCATTATATTTTATATAATTGAAATAATACAGGTTGTGCGTTCGTGATCATCAATTGGAAATCCAACCTTTGGTTGTTGATTGATATTGATTGATCCTTGGACATTGGTTTTTGGTACCGTCCAAATATTCCTTGCATTTGATAAAGACTCGCTATTTTTTTTAGCTTGAGTAAAAATCAAATCAATAGAGAGATATTAACTCCTTGAGATATTTTTATCTAGATTGAGTCTGACTGTCTAGTTGATTCTCTAGCAAAGTATTTCGGAGTTAGCCCATACAGGTTGCTAAGAGAAATATTGGGTGGTGTTGTTAGACCCCCGCTTTTTCAAGTTGAAAGACGATTCCGACGATCCAAAAATCATTCGATTCTGACTTAAAATGAAGAAGTTATTGACGAAACAAGATTTACACTTAACGCGCGTGCTGAAGCTGATGTGGCACTGCTGACTGGAACGTCTTGCTGATGTAGTATTGCTGACTCAACAACATTGCTGACGTGACATGGCTGACTCGACCACCCAGTGATGTGGCACTACTGACTGGACTTATTGCTGACGTGGCATGACTGTCTGGGCCAACTTGCTGACATGGCACGAATGACTGGACCACCTTGCTTACATGTCGCTGCTGACTTGGTAATGACGTGGCGGTAAATGTAGGGAATTTCCTAACGTGGCACGTGATAATACGCCGGAATTGGTCACCGGACTAGGCCGCCGGCGGTAACCGCCTGGATAGGATGCCAAAGAAGATGGACAGTTGCTGAAGAAGGTGAACTACACTTTGAAGTGGGTGAGCACTTCCTGACGTGGGTGAATAAGACCCCTGTTTGCTGACATTATGCTGATGCTTTAAACAGAACATCCTGACGCCGTTAGGAATATGCTGAAGGCGTTACTTTCTAACGGTATATGTTGACATCGTTGGATGTATACTGACGCTGTTATGACGGAGCAGCTTGGACCGTGGCTCGGTTGTGGAGACGGCTTAGTGTGGCAGCTCGGCTTGGAAGGATCAGCTCGGCTCTGAACGACGGCTTGGGTGTTTGGCTTGGCTCTGCGGCTCGAGTTTGGCTTGGCTCAGCCACAGGGGATGGTCGTCGGGGTCGGCCGTCGGGGTTGGTCGCTGACCTTGGCCGTCGGGGTTGGTCCCCGGTGTTGGTCGCCGAC
Organism: Papaver somniferum; assembly: GCF_003573695.1. Lineage (NCBI taxonomy): Eukaryota > Viridiplantae > Streptophyta > Magnoliopsida > Ranunculales > Papaveraceae > Papaver > Papaver somniferum. Next base: position 194,744,710 of record NC_039366.1, on the reverse strand, counting down.
CTTGCTGATTTTTTTTTCTTTTTGTTTGAAACGTTTCGCCACGGTTTTTGCAACGGTTTTCGAAATTGTTATCTTTTCCCTAAAACAGTTTGCAAAAAAATTCTAAACTGATGTCTTTCCTCCGAACCTTCTTGGAACAGGTTTTCTGATACTGTTGCTTTTCCTTGGGACCCTCCTACGACTTTTGTGTTATGCTTTCGTGATCTTTCTGGAACCTTTAGTGACGCTTTTCTAGAGGTTTTCTCTAGGGGTTGCAAACGCCTAAAGATGTAGGCAGCTAGACAACCCTGCGAACATGACAGTAGTGATTTTGACATGCTTCAACTCGAATTTGTGGACGAATTCTTCGAACTTTGATTTTAACATACTGTTGTTGATGGTGGTTTTTAGCTTACGGTTAAAATCATAAAACCATACATCTGACATGACGTCACTTTGACCACTAGCGCATTTATTGAATCAATCAACATGCCTACGTAATAATTACCAGGGTACATTTTTTTTATACATGTGTCATGTTCCACGGCAGAACCCTTAGTATTGACCGACATCATCTCCGTACATACCAAACCCTAATTCTCATGCCACTTTGCCAATGGCAAACCATGCCAGCCATGTCATCGCGCCAAGGCATGCCAACCATGCCAGCCACACCACCGTGCCAATGAAAAACCATGCCATCCACGTCTCCGCGCCAAGGCATGCCAACCATGCCAGCCGCACCACCGTGCCAATGACAAACCATGTCAGCTACGTCTCCGTGCAAAAGCATGCCAACCATGCCAGCCGCACCACCGTGCCAATGGCAAACCATGTCAGCCATGTCTCCGCGCCAAGGCATGCCAACTTTGCCAGCCGCACCGCCGTGCCAATGGAAAACCATGCCATCCACGTCTCTGCTCCAAGGCATGCCAACCATGCCAGCTGCACCATCGTGCCAATGGCAAACCATACCAACCACGTTACCATGCCGGCCTTCTCTTCATGGCTGCTAAAACGAAGACGTGCGACAATCAACGGCAACCCTTCCATCTTAGAGGCAAATCTTAGTTGTCCAAGGTCACCAACCAACGCATGGTAATCTTTGGCCCAACGCAAAAACCCTAGTTTGGCCGCACCTAAACCGCGCCAAGGCATGCCGACCATGCCACATGTGCCAATGACATGCCGCGCCAGCCACCTTGCCGCGCCTAAGCCATGCCATGTCGGCCTTCCCCTCACGGCTGCCAAAACGAAGGCGTGCGACAATCAACGACCACCCTTCCATCTTAGATGCAAATCTTAGCCGTCCAAGGTCACCAACCAACGCATGGTAACCTTTGGCCCAACGCCAAAACCCTAGTTTTGGCCGCGCCCAAACAGTGCCGAGGTATGCCGACCATGCCACATGTGCCAATGACATGCCATGCCAGCCACCTTGACGCGCCATACCATGTCGGCCTTCCCTTGGCGGCTACTAAAGCAAAGGCTTGCGACGATCAACGACCATCCTTCCATCTAAGATGCAAATCTTAGTCGTCCAAGGTTGCCAACCAACGCATGGTAACCTTTGGGCCAACACCAAAACCCTAGTTTTGGCCACGCCCAAACCGCGCCAAGGCATGCCGACCATGCCACATGTGCCAATTGCATGCCATGCTAGCCACCTTGCCGCACCCAATCCATTCCATGTCAGCCTTCCCTTTACGGCTGCCAAAATGAAGGCCTGCAACAATCAACGGCCACTTTTCCATCTAAGATGCAGATCTTAGCCGTCCCAAGTTACCAGCTAACGCATGGCAACCTTTGGCCTGACGCCAAGCCCTAGTCGCGCCCAAACAAATCCAAAACCCTAACTTCGGCCATGCCTAAACTAGGCCATATTAAAGCCATACCGGCCATGCTTTCATGCCACTGGCTACCAAATGAGAGGTTGCAATAATCAACGGCTACCCTTCCTCTCAAGATGTAAAATATCGATCGTCGAAGGTCACCACATGTCACAAATTGGGGGATGCTCATTGGGTATTGGTTTGGAAGTTCACAGCGTGCGGCGTACACTACGCCCGTTATAAGACAGTGTCATAAGGATGATGTGGTTAGTAAATACAGGGAGTAATGGTGAAACGCTTTCTTTTATGGAACATCAATTCCAGGCGTTAACGGTTACCACCTTCTCCCATTTACTCACTCGTTTTTCATTTCTTAATGAGACCAGAGTACGTTTCACTTCGACTTGTATAAATATGCCTTACCTATTTCCACCGAACAACAAGTTCAGGTCAGGAGCATACAACACTCAGAAAATATTTGCTAGCTTTCCATCTGTTAGCTTCCCACTTTCTGATACAAGTCGTAAAACAACTACTCTTCCAGAATCAACTATTCTGGTCTCAACACTCTCTTCGCTTCCCTCCACAAAACCAACCCTTCTCCTTCACTTTGTGACCGAAGCAAGTCTGGAACGGCCATTTCTTGGTTTAGGCCGGATTTGTACAGATTGATCTCTCGAATCTAAAGTACTCCCTTGCAGTACATTGTTTAGGGTTGTTGATGGTGGTTTTCGAACAAGGGGTAAAACCATAAAACCTCACAAATAACATGACGTCACCGGTGACACTAGCACATTTATTAGAGCATTTAACGCGCTCATGTCAAAATTACCAGGGTACCCTTTTTCATATACTAAATTAGGGTTTCGATGCGCGAAACCCTAAGTTCACACATACCGCGCAACCATTACGCAAAAAGCATGGCAAACATGCCAAATGCACGCACCGTGCAATCATCACGCAGAACATAGCAATTGCACGGACCGTGCAATCACTGCGCAAAAGCATGGCAATCATGCCACTCACACATGTCACGCAACATGCCAAATGCACGTACCGTGCAAACATCATGCAAAACATAACAATTGCACGTACCGTGCAATCATTGTGCAAAAGCATGGCAAACATGCCAAATGCACGCACCGTGCATCACACAAAACATAGCAATTGCATGTACCATGCAATCATTGTGCAAAATATGGCAACCATACCAAAACTACAAATAACGCGCAACCATTGTGTTAAATATGGCAACCACGCCAAACCGCAAAGCAACGCGCAATCATCATGTTAACCATGCCAAAAATCCAAAATGCACCGCCATTGGCACATGTCGTGCAACCCTTGCAACCTGGCATTCCAAGCCGTGCAACCTAGGGCCAAAGCCGCCACACGCGCCATTGGCACGTGTCGTGCAACCCTTGCAACCTGGCATGCCTAACCGTGCAACCTAGGGCCAAAGCCGCCACACGCGCCATTGGCACATGTCGTGCAACCCTTGCAACCTGGCATGCCAAGCCGTGCAACCTGGGGCCAAAGCGGCCACACGCTCCATTGGCACATGTAGTGCAACCCTTGCAACCTGGCATGCC